>NC_133325.1:101475992-101811617 GCF_042186555.1 Aquarana catesbeiana
ATTCCATCCCTCAGATCCTGCCCTCCCAGAGCCCTGCTCTCTCTGAAGTGATTAATTTACATATGAAGGAAACACCTTCATAATAACCTCCCATAAACCTTCCTCTGTAGTCTTGCAGTAAGCTGTTATTCTTTGGCATGCTGCAAAACAGCAATGACACAGGAGGAGATGGGGCATGTTTACACCTCTCACCACCCAAATGAAGGCCCAGAAACACCCACAGTAACCCTAGAACCCACCCACATCGACTCCCAGAACTAGTACGAGGGACTCCCATAGCCTGCCCTGAAACTACAGAGGCTCGAAGGATCATGGGACATGTAGTATCAGGACTGAAGAAGCAAGCAAACAGAAAGTCAGAGAACTTTTAAATTCAGCCAGGGGGAGGGTTAACATCACAGACACAGAAACCTACTGTATACAGCTAATGGAGGTAAGTTACAGACAACCTGGCAGTAGGATTATGATTAATTTAAATGCACAATGCATCTGTTTTTTTGGGGTGGAAAAGCTGGAGTCCTTCTTTAAATCACTGAGGTGTCAGTATACAGTAATTTTTAAATTCCTGATCTCTTTCAAATAACAGTAAGGCTAGTTGCAGGTGAATGAAGATGCACATGTATTTTTAGGTGACGACATTGTAAAATTGAATATACAATGTATTTCCTTTTTTTAAATTGCCAGTTGCTCCTATTGACCACGTGTATGGAACTCTTGGAATTGTGGGAGCTAAAACAACACAAGAGTACTCTGAGACCTCTCAATTGAAGAATGAAATTGAAGGAGTTGGCTCCTTTACGTTCTTTGCACCTAGTAACGATGCATGGGACCTGCTGGATCCTGTAAGTAGATTTGATTATTTTTTATATGTTTTATTCAGTTAATCAATGAATATATATATATAGTATATCAATATATATAGTTAAGCTCAGTGAATCATTGCACAGTAGTTAATTTAATTCAAATAATGTAAATACTTGTATGCCTTTGTAAATGTAGTATAACCTAACATTATCTTATGATATAATATTATAGGAAATCCGTTCCTCACTTCTGAGCAATGTGAATATTGAGCTGCTGAATGCTCTGCATTATCATATGCTGGATAGAAGAATGCTTACCAAGGATCTTAAAAATGGAATGTCTCTGATATCTATGTTCAATAAGCAACCTCTCCAGATAAACCATTACACTAATGGGGTAAGACTTTCACTTCACCACATTCCATTTTAAGGCAGTAGATAAACTACTGCTGAGACCAGTGTATCTGAACACATGACCTACTTTCGCTACCCCATCCCTCTTCACTTACCACACTCAGATGATATTGAAAGAACACTTTAAACTACTTTAAAGTGCAGGTATTGTTTAACCGGTTCTCGGCCAGCTCACGCAGATATACTGCGGCACAATGGCTCTCCTGGGCGAAATCCCATATGGGTATGTCCTTCCCTTTTTCGGCCACCAGAGGACCTTTTTCGGCCACAATCCCTGTGCTGTCAGAGGAGAGGAGACATGTTGTTTGTTCCTACTATGTATGAACAGCGATATGTCTCCTCTCCTACTCAGTCCTATCCCCATACAGTTAGAACACACTGATGGGAACACACATTTAACCCCTTGATTGCCCCCTAATGTTAACCCCTTCACTACCAGTGACATTTACACAGTAATCAGTGCATTTTTATGGCACTGATCGCTGTATTAATGTCAATGGTCCCAAAAATGTGTCAAAAGTGTCCGATCTGTCCGTCGCAATGTAGCAGTACCACTAAAAATCGCAGATTGACGATATTACTAGTAAAAAAAATGAAAAAAATAATAAAAATGCCATAAAAACGCCATAAATCTTTCTCATAGTTTGTAGACACTGTAACTTTTGCGCAAACCAATCAATATACACTTAGTGCGATTTTTTTTACCAAAAATGTGTAGAAGAATATATTTTGGCCTAAACTGATGAAGATTTTTTTTTGTACATTTTGGGGATATTTATTATAGCAAAAAGTAAAAAATATTGTTTTTTTTCCAAAATTGTTGCTCTTTTTTGTTTATAGCGCAAAAAATAATAACCGCAGAGGTGATCAAATATCACCAAAAGAAAGCTCTATTTGTGGGAAAAAAAGGATGCAAATTTTGTTTGGGTAAAGCATTGCATGACCGCGCAATTGTCAGTTAAAGCGACGCAGTGTCAAATTGTAAAAAGTGCTCTGGTCAGGAAGGGAGTACAATCTTTTGGGCCTGAAGTGGTTAAAATGAAAAGCCATTGAAATTAACTGACATCTACTTTCAATATGAATTAAAGTAGAAGGGGGTTATATCCCCTGTCAGTTTATTTTTGGCCATCTGTGCCCCATTGAGGAGATTTCCCTTTACTTCCTGTGTGAGAGGAAGTGAGAGGAAAAACCTGCAAAGTAAGATAATCCCTTGGTGACCCTTAGGTTACTTCCAGTGTCTCCATTGGAAGATTTCCCCTCTATTAATTTTCTTGGGGCAACTCAAAATTTGGGATTTTCTTATTTTCTTTTACTTTCACTTTCAATGATAACAGTACACAGAGCAAGTAGAGAGGGTGAATCTCCCTAACGAGGGGGGGGGGGGGGGGGGGCACAGAGAGCAATAAAAGCTGACAGGTGTTCTAATCCCTCTCCACTCTATCCAAAACTAAAAAAAAAAAAAAAAAGTTTTGCCTTTAGTTGTAATTGTAATTGAAATTAAAATGAGTTTGTTTTTTTACTAAATGGTTAATGTGGCTTTCCATCAAAATGGAATGTCCATTGTAATTACAGCCCCCCCCCCCCCCCCCCATACGTAATGAATTAAAAATACAAAAATAAAATTTTACCAAAATATAATTAAAAAAATACTTATGGCCTAGCTTCCAAGTCTCTTGGGAAGTGCTGGTGACATAATTGTGCCTAACTGCCGACTCCTTTTCAAGCTAAGTGCTTGAAATCCCATAGGAATGTGCTTCAACCTATCAGTGAATATATTCTCACGGGATTTTGAGCTTCCAACTCAAAATCTGAGGAGGCCTGGTAATGTCACCATCTTAAATTCTTGATGAATTAAACATAAAGGTTCCACATTTTACAAACTACTACTTAGTGTGCTTTATTTACAGCAACTGATCCCTTTACCTGTGTCTTTATTCTTCCTGCATACAGTGTTCCCCTGGTGTGTAACATATTTTGTATAACCGCAAGATATTTTTTTTCTAGCTCTAGACAGAGTGGAAAGAGTTAGAAATCTATCATTAGAGATATTCCCCTCTTTAGGTCCCCAAGAGGAAAACAGGAAATCTTCCATAAGTCAGGGTAAATTACATATAGTTTTGTTAGTTACATTGTTAGGTTGAAAAAAAGACACAAGTCCTTTGAGTTAAACCAGAGGAAGAAATTTAAATAAATAAATAGAAAAAAGTACATCTACAGAGCCCTCAGCCCACTGTTCATCCAAAGACAAAACACTCTTAAAAAATGCAGCCTAACAGGGAAAAAAAAATCAGTTCTGATTTCTGTATATTTCCCAAATCAACAATCTACAGTGCCATTACTTAACAAATTATCATTAATATTATTTTACAGGATTTATATTGCACCAATAGTTTACGCAGCATTTTACAAGATAAATGGAGACAGTATAATTACAATACAATTCAAGACAAGAAGGATAGGAGGACCCTGCACATGAGTCTAAAGATCATTAACACATTTGACCATTGTACAGGTGTCCTCATTTGGAACTTTCCTCTCCACTCCTGTTCTAGTGACAACAAGTAAATTTCAGGTTTCCCTTCACTTACTGTGCTGGTGACAACAGAAGACAGGACAGAAAGTAAGACTAAATCTCCCCAGTGGGCACAAAGACAGCAATACAAATCATAAGGTTTCTACAGGCAAAAAAGTAGGCTTCTTGCACATAAAGGCTACAATTGTTTATTAAAATTATATATTAAAAGTTATATTTATGTTAGCATATATACAACATATGCTTATGACTCCAGACATCCCTATACACCACACTAAATGTTTAGTTCTACCACCTCAACTTGAAATTTGGAATTATTTTGAATAAAATTTGGATGACTAATATGTGAACCAAGGCATGGCTACGAATTTTGATATGGAACATATTTATTGAAAATTAAACTCTTTTACCTGAATCCTTACATATTTTATCAATCAATATAATTTATCCTGTATGTTTTTTGGACATTCTGCAGATTGTCACTGTGAACTGTGCAAGAATTATTCATGGTAACCAGATAGCTACAAACGGTGTTGTTCATGTAATTGACCGTGTTGTCACAGCTGTTGGAAACACCATTGGGGACTTTATTGATGCTGAGGATGATCTGTCATCTCTTAGAGTAAGTATCTTTTTGGACATGCATAATGTACTGCATAACTATATATATTATGCTCCTTGTTACAACACAAATATTTTAATTCACCTTTTATGTGATCATGAAATCGACAACGTCTAGAAAGCTCAATATTCATCAGCTCATTAATAATGTGTGTCTCCAGTTATCATGCTTTAGCAATGTATTTGTAACATGCAATCCCAATGTCTGTCCCCATAACAATGAAATGTTTTAGCTATTGTATTGGTGATATTTCATGCAGGGGGGTATAAGGAAGGATTTAGGTGCCATACTACCCAACATAAAAAGTGATTGTAAATGATCACCTTGTAAAACAACCCATTCAGTTGAAAATAGAAATTAAATGTAAAACATTTGTGTATAGATATAAAAAAAAATCCCTTTTTTATAAGTGATCACATTCCCTCTATTCTCAGCTGCATAAGAGCTGGGGGAGGAGAAGCAGCAGTACACTGAGCTTCCCAGTAAATGGCTTTGCAGCAGGGCATGGCAGGACATTTCTGATCATTGAAGGAGAGCATACCTAATCCCCAGCATAGCTACAGAACGGAACATGGTGTGCTCTCCTGCTTAGTGTGGTCAGTTTTCAATGGGAAAGCAGAGGCTTCACACAAAGGAAGCAATACAATGAGAACACGATACTTTCTCATATAAGTATATGGTACAGCATGCACATATCAGGAATATGAAGTGTTGCTTTAATAACAATTCAACTTCTAGGCTGTAGTTTAATAGCAAACATTATTTAAAGCTGAGCACCAGTTAACAGCTAAATATTCCAGTAAAATATACACAGGGTTGTTTTACCTGCAAAAGGATTTGTCTTTTTGTCCATCCATTCCTGAGATTTACAAAGACTTGTCAGACAGCAGAGTCAGATTGGCTCACCTTCTTGCCCGCGATTGGATAGCAAAGGGACAACAGCAGCACAGTAATGGGTTGTCCTTCCGTTCACTCTGCCCTCTATTTCTATCTGAAGGTTCCTTACCAGCTTATATTCACTGCAACAAAATAATTAGTCCCTAGTGCAACCCCTATCTTTTTCAGTTTTAACCCTATGCCGTAGATTGCAAGAGGCTAAAACCCAATTTGAATTTAGATATCCATACTAGTTGTATTTGCAGTTGTAGTAGTGTTATACTGAATTAATAAAAACTGGCAGCAAAAAAAAAAAATGCATCTAGAAACAAGAAATGAGAAGAGGAAACTATAATGTTCTATTTACATTTTAGGCTGCTACTATTGCTTCAGATCTTATGGAGAGACTTGGAAAACCCGGTCAATACACTCTGTTCGCTCCTACCGATGAAGCTTTCGAGAAGCTTCCACGAGATGTTCTGGAAAGGATTATGTCTGACAAAAAGGCAGCTGAAGGTATGTTGTATATTCCAGCTGTGTTTGTGTCATTCACGGTGACACATGTTTAGCCTTCTTATCTGTGGATGGGATATCTACATACATAAATAAATATCATAACCTTAGTTTATAAGTGCATTTCAAAGAATGTAATAAAAACACATTGCAACCATTAAAAGAAATGTCCATCCAAATTTCCAAAAGCAGGAAAAAATTTAGTAAAAGCAAGGAATGGAATATGTCATATGAAACAGGCCCCAGGATAAGAAAAGTTCATTCACCCAAGCGGTTGATAAACACAAACAGAGGATATAGATCATGACTAATAACATTCATCTTTTTAAAGTGATGTTTAAAATAATCTGTGCATTTATTAGAAAATGAATCACCATTTAATACATTTATAGGCCCTTTAGACTCGGTTCACACAGGGGCAACTTGTCAGGCGACTTAGCCGCCTGACAAGTCGCGTTTCGTTCTGTACTATAGAACCGTTCTAATAGGAACGACTCAAGTTGTTCCGACTTAGAAAAAGGTTCCTTTTCTACTTCGGGACGACTTCAGGGCGATTTGCATTGACTTCTATACAGAAGTCATTTTGCAAGTCGCCGCTGAAGTTGTGTGCAGGTCGCCTAAGGCAGTGGTGCTGCACGTCGTGCTTCCCCTGTGTGAACCGGCTCTCGGGAGTGTACAGTGTTATAATTATATTACTGCAGGTTAGATATTTCTACTGTAGTAGGGATGAACATTGCTACATCTCTTACATTACATATATGATCCATGAAGTTTATGAAGGTCTTCTGTGCTCCTTTTAGCCTTGGTGAAGTATCACATTCTGGACACCGCCCAGTGTTCTGAGGCCATCATGGGAGGAGCAGTTCATGATACCTTGGAAGGAAGCCCACTGCAGATTGGATGTGATGGAGACAGTTTGACTGTAAATGGCAAGAAACTGGTCAACAGGAAGGATATAGTTACAAGCAATGGCGTCATTCACTTGATTGATGAGGTTCTCATTCCTGACTCTGGTGAGTAGTTGACTTTTGCTGGATATCAACGTGTTTAAGCTAGAATAGTTAAACATATGCAGTGCTCACTAGCCCTTCTGGCTACTGCTCCACAGTCCTCCTAGACTGACTTTGCATCCATCCCAGACTGCTTGCACCCAGCCCCTTCAGGCATGCCACTCAGTCTTCTGACTACAACACTCAAGAGCCCACGTGGCTGTTCCTCTCCCTGGAGATATGCCCGGCAGTGTTCTCCTGCTGTCCTCTCCTTGCTCCTGTGCCTCCTGGTCAGGATCCCTCCGTGCGTCATGAGAAAGGGTCCTTCCTAGACATGTGCATTCGTTTTAGTTTGAATGCATTTTCGTCCAAATTTCAGATATTTTCGATATCGTTTTAACAAACGATAACAAACGTGCAGATTTCGAAAACCGAAAGATCCGACATAAATAAATGCTTTATTTTCGTTTTTGTTGCGACAACAGTTTGATATAGATAGGAGATTCGACATGAGACTGACAATAGCAATTTGTGTCCATCAAACCTGTGGTCGAATGTGACTAACCTTAGCTCTATTAGTCCAAGATTATTCTACATAGAGAGAAAAGATTCGACATAGAGAGAAAAGATTCGACATTATAGAGACAATAGCAAAAAAGGTTGAATGTGCCTAACCTAACTCTATTAGTTCAAGATTATTCAACATAGAGAGAAAAGATTCGACATGAAGATTCGACGAAGCATACAACATTAGAATTCTACTATAGCTTGTAGGCGGAACATTGGACCGGAAATGTACGATTGCGGCATTGTACAGTTCAGCTGCTCCGTTGAATCTTCTTAGAACATTCGACAGACACCATAAGCCTTCAATGACAGATTCGACCTTAATTATTTCGGATTTTCGGATGAATGCATTTTTTAACGAAACAAAATAAATAAAAATTAATTTCGGGAGTAACTAAATAAATGTATTTTTCGGATGAAAACGAAATTCCGAAATGAAATATTTCAGTGTGTACATGTCTAGTTTCGCACCTGAGCCCAGGCATGAGTTCACCCCTTCCCCAGTCTGAGGAGCTACTCTCAAAGGCCTTGACAGCCTAACATTCCATCTCCATCTTCCAATTGAACTCCACACTGCCCCTACTGGGCTGACTATTTGAGGGAACCTACCCCCTGCCATCCCTTCTGCTAGGGATTGGTCAGGGCCCTCAGAATACTCCACCTAGCTCCTCCTGGACTCCTTCTAACTGCTTCTGGAATCTTCTCCATGTTTCCTGCAAGCAGGGGGGATGTACCAGAGAAGCTGCTGCTGAGTCATCCAGCCTACCTGAGTCACTCACCCGACCCAGAAAAACACACAGGCTTGGCTGCCAGCCAAGCCTGAAAATGTACCTACACAAACACAACAAAAAGTCTATCATTAGCACTCTAGCCACGGTAGGGGGTGCTACACATATTATGAAATCTGAAAGGATTAAGAATGGTGATGATCTAAATATACTCTGAATTTACAAAATTGTGTTTAATACTCACTTAATGAGCTGTCTGCAGGCTATAGACTTAGTTAGGGACATGAGATCAGGACAATTGCAATTCTTCATGAATAGTTCTGATCAATTTCCTTATATTTTTTAAGTTTATAAGTATTACTTTATCTTTTGCACACTTTTGCACACAACCTTTTTTAATGATTTATAACATGCTGAACACATAACACTTTAATAGTAAAAGTAAGCACTGCTGCTTTCAGACAGACACTGTTAAAGTGTATCTAAGGACAAACTTTTTTTAAGCTGAAACTCAGGCAAACTTATATATACAGATGAAATACTATATGATAGCTGTTTTACCTGCAAGTGTAATTGTACCTCCTGACCTTGTGACTAAACAGTGAAAAGAGAAAAAGTACACTCAGTGGTGGAAGTATAGGGGTTGCTGAGGTTGCCATGGCGACTGGGCCCCATGCTGCAGGAGGCCCTTGAGGGCCCTCTGTATACCTTGATAGGAGGAGCACCAAGGGCAGCTGAGACTGAGCTCCCCGATCCTCAGCCGAACTGTAAATCGGCACTGTGGGGAGCTGGTCACACTCATTAGACCTAAAGTGAAAGCACAATGTGTGCCATGCTCTTTTTCTCCCCCTACAGTGCAGTACCTGTCAGGAAGAGATAAGGTAAAGGACTGCCATTTTTTAAAAGGCTTTCTGTATGTATGGATGTATGTTTTTATGTATGTGTGTGTGTTTGTGCATGTATGTGTATGTATGTGTGTTTATATGTATGTGTGTGTGTGTGTGGGTGTGTGCATGTATGTGTATGTATGAGTGCGCATGTATGTATGTGTGTGGGCATGTGCATGTATGTGCATGTATGTATGTGTGTGCATGTATTTATATGTGTGTGCATTTATATATATTTGTGTGTATATATATATATATATATATATATATATAAATATATATATATGTGTGTGTGTATATATATATATACAGTATATGTGTGTGTGTTTATATGTGTATGTGTGTGCGTACATGTGTGTTTACATGCATGTATGCACATTTAATGTATGCGCTTTTAATCCTGACCCCCTATATGTGTACAATCAGAACTGATTTTTTTTTTCTTGCTTGATCATAGCACCAGCAAAAAAAATGCTGTTCCTTCGAAAAGCGATCCATGGTCAGATCGCTTTCAGAGGCATTTAACAACCAGTAATGAGGCAATGTGTTGCCTGACTGCCTGTTTTAACCCCTTAAATGCATCATCACTATGCTGCAACTGCATGCAATGCACACAGTTGTGGAGTGGTTGCAGTGCAGCCCCATTCACCTAGGGGTATAATTCAAGGGTGTCCTTGAAGTATACCCCTAGGGTGTCCTGACTGGAAAAAGATTAAGAAACACTGGCATAGAGGAACCGATCTCTCCATTTTCCTCCTGCACCCGCTGAATGCCTGTGGGAGGGAGAGGAGGAGAAGCAGGGGCAAATGGAGAAATCGGTTTCTTTATATGCAGCCACCCACTTGCAACCAGGCCCTGTTGTTCTGCCACCGGGCTCGAAAGAAAGGGCCCTGTCTGGGGGTCAAGGGGTCCCTTCATGGTTTCTTGCATCGGGGACCTGAACGTTCTAGTTACACCACTAAGTACACTGTTCTGCTCATCTCTGTGTCACTCTTCACTTTCCTCCCATTAGCATGCTTCTTGCACTCATTGGCTCCTAGTGATGCTTCTTCCTCTCCAATACAAGGTCAAATTCAAGTACTTCAATAATGATTACAGCACAGCATTAATGTTTGTCTTCTTTTACCTACCTGGAATTCAGCTTTAACTCTGGACAGTGTATGGAATTGTTAAACCACACAGATAGAATTATTTTCTGATGAGGACAGAGAGGGAGGGAGAGGGATAGACAGAGAAGCACACATCAATGGCAATCAAAACCTAACAAGGGTTTAAACACTTCCAAACCTTATTTAACATGTTTTAGATATACTTTAATCCACTGGGTAAAGGAATGACATCTTACTAGCAGAGAGTGAAGAGTGTGTCATCCTTTTGAGTCATTTAGAACTATTTTAGCACAGTGGCAGTAAAGTAAAGTCTCCCTAGAAGATGTATTGAGCTTCTAATGCTTGCTGCAATTTATAAATAGGAAATATTCAAAAGAATTATTTATATTCACCCGACTAAGCCCAAATATAAGATGTAACATTTTTATTATTAAACATAATAAGTAAATGAATAAAAATGTTTTGAAAAAGCAATACATTATGTGTAGTGTTGTGGGTTTAACTGGAGAATCTCAACATGAGATACTTATGATTACCTCTTAAATTCATGGTCAGATAAAGGAATAAAGTGGTTTTAAGCCTCTCAAATGAAAAGTGTATGAAGCATATCCTTCTATAGATGTACTTGCCTTGATCCAAATCACCTAGTATGGCTTCTATTGGCTCTGTCTTACCTCTGCTATCTGCATGAGTCATTTCTGACAGTCTATGCCAACAGCAGATAATCCCAGGAGACAGCCCAGCCTCCAACACACAAGCAAAAGCAGGTGATTGATAACTGGAGCTGTGCATGTTTCCCTATGGGACTGTGTAGAGGGAGGTGTGTCCATTCCCTCCACTCCAGTCTCATATTACACTCAGCTTACTGCTCTACGCTGTGCAGTGTATGATGTCAGATCTCCGTCCCAGCCTTCTGGAGCTCAGAAATGCGGTGTGAAATGTGTGCTTTAGGAGGCTGTTAAGGAGAGAGGTTTGCAGATAAATAGGAATAACTTATGTAAGAGGATTTGTTTAATCTCCAAAGTCGGTATACTGTATGTGAGGCTTTACAACCACTTCAAGTCAATGACTGAAGCAATACCTGGGCAGCCCCCACCCACTTTCTACCCAATTGGAGCTGTTTGTTTTTCTTACTTTTATGGCAGTATGAAGAGATTAATTGATCTATAGCACATGCTAGTTGTATATGTGCATCTCAACAATAAACGTACCACATAACGTAAAACAGTCCGTGTGTTTGACATTAACCAATACTATTAAGCAAATTATTTTGCACCACTTATTCATGTTCAGACATTTTATAAGTGTATTTCACTCCTGTTTCAGATTTCACAAAGTTTCTTAGATTATCACCAAAGACATTTTAATGGGTCCATCAGTGCCAGTGACACGGAAGAAGATCTTGTGTTTTTGCATTATAGCAAATAACCATAAAATATATCTCCAAATAATGTTTTTCATTTTCATGTTTTCTTTTTCCTTTTTACTACATGAAGTGTTTTTTATTGCATTAGTTAATACAAAATTAATTTAATATTATTGCTTGAAATCATCAAAAATTAATTTCTTTTACATTTAACTTTTCTTTCTTCACATACTCAGCTAAGCAAGTCTTAGAATTGGCAGGAAGCCAACAGACCACTTTCACTGACCTCATGGCCCAAATGGGACTGGCAGCCTCTCTAAAACCCGATTCAGAATTTACTCTTCTGGCACCATTAAATGATGCTTTCTCTGGTAAGCAAAATGTATATGTTTAATAGAATTTGTAGGATTTCATGCCTATTTCTTTCTTACTGTTGTATTTATTTATCCATATTGAGAACCAAGCAGAGAAACTTAAAAAAAAAAAAAAAAAAAAAAAAACATTGCAGGAGACAATATTAACTAAATCAGGAAAGCAGAACTGCAGCAAAGATACTCTTTCTCACCACCGGAGTTCCATATAGATATAAGAGGTTGAGGAGCATGCCAACCACCTGGTGACTTTCGGTGTACGTATAAACAGGCTATAGAAATTTGAGTATTTACATATACTAAACCCACAGTAAATGTTCTTTAAAACAAGCAATGATGATTGAACAGGCAATGGTTTGATTTGTGGACAATTTGTGAATCATACGCTAAAGTCAGAGTTGCCACATTTTGAACTGGGGTCTATATCTTGTTATTCAATTCTAGCCATTTGTAATGCTAATAGACAAGTTATGGGGAACATGTGCTGATGCCAAAATTAGAAAACAAAATACTGTACATTTGAGCAGATCTGTTCAGCAGCAATTGTATGTATAAACAGTATATATACAACGGAACAAAAGTCCAACACAGTCAGCTCTCTAAGCTCCAACACACACACACACTGACAACATGGCTTTTGCAAGCCCACCTATTAATTGTGAAGTGGTTGGGTTGTCCATCCCTCAGATTATTGTCTCTTGTTGCTCATCTGGTGTTCTGATGAAATAGGCTATGCAGTTTATTGTAAGCTGTTTCTAAATCCTGACAGTGAAACTAAAATGAAGTTGAGTGCAGTTGAGATCTCTGCTCCCTCTCTTAATAGTGACTTGGTAGCCTTCTAACATTATAAGGTAAATACAGAGCAGGCTGCCAAGGCACTGCTAAAACTTCAGAGAAACTGACTAGACTCCAAATACAGTTCATCTGCTTTGAGCTGCAGATGAATTGCTCCAGAATACCAGCAAACCACCAATGACAGTGAGGGCTTACTTTAACTCTTCGGGTGAAGGAGTAAAGAAAAATGACTTTAGTTGTACACAGATAAATGCCTGCTTATTGTCATGTTAACAACTGTTACTTTAGATGTTGAAATCATACATACAGTCACTAAAAGATTATATTTAGTGGAAGTATGAATTGTTTTGTGAAAATAAAACTTTATTTGTCTAATTTATAGAGGAAACAATGAGAATGGATCAACGTCTCCTTAAACTAATTCTGCAAAATCACATCATCAAGCAAAAGTTTGTTCTTAATAACCTTTACAATGGTCAGGTCTTGGAAACCCTTGGTGGAAAGACTCTGAGAGTGTTTGTGTACCGCACAGTGAGTTTAATCACCTATTTAAAAAACGTTTGCGACTGTGTATTAAAATATGTTTTTAATAAACTTTCTATGCACATCATCAGCTTTGCTAAATATATCAATTCTTTACATGATTTTGGCTTCTTAGTAACAGGCAGCAGCTATGATGAGTGACATTTAGCAAAGTGTATGAGACAATTTTGCTATGTATTTGCTATCCCCTGTACCTGCCACCCAGGGCAGCTAATTAAGACAGATTTGAAGATGAAGATAAGACAGACTTTCACTCCAAACAGATACACAATTAAGAAGTGGTCAGAAGCAGGTTTTATTTAGTGCCAGTGCTACTTTGGATCAGTAGAGGGAGGAATTTATAAATGAAGTTGAACTCTATATGTAAATCTTACATATAATCTTTATCGCTGATACTGTTTATTGCTGCCCTGCTATGCAAACAGGATAGATTACTGTCCCCCATACTGATATCTAATAGGGAAACATAGGATCTGCACCTATCAACTTTAGCCCACTTTCAGTTGTGCTAACATTCCCCATTAGTATTTCTGAAGTGCACATCAAAGTTTCTTAAACACTGTTTCTAACATTAGGCTGTATGCATTGAAAACTCCTGCATGCTTCGTGGAAGCAAAGAAGGAAGAAATGGTGCCATTCACAACTTCAAAGAAATCATCAAGCCTGCTGAGAAATCATTTTTTGACATCTTGAGCCTTGACAGACGTTTCAGGTAGAATTCTAACTTGCCGAAAAAACATGTTAGATTTCCAATGTTGTTTTAAATGTAATTAATGATGCTCTTTATAACTGTAAGAGTTAATTTACTAAAGGCAAATGGGATATTCAATTTGAAAGGGGATTTTAACTTTGCAATGGAATTTTCTCTTAGCTTAGTGAATATGGTGAAGCTCTGCTTACTTCCATCATCCAATCCAAGCAAAAAAAAAAAAAAAACTCCTTGCATGTGAATTTGTTCTTTGTAAAGTACATTTAATAATTCATTAATCTAAAGGAACATTTCTTGAAAAGCCTGAATTTGCTTTTAGTAAATCAATCCTAATATTTTCTTATCTTAGACTTTGGTGCCTTGGTGTGCTTTTATTTGCTGTGGGTTATGTAATATTCTCTTCTACTGCTCTTGCTGCCACCAGGATACTACAGATGTGCAGACTTTTTACAATGACTATTAATGAAACTAATATCAAATAATAATAGGGCTATCCAGTCTTAGGCTCCGCTGACACTGTTGCGACTTGTCATGCAATTTGACAGTTCCAAATCACATGACAAGTCACACCCCATTGCCGGCAGTGTAAGCATTCATATCCCTGACACTCATGTCTCTGGGATTACAAAAAAGGTTCCTGCACTACTTTTCACCAATTTCATTGCGACTTACATAAACTTCTGTTAAGCCGCAGTGAAATTGGACATGTGCACTTTGAAATAACGCTGAAGTAGTGCGATTTCAAAGCTGCACCAGTGTGAACCAGGGCTTAGAGTAAACCTGACCATTGCTACTGTAGCTTAAAAAAACACAGTTTGCAGGATATTTCTTAAAGTGATATTAAAGTAATTTTTGTTCGTAAACCAGATACTAATAAAACTTGCATTCTTTTGTATTTTTTTCATACATTTTCTCCTCTGAGCTTCCTTTTGAAATTGTCCTCCAGCTGTGCTGCCGTACTCCTATTTTATTTGCGCCCCCCTGTGACACCAGGATCTTTGGAGTCTTGTAGGCGTCTCATCAGTATGTGCACTCCAGCTTGGATCTACAACTGTACATGCAGCTATTCAGAGTGCAGCACACATAGACAGCGTGAGAGGGAAACAGTGCAAAAGCCATGCCTCTTTTCCTTTTCCACATTGGAGATTGACAGCTGCTGTGACACTCTTTCGTGTGCGGCTCTCTAAACGGCTGCACATACGGATGAAATTTTAAGCAGGATCTCACATGTTGAGAAGACTTCTACAGGACTCCTGGCAGCACTGGGGGCATTATTAGAAAGAGAATGTGGCAACGTGGCCAGGGGACAATTTCAAAGCTCAAAGGAGGAAAAAGAAAGCAAATGCATGTAGATGATGTTAATAGTATCTGATTTATGAAAAAAAAAACTACTCTAATTTTACTTTACGCTTTGAAACCACTAGCTGTAGGAAAAGAGCAAGTGGTATTTTCCCTGCAGTAGTAGTGGTCAGACTACTTGCTATCAGGGTGGTTATGGTTGTAACTTCCTGATTAATGACTACATTTGTGGTTAGCTCTGCTTACATATTTACGTAGTTAGTCAGGTTGTAAAAAAGACTTATCCCCACTGAGTTCAACCAAAAGCCAAAAAAATAAATACACTTAAAATAAAAACTTGTATCCTTAGAACCCTAAACCCGTAGTTTATCGAGAGGAAGGCAAAAAAAACCCCTTATAAAGCATGGTTTAATTTGCTACAATATAGGAAAAAATCCTTCCTAATGTCCTAAGGTGATGTATTTTTGCATTTATATATACCCTCAAATTGGTCTGTCCTTGAGGGAGAACAAGTTATTCCCTAAATTAAGACCCATGTGGCCTGTCCAAGGATACTATTTCCATATTATCTAATTTTCAGCCTCCATTATGTTCATAACATAACAAAGAACCATGGGCTATAAGGTCACTAGATTTGGAGTACTCTGGAGAACAGCTGTACCCCAATAAATGTAGTCACCATTGAATGAAAGATACTTTCTTGTAGACCCAGTATTGATCAGTGGAATTAGGTGGATAACTCTATTAGGTGGATAGACTCCATTATGCTCATAGTGTGACTATAAGGTCACTAGATTTTAAGGACTCTGGAGAACAGTTGTATTCCAATAAATAAACAAATTCTGATCTGTGTGTAGCCCTTCTGGTTTAACAGAAGCCAACCATTAGATTAGCTTCCTTTGAACAGTCATGCTAGAAAACCTTCCTTCGATCAGTGGCTTGCAGCCAATTTGATCAGTGTATTCTGACAGTGGAGGAGTCCCCACTGTCTAAATACAATACACAGAGGGGGGGATTCCTGTATCCACATCGCTTGTGTAGATTCCGGAATTGGTTAGATTTTTTTTGTTTGGTTCGCTGGTTGAAGGAAAAAAAAACTAACTGTGTATACCCAGCTTTAGTGCCTACTTTTTATTGTTGCTTAAAATGTATTCCATGCACTGGATATCCCTTACCTGATGACAACGGAAAATAACAAATCTCCTTTTTACACAATTCTATGAGTTTTAAAGTGTTGCAGAAGCAGTGTTCATACAAGCTACACATTTATAGGCATTGACAAACAATCATGCTTACAGTCACCATGAAGAGCAATGGATTCTTGACTATCCACAGTTCATAATAAGACTTCACCAAACAGCAAATGTAGCTATTTTGCAGCCACATCACTGCATACATGTATCAAACAAATAGAATAGGAGCTGGTTGTTATAAGACAGATAGGGAAGAAATGTCTTTATACTCAAAATATATTCATTATGTCTGTATGAGCTCATGTGCTGGAAATACAAACATCTAATTTAGATTTGCTGATTGAGCAGTTTTCATCAATCATTTCTGCAGCACAGGTTTATGAAACTTTTCATAAACCGCTATGAACCATTTCATAAGCCATTTATGAAAGCTGACTTCATTTTGGTTTGGCAGACCTTTATTAGAAAACTTTGGTTTGTGGTTTGCACAGTAATTTTAACATTTCTTTTAGATTACAGTATACCACAATGACCCCATTTATTGTACACAGCATTACTTGGATTGATCACGCGTAAAAAAATAATGTTATGCTGCTGGAGATGAAAATACCTGCAGAGAAACTGTATTCTAGGCAAAGCATTTATTATTAGGGAAAATATCCTAAATTAATTTTAAGATAGTATATTTAAAATGTTTTATTTTGCAATCGCATGGCTGTAAAAATGAACTAAAACGGATTCTTAGGCAGCTTTTTCTATTCCACTCCACCTCCTTGACATAATAAAGGAAACAGGGGACACAATATATTGTTTATAGAGTTCTGTGAAATATTCTTAACTAATAGAAAAACCGAAAAGAACAGAAAAGACGTATTTAAAAAAAAAACTACAATTGGCAATGAAGCTGGGCAAGAAGCAATGAGAAAGGCAAAGTATAGTGTCAGATTCCTGCTGTCTACTTGATATATAACTCTCATTGGTTGCTAATAGTTACTACACTTTGCACATTTTCCTTATTAGATGAATGTACTGTATATTTTTTTCAAAATTTGCAGCTGGCGATGCCGTGATAATACAGTTTTGACATTGCAATACATGTATATTATTGACAACAATTTATTATTTTTTATATTATTGACAAAGAACAACTAATATGGCATATGGCCACTTGACTGTTGACCATCCAACAATTCTTGTTTTTTTCAGTACTTGTGCTCTTTAAGGTCTTTCCAGAATTTAGTGTCTGCCTTACGATGATGTTTATTATATTATTATTCATTTGAACCGTTTGCACATGTAACCTTCTCTTTATGTTTCTGCTGATAGCATTTTCCTAGACCTGATCCAACATGCAGATCTAAAAGAATTATTATCAGCATCTGGGGCCTGGACCCTCGTCATCCCTACCAATGATGCCTTCAAAGACCTTAGCAGCAGCGATATTGAATTTTTGAAAAGTAGGTTTGGTTTGGTTGGGTTTCCTAAACCTGTCTTAAGGGACCACTGACAGGTCTTAATTTTCAGAGTTACAGGAGCTTTCATTGCTGTGCTAATTAGTAACAGTTCAAAATATGTACTTATAATCATTCCACCTGTAATTCTTTTAAAGGATATGGAAACATGACCTAGTAATGGTACTTTGATGACTGGTCTAAGAAATCTTGATTTAGAGTATGTAATTGAATTACCATTTATATTAGGTTTAATACTTTATTTGGCTGTTTTTGAAAACAGTTGAGCAGAGGGTTTAGCCAACCTTTGCACCTAACCCAATTAATACTTGATTACTCTATTCACTTGAGCATGACAATGAACTCATCTGACTATCCCACATTCACAATCCACCTTTTTGGGAATATAAGTGAGTCAGAAGAACCTACTGACCACCAGCACAGGGCTGGCATTTGTGGTGGAGGACCCCCCTTTTTTTTGTATTTCCATCATGTAACGGAGGGGACCTTTACATTTGCATAACATTTTGTTTTACAAAAACTAGCATAATTTGTGGGGGAAAAAATGTATTACATTAAAACTACGCACAGTGGATTGGTGAAATTGCCAGTAGATTTTTGAAAATACCCTGTCACTAACTTCAAAAAAATGCAGGCAAAAGTACAGAAAAATCTTTAAGTACTTCAAATGCTTCTTCCTTTCCAAAAACATGTTTATTGCCTTCCATTGTGCTTTTTGCAATGTGCTTTCTTTAAATAAAGTAAATTCCTTAGCACAACTCTCTCCTTCATTGGATGTCATCATAGCCCTCTTCTGGTCTGGGAGTATCTAATTACTCTCTGGGCTGTTACAGCTCCTTTACTCTTCCCATAACTTCACTGTGTAGCCTTTTACAGTATGTAGATACTGGGAGTTGGGTGAATGGGAATGACAGCTCTGAGTCTGCTGGGGCTGATAATATTACATCCAAATGGTGGACCCCAGCAGAAGTCTCAGTGCTTTTAGGGAAGTAATTGCAGGTAAATAACATGACTATAATATTTCAAATGAACATAAAATCTTAAGGAAAGATTGCTGTTGTAATGAATGGCTTGATGACAGGGTCTTTTAAAGAAGTTCACTCATCTCTGCAAGGAATAGAAATAAAAAAAAACTCAAGCTTTTAACACTTTGCAAATGTGCTGTATTGGGAAACATCTATACTTTTAAAGGATTAACAAATTTGCATATATTTCCCATGACAAAAATGTATATACTGTGAATATAAATTATATTTAACTTTTCTATGGGGATAAGGGCATCCTATTATTTTGTCTTACCCATTAGTCACTTGAAGCTTTATAGTTACTGATTTATTTTTTATCAACCAGAGATTACCTTCAGTGTTGACAATAATGCGCTAAATTAAGAAAATAGCTTTCAGAAAAAGTTTATCTAAGTAATTACCAATGCTGTTAAACATTTTCCACTCAACATATAGAAAAAAAACAATATGAAACTATGTATTAAAGGGTAACTCCACTCTTGTGGGAAAAAAAATGTGAAAAAAAAATATATAGCATAAACAGTACAATTGCTACACAAGCTATATTGTAATTAAGTATTACTAAAATTACCTTTCCTTTCAATCTGCAGAATTTTCTGTAAAATTTAATATGGTTTGGCAAGCTGGAGGCATTCTGTATACCATTGGTATATGAAAAAAAAAACCCTGAAATGTAATTTCCTGCTTTTGTGATTGTCTCGCTGATTTTTCCAGAAGTCTGAGCAAAGACAGAAGTCATATTTCAGGCATCTTCTGCATCAATCATTTTTGTTGAGATGCTCCCAAAGGGTTAATCTCAAAGGGGTGCTGACACTGCAATTTCCTCATTAGAAAACTGCAAGTGCATCAGCTGACTAGTACTGAAAAAAGACACTCCCAATCAGATTCACTCTCCAGACAACAAACAGCTTTTTCAACAGAGAAGAGGCAGTTGGACTCTGCAACAGAATTTGTTAAAATCTGTGAAATATGCATAGATCACCCAGAGGGGATTGCTTTTTTTATCAACAAATATGGAGTTACCCTTTAAATGAGTACTGTTTAGAAAAATAGTAAGTCTGAATACCAAACTGATTAGTGAGGAAAGTTACAAAAAAATATATATATTTACCTATACAATATATATATATATATATATATATATATATATATATATATATATATATATATATATATATATATATATATATATATATATATACACACACAGAATATACACCTACTTGGTTATTTTGCCTTTTTAAGAGTTAAATAATTTGTTTGATTTATACATTCTGTTCATTGTGTTAATAGGTAACAAACTTGCTCTTCAGAACCTCCTTCTCTACCATCTGGCCCCAGGAGTATTCATTGGTGGTGGATTTGAGCCTGGTGTAACAAACATTGTGAAATCTCTCCAAGGAAAGAACCTTATGTTTAAACTTGTAAGTTACATTCTTTTTAGTATAAATGCATTAAAAAGGACTGTGCCCCCAAAGCATATTGCATATCCTACAGTACAGTGTACAGTAAAGTGTATTTATTGGTGCATGTACAAGATAGATAGATAGATAGATAGACAGACAGACAGACAGACAGACAGACAGACAGACAGACAGACAGACAGACAGATAGATAGACAGACAGACAGACAGATAGACAGACAGATAGACAGATAGATAGATAGATCGATGGATAGATTTTGATGTATATACACATATGAACATATAACTATAGCATACAGGGGGCCAAATACTGTTTGGTTATACAGTGAATGATGTAGATAACAAAAGCAATTGGCAAATAAATTGTAATTGATAAACTCTTCATAATTAATATTAATTCTGTATGATTAGAGAGGTTGTCTTTGAGATGGACATTAAAAAAGACTGTAGGGCTCTCAATCATATTGCTATGAGGTTTCATCACACATAGTTGCTTCCTTGACTACTACTAATGATTTTTGTTCATTTGAGTACACTTAAGTTTGTACTTTGGTTAAATAGTTGCATATGTATGCATGAAATTATCCATACAACAGAAGCTCCATGTGCACTGGAGTCTAGTCTGTATGCGTATGTCAACAATGTGAATAAAATATGTCTTTAGTGGTTTGGTCATTTATCTAGCTATGTACTACTGCCTGATTTCTGTGGATACCTTAAAGTGTTTGTAAAGACTATTTTTTTTTTTTTAATAACAAACATGTCATGCTTACCTGCTTTTTGCACAGAGCAGCCGGATCCACCTCCTCTCTGGTCCCCTGCCAGCACTCTGGGCCTCTCCCCCTTGCCGAGTGCCTCCATACCAACCTGATTGCTATGGGGGCACTTGTGCATGCTCGCATAGAATGCATGAAAGTAAAAAAAAACCTTCAACCTGTAGAACCACTTCAAGTCATAATTTTAATACACACTGTTACATGTATTGCTGTTGGATGAGAAATCAAGTGCCCTAATGAATATATATATTTTTTTCCATAGCTAAACGACTCTATTAGCATCAATGGTGTTCCCTCTAAGGAGAAAGATCTAATGGCTACCAATGGTGTGATTCATGTAGTAGATAAACTTATGTTCCCTGCAGGTTAGTGATATTAAAATATATTATACATTATCATTACTGATATTCTTCATTGTTGGTTTGTAGACAAAAATTGTCCAGCAAGAGAATGTACTAAAGCTGCATTTATTATGGTAGGGCTATTGGTTCCTCTGGCCAGAAAATGGTTCAATGCATTCTATAAAGTGTGGCATATTAGACTGACACTTTTTGTTTGTAAAGAGGAACTTCAGCCAAATCCTTTACTTTTAGATTTGGACAGAGCAGGAAAGGGTTATAATTGCTGTTGGGTTTTATAACTATTGCCATTAAGGACATTTTTCATAATTTGCTGTGTGGTCTGTTAAGTAGGATGCAAGCAACATCTCTCCAACTGGGAACAAGGACTTCTGTCAGGTTTTAATGTTGTCTGTACCCTCACTGGGGAAATCTCTTCCCTTGTTTCCTAATCACCAGGACAGGGAGCGAAGTGAAATCTCCCCAATGATGATGAAGAAAATAAATAAAAACCTTACAGGGGTTCTGATTTATTTTTCTCAATCCCCTTTTAAAGATGTTACAATTTTCCCCACTGAAACCAAAATTAAAAAAGCTCTGGATGCAGTTAAACTTCACGTTTTAAATGTTTAGCTATGCAATCATCATTATCAATAATTATACATTGTGGTTGATCTTATGAAGGAGTAGAGAATGGTCACTTTGAATAATTAGTCATTTGCAAGAATTAAAAAAAAAAAAATCTTTGGCCTGCACATGATTAAAGCAAACACATCCTTGCCTTATTTTCTGAATAAGTCATTTGCAGCAGTATGTTACAGCGCCCAAATTGCTGCTAAAAAATAATGTCACACAAGGCACAGCAGAGGTAGACATACTAGCTGTGCAACCTGTACCATAGCAGAGGGACCTCTAAAATCTTGAAGCCCATTAGGATAATGGGCTTCTGGAATCTCAGCAGCCAGAAGATGGCCTGTGTAATTTAACCACTTCAGCCCAGGGAGGTTTTACCCCCTTAATGACCAGAGCATTTTTTGCAATTCAGCATTGCGTCCCTTTAACTGACAATTGTGCAGTCATGCGATGCTGTATCCAAACAAAATTGACATCCTTTCTTTCCCACAAATAGGGCTTTCTTTTGGTGGTATTTGATCACCCCTGAGCTTTTTAGTTTTTTTATATGTTATATATTATAGTTTTTTTTATTATAGCGTCTACAAAATAGGGAATAGATTTTTATGGCATTTTTATTATTATTATTTTTTACTAGTGATGGCAGTGATCTGCAATTTTTATTGGGACTGCGACATTGCGGCGGACAGATTGGACACTTTTGACACTTTTTTGGGACCATTGACATTTATACAGCGATCAGAGCTAAAAATAGCCACTGATTACTGTATAAATGTCACTGGCAGGGAACAGGTTAACACTAGGGGTGATGAAGGGGTTAACTGTGTTCCCATGAGTGTTCTGACTGTGGGGGGGATGGGCTAACTGGGACATGACAGAGATCACTGTTCCCGACCACTGGGAACAGTAGATCCCTGTCATGTCAACTGTCAGTACGAGGAAATGCCTTATTTACATTGGAATTTCCCCATTCTGCCTGTGTACAAGGCAATCACGGGCCGCAGGAGGACACCAAGTCCTCCCAATCCGCGGGCATGCTCCCGCAGTGTGCAGGGGGATCGAGCACGCTCTGTCTGTAACTGAGCCCGAGCAAGCCGCTGTAAACCTATGGCGATTCGCGCAGGAGAGCCATTGTGCTGCCCTCAAATGACGGCGACCGGTTTTTAAGCGGTTAAGTGAATAAACGTACTCTGGCCAGGTTCTTTGTTGTTGGGTGGAACTTGATGGCACCTTCCAAATCCCAGCACAAAGGTTTCAGGAATGAGCATGTCTAGAGGAGTTCCTGTTTCAGGAAAAATAACCACTGACCACCAATGAATAGGAACCCTTCACCCAATGACACCAATGGAACAAAAAAACCCTTGTTACATTGGCATAATTAGGTGAAGGGAAGAACACCAACTTAACACCAATGTAACAAGGCCCTTCTGTCCCTGAACACCACATTTCTCAATGTTCATCATTTTATCTCACAATTCAGTTAACTATAATGCATGTGTTACTTGCCATTACAAAAGCAATAATTAAGTCCCAAATATAATTTCTGCACAGGGGCCCTTTGCTGACATCATCTGCCACTGAAGCACAGTGCTGTTCTTTACAAATGTGTTTAGTGTAGAGGGCTATTACAATGAATGAGAAACAGAATGCCCAAAGAAGAGTCCTGCCATATGACATATCAAAGTCAAAGGACCAACCTCTCCTCCAATAATAGAGTGCATTAAGTGTTTTGTTTGCCAAGATATTATTACAATATTAAGAGTCTGATATCTTTTAGATGGAGCCATTGGTGATGAAAAACTGCTTGGAATTCTAAATAAGATCATCAAGTACATTACAATCAGGGTAAATTATATTTAAGTGACCTTAGTCTCCCATTTTGGACCTAATAATATTCATCTGTAATTTTCTTCTCTTGTATTTCTGTTGTGATGTTAAAGTACATGAACAATGTGTGTTCACACCTCCCCAGAGGTCCTTTGCACAATTGGATGTTGTATACCAGCAAAGTAATTTCCCATATGGACTGTTTTTATTATCCAAATAAATCATTGAAGTAACAATACCTGTTAACTTGAGTACCCACACGCAGGTCATGCAGTCAAATTTTAATTTACAATTGCAACTCTAAATGATCATCCTATAATATAAGGCAGCATAGACATGTACACGTTGTATACCCAAATCATGTTATTATTGTGCATACAGTACTTCACATTGCAGACATTTCTGTATCACTGTCTTTGCATGGCTAATGCTGGCAACACTGGTAGATTTTCATAAATTCATTTGTACAAAAAATATTGTCAGTGCATTCAATAATGCCATTGTTTGCTTTCAACATTGGATTTTGGAATGAATGGAATTTCCAGAACGAAAAAATGACATTCACTGTTATGCTGTGTACACATGGGCGGACTTTTCGGCCAGACTGGTCTGACGGGACAAATCCGTTGGACAATCTGAACGTGTGTGGGCTTCATCAGACCTGCAGCGGACTTTTTCGAGCCAAAAAGTAGACGAACTTTAGATTTGAAACGTGTTTCAAATCTTACCGACGGACTCGAGTCCGGTCGAAAAATCCGCACGTCTGTATGCTAGTCCGACGGATGAAAACCTACGCTAGGGCAGCTATTGGCTACTGGCTATCAACTTCCTTATTTTAGTCCGGTGTATGTCATCATGAACGAATCCGTCGGACTTTGGTGTGATCGTGTGTAGGCAAGTCCGTTCGTTTTAAAGTCCGTTGGAAGTCCGTAAAAAGTCCGTCTAAAGTCCGTCGGCAAGACCGTCGGACCTTTGATGCAGAAAAGTCCACCCATTTGTACACGGCATTAGAAATGTGTTCATTCCAGAAAATAAATTCCATTCTGATCCTTTGAATTTTCTTATCACTATGGTCAAAACAGATGAATTTGGCCCCACTAATGATTAGAATATTGAACAAATGTTTGGAAAAGGAACATTTTCAAACAAAATTCTACTATGGTATGGTTAACTTTAGAAAGCAGTCTTTTTCAAGAGGGTTAAAAAGAGAATTTGACTGATCACTGCTTTATTTTGACTTAGCTCTGTAGTAAATGTTATCCTTTTATTTATTTATTTTTGTTAGTTTGATCGTGGCTTCAAATTCCAGGAAATTCCCCTGACCAAATACTGTAAGTAATATCTTCATTTCATAAGGGTCGTGCTTCCTCAACCCGAGGATTATTTTTAAAAACCCTATCCAAACTTACTGAGAAGATTTTAGTTTGGCAGCTTGAATGTTTGATAACTTCCCTAAATTGCAGCTTGGAAAATGATACCACAAACAAAGGAATTGCTGATATTTGCTTTTTGACCAAGCTCCAAAACCATGCAGCTCGTAACATATCATTTTTTTTCTGGCATTCAACATTGATAAAATGCTCCAAAGGCAGTTTCATATTAGAGAAAGGCAAAGTAATAATATTTTAGAACTTTTACAGCACTGATGTGTTTTGCATTGTTTTACATTTTTAAGAATAATTGTAATGAACTATTTTATTAATATCCCCAATGTTATTTCCTATAATCATCTAACTGTATATGCTATTCATAGTTAAAAATAAGTAGACTTTAAGCATCAGCAAGGCTTTGGAATCTGATTGGTGTCTATAACACTAGTTCTTAGGAAGCACACATTGATAGCGCTTACATGGCCCGCAGTGTTTTCCATTGTACATGAAAAATGAATACCTGCTGCCATTCTCTGTAGTATATGTAATAATGGGGTAATAGCATTGTCAAATTTCTCTTAACGTGATACTGAAGTCTCCTTCTTTTCTGTTGTTGTTAAAAATAACAAACATGTTATACTTGTTTTGCACAGAACAGCCCATATCCTCCTCTTCTCGGGTCCCTCTTCGGCACCCCTGGCCACTCCCTCCTGTTGAGTGCCGCCACAGCAAGCAGCTATAGGGGCACCCAAGTCGAGCCGCAAGTTCCTGTATCCATTCAGACACAGAGCCGTGGCCTGGCCCCACCCCACCCCCTCTCTCTCCTCATTGGATCACTGACTTTGACAGCAACTGGAGCTAATGGTGTTTCACTGCAGTCTCAGCCAATGGGAAGGATTAGTCCCAGACAGCTGAGTCTCTCATGCAACATCGCTGGATAGAGATGGGGCTCAGGTAAGTATTAGAGGGGCTGAGGGGGGCTGTTGCACACAGAAGGCTATTTTATCTTAATACATAGAATGCATTAAGATAAAAAACCTTCTGCCTTTACAACCACTTTAAGTTTACACCCAGCCCAACCTAAATCACTTAAATACATTTCAAGTGCAAGTCTTACAAAGTCTTGTTTTCTTTGGAAAGCAATTACAGACAGGGTAGAAAAGCCTGTCCCCTGCCAGCAAGCAGTAGAGAAAGAGCCTTGCTCTCTGTCTGGAAGTAGTGGTCTCTCTGCAGAGGTCTGAATCAAACCTATTGTTCTCTAATACGCAGAGAGCATGAGCTTTGTTATTGCAGAACTATAGATCTGACTGAGCATGGAGCTTATCCTCTGCAGAGAGACAACTACTTCCACACACACACTGAAAGAGTTCTTCTCTATAATATGCTGGAAGTGAACAGGCATTTATAAGGAAGCTGTGGTTGCTTTTTAAATAAAACAAGACTTTACACACCTTTGTTTTAATGCACCTGAAATTTATTTAGCTCATTTAAAATGAAGGTTAATTTGGGCTTTAATTATGTGTAGTGGTGTGGTCATTAAAGCTAAACGTTTGCATTGACTTTTCCATGTACATTTAGTACATATGGTAATGTACATATATCAATTAATGTAAAGGAACTTCTGTTTAAAATGTAGTATTTTCTTTTCCTTCCAGTCACAAAAACTATTACTACAAAGATCGTCTCAGGTATGTATCAAGCCACTTCTAAAAATTGCTTACCATTGTATATTTCACCACATATTGGATATACATGACTTTTCAGCCAGGCGGTGAGACAACAAAGGTTTTAATATTCCTTACTTGTCTTCCTCTGTCATGTCTGTACAGGTTGGTTGAGCATCCATTGTGACCAGTGGGAATTGTAGAAATGTTGCTGGCAGCCATGGTGTTTACTGAAGTCAATAATTATTTGTGGTTAAGGCTGAACTCCAGGCATACTGATAAATACACAGATAAAATACATATATAGGATCTGTTTTATTTGTGAAAGGATTTGTAATTCTGTCCAGTCCAGTCCTGTGATTTACATAGCTCTGGCACACAGCACATCCAGGTTAAAGACACCACTTACAGTTAAGTTATTCTGTGGTGTTCTTTTCTACCCCCGACTGCTGATTAAACACTGAATGAGCAGCAGCAGACTCATGAGGTCATCCCTCTGCTCTCTTCTTTTATCAGCATGTCCTCTGCCAGCCCATTTGCATGCAGTGCACCTGATAATCTCCCAGTCTTACACTTTCCTTTTCCAGTCTGAGTGCTGCTATACAGGAGATTGCAAGAGACTGATACAAATTTAAAGTCAAATTTAAAGTTTGTCAGATTCATCATAGCTTACAGTATCAGAGATTTTCCTACATGCATCCATATGTGTTTTTGAGGATGTCTCTCTACTCATGGTATGTTGTAAGAATCCAAATATCCAATTAAAGGGACATTCCAAGCAAACCAATAAAAACATAGTTTAACTACACATATATAAGGAACTTGTTAATTTTCTAGAAGATGTAAAAGATTAATGCACAGAAGAGATGCAACCCTGCAGGAATACAAGGCTGCTTTACAAGATGGCAACACAAGATGAAAACACTTTCCTGAATCTGAGATTTTATAGACACTTCCTCTTCCCTTGTCTGTTGTTAGAAGTACTGGTGAACATCACTACAATGGTGAATGCCGACCACTCTAAGTCTGTTCCTCTCCTACCATCATCTTATAGAACTGGCCTTTCAACTGCAAGCTTGATTTTTAACAATAACTCATTATAAATACAGATATCTGAAAAATACAGCAACTGGTTTTAAAATGAAAACGATTTTGTGGTTTACAGGCTGGGATCCCACCTTCCCTTTTGGAAATGTGAGAAGCCATGCCATTTATGCATTGATGCGTTTCGGCACCATTCATGCTATTCAGACAGCACAGACTTGAAGATGAACATTAAAAATACATAGATGGACTAAACAGTCATTTTGAAATTAAACTCTAAAGCACTAATGCAATTGCAGCCTGCTGCAAAGCATGTTAATAGACTAGCATACATTGCACTTTTGAAGAAGAGTCATATCCTCTTTCTTGTTTGTTTGTTTGGTACCCTTTTTAAAATGAATGGTCTGCTTATAATGCAACACATGTAATACATAGTGTTTTGCTTGGTATGCACAGGTTTGAAGGTAGCTTAAAAAATACTACATATATGAACTAAATTAGTCATTTTATACGATTGCTTGGTATTCCTCTCTAAAATCAATGAGAATGTGAAATGGGGTATACCATTTAAATAGTGTTCTAATTATAGCATGATACAAACTGTAGACCTGCAACATTTTATGATTTTTTCAATTAATTCATGATGTATATTGTGTATGCATGAACTATATGGCTCCTTTCACACGTGCGGACAGTATGTCCGTATTTCATCCATCTGTTTTCGGATGAAATACGGACATACATGCATCCCTATGGGATAGCGGGTGTCAGCGGATGAACATCCGCTGATGACACCCGATATCATCCGTCCCCGCTATGGTCCGATTCTGCAGACGGAGGAAAATCCTATTTTTCTATCTGTCTGCAGAGCGGATCGGATGAACATGGACAGACAGTCCGTGTTCATCCGATCTCCCCATAGGGGAGAGCGGAGATCTCGGCCCCTGTCAACGGAGCGATCCCCGCTGAGCAAGCGGATGTTCACGGGCGGATTATCACGGATCCGTCCCGTGGGAAAGGACCCTATCAATCAGAGAAATGGAACTGAGCAATCTGAACAAAGTTTTTTTTTTTACTGTTTCTATTTGTTACGTTGTAACAGAGCCCCAAGTAATCACAAAAGTGATCGGTGGAGGACGGACAGAGACAATTCGCAGAGTTATCCCAGGAGGTATGCAATGAAATTACAGACTAGTATACTGAATTCTGTCCTTTTAATAGTGTACATGTTGTTTAACAATAATTTTTTATACAATGTTTATAAAGCAATCTATTTATTATATAAAAAAATGCAAAGAAAATCTATTCACCTAGCAAAGTGCAAAGTATAATCTGCAGTACAATTAAATCCTATTGGTAACAGCACAGGTCACAGGGGTGTATTTACTAAAACTGGAGAGTGCAAAATATGGTGCAGCTCTGCATAGAAACCAATAAGCTTCTAGTTGTTTTTTTTTTTTTTGGTCAAAGCTTAATTTGACAAGTTTTATGTTGGATGGTGATTGGCTACCATATATAGCTGCACCAGATTTTGCACTTTACAGTTTTAGTAGCTCAAGCTCAATGTGGTTTGCACTTCTAAGTTTTATATTTGCTGTAAGACTATAAGTAACCTCAGATCTTATCAGCATGAAAAAATGAGTTAATATCCTTTTCTGCCTCATATTTTATGGAAAAGAGGTAGAAGATAATACAATACTTATACAGCATTTAAATATTGACACTGTATGCATATATACATAAACTTTAATAAAGAGAATATTTTATTCAGTAGCAAATACTCCTAGGTAATATAGTTTCTCCCCTGTTCCAAGAAAGAAACAGATTAAAGTAGCTATCTGGATGAATATCAGTATCTACAAAATTATATAAAAGCTTTGTTTCTGTGTGATTTAGAGGAACAAACTAGAAGAGTTGTGGGTAATTATGTCTATAACATATTTTGAGTAAGAGGAATCTGCATCATGTTCTCTATAGAAATATGTACCCACTCCATCCAATAATGTTTTTTTAGTTCTGAAATTAGCAGGTAAGGGTTAGAGCTTCTGTCAGGTTTTTATTGTCACTCCGCTCATTTCCTGACAGAACAGGAAGTGATGGAAAACCTATCCAATAGAGTCACACAAAAAACATTCTTAGCGCAGTGAAAAGGCATTATAAAAACTGAAGGCATTGATTCCCTAACGTCCTGTATTGATGATAATCACACCTGCCCCCACCATTTCGTTATGGGCATCACAGGGATAGTATGTGAGTAAAAAAATTCCTAAATTAATTCAGAAGTCTGAAAACATCTGACAGAAATGTCTAACTCTTCCCCACCCTAAAATGATAAAAACTGTTGCTGAAGTTAGGCATTAATATAGTTCAGTTGTTTTTTTCTATTTGTAATTTAGTTAACACTGTTAGTATCATAAGTCGAGATTGGGTTAATGTATTGGGTTGGATGCTAAGAATAGGAAAGGTCAACAAAACCTCTCAACATGATTGGCAACTGATGAATCTCAGAATTGTGCATATTTGCACAACTGAAACCTCCAGAGCCCATATAATACCAGTCTCAATGTAAATATAATGTATTAATCAAATACGAAATAAAGTGATGCATTGTTGTAAGCCCTTACACATAACAGCCTCAAAGCTCATAGCACATTTTAGAATACATTCATGACTATGGGCAAGCCAGTGGAGGTTCATTAACTGGTCTTCTGTGTCTAGTGAAAACGGCTTGTCAAAATCTATGTAGTATACCTTTGCTAAACCCAGCAACCAGTTATAACATAAGGCTTAATATATAATACTTTACAAACTCATCAGATGTGGATGTGGATCAAGAGTTCTTTGTGGATGGAGGCTCAGGTATTCTGTGAAAATGTTTTTCTACTTGGTTTTTGAAACACAATGCTTGTTGGCCAGGCAGTCTCACAACCACATTCCGAATATTCTATTTGCTGTCACTCTCATTCTTTTGCCTGCTAGTTTCCCAAATGTGAACTATAATTTGCCTTTCACTGTGAAGAGTTATTCACAAGTATTTTTGCATGTGATATAGTGCAAAGAGCCCAAATGTTTGAAATCTAACCTGTTCACTACCTATTACAATGCATGCTTCACCAATAATAGGCACTTCTATGTATGGAAGTTTCTCTATTGAATTGAACCTCCAGGTCTTCTCTTTGCATCTGTCTGTTTTCAAACGCTGCTGCTGGAGCATCCACCAATATTCACTGCTCTGTTCTTTCTGCTTTCACATGCTTCACGTGGGATGTTTTTGCTCCTAAAGTCACAAAATGACCACATGTTAAATGGTACTAATAACAATTTACTTTGAATATTGATTTAAATAAATGTATGTTCTATGGACACAAATGTGGAATAAGTGGAATAAAGGTAATGCATTCATGTACTTCAATCCGTAATCCTTGAACTACAAAATTCGTTTTCTAAAAGAACAACATAAAATGCAGAAGTACTGTACTGTATGTTGTTGTAAAAGTATCTATGGCTATTTTTTAACAAAAAATATTACTATTTACCTATAGCTATTTTTTAACCTTTTATCAACTTCTCAATTTTCTGCCAACAAGGCTGAGATATTAAAGATGGAACAAAAAAAGCTAGGTGAAATGTAATCTGTTGTAGACCTTATTTTTGCTAGCTTTCTTTGTTCCATTAATCAGACTCATTTGTTTCTCTTTCAAAATTGATTCTTTGGTCAAAAGGGATGACATACTGAATGGATTGCAGTTCAACCAGCTGTAAGCCAAGCAAATATTTCATATATTGACTTCAATGATCCCGTGCCAAAGGTGTTAAAAATTACATCTAGAACATCTACCATTGCAGTTTTAAGTCCAATATTCAAAATACTATTGCAGATTTATCCAGCATATTTCTGCATCCTATTCAAAGAATAGAAATTATATCATCATTGAAGTAAACCTTGTAGGTTAAAACAAAAACTATAATAGAAGAATATTTTTACTCACCTTATCAATGGCCCCTGTCTCCTACATTTCCTCCACTTCTGCAAGACTCTGTGGCATTCAAAGCGTTTGGAAGTGTCAAATCCCGGTGTACCCCATCATTTGTTGTAGCTCTTTTCTCTGACTTTTTCTATGTCACTAAAATATTCTTCAGTGATGTAGGAGTTGGAAGATGGAATCATAGAACGGGGCAAGGAACAGAGCTATCAAACACTCCTGGAACGTTTTTTAGAAGCTGCAGCAATAAAATGAAGGAAGTAAGATAGGAGACACAGGCTATGGAAGAATTAAGTATATATATTCTTCTACTGCAGGTGTTGGTGCCTCCAATTTCTAGAAAAAAAACATTGCAGATGATCCTTCTTTCATGTTTAGTAATTAAGTTAAGGTTTTGGATTTGCATCACTGCTATGTTATTTCTATACATACCAAGACATGGAGATGGAGGGCAATAAATGAGGTTAGAACCTCCTAGTATAGAGTCCTCTGAGGCAACAAGGCTGGCCATATACACATAGAACCACTAACAGATTCCCCCATCCATGCTATGCAGTGCAGATGGATGACCCATTGTGTCTATTATATTTTCACAGCCAGGACTGGTGGTTGTCAGAGTACCCAAATAGTGGTTACATCTGATTGGATGCAGCCACTGTTAGGCAAACAGTTTTCTGTTTGGCTCCTTCCATTTTTAAATCAAAGGATGTCAGGAAGTAGGGTGTCCATAGGGCCGTCTGCAAAGCAAACTTTGCCCAGTTCATCAGGAACCATACAAAATCAGCTTATGATCAACTTTTGAATAGCTTTGCTTCATTATTATTCCTGCATTAGGATAGGTAAACACATATTTCCACAAGTTTTACCCGGAGGGTATTTTCACCAAAACTGCATGAAAAAGTATATGTAATAATGCTTTTTATTTTAATGCTTATTATTTTAGAGTCAACCATTACTAGAGTTACAAAGGTTGTTGAAGGAAAGCCTGAAGTCAGAGTAATCCCAGGAGGAGAAACCAGAATTACTAAAGTTATCCAGGGAGGTAAGTTACCATCACCACTGAGGAGAGATATAATAGCATTTCATAGTGTTGTGCCAGTAAGGAAGTGATTTAAAGGTAACTTCTTCCATAAGCTTACCTTTAAAGTAGAGCAAAAAATAGTGAATTGACTCATTAAAATCTTTATCCATTCATCAAGTTGTTTAGTCATTGAAATCGCCATCCCTTCATTATCATCATGCCATCATTAAAATCTTCATCTCTTCATGGACTCATTTACGCCTTCATCCAGCCATCCAATTGCATTTTCTTATTTTTTATAACCATCTTTCCAGAACCCACTATCACCAGAGTCACCCAAGTTGTAGAAAGTGATCCAGAATTCAGCTTGATAAAGGAAGGAGAGACTAAAATAACCAAAGTCATTCAAGGTGGTAATAATTCACTTTCCCATTGCTGCATATAACGTACATGTTCTTCCTATTTGTTCCATTTCTCCCTTTAACTTTCTTATGCACAATATAAACATTAAAGTTAGAATCTTTATTGCAATGAAGGTCTGTTCTAGAAATGCTTTAATATATTTGTAGCATAACCCTGCAGAGGCTCTGCCCCCAGCATACATGATCATTAAGCCCCATTCTTAAGCACTTCTCAAAGAAATCTAGTAATATTACTTACTCACTGAATATATAGATGACAAATGGAGAGGCTGGCATGATATACAGTGAGGGAAAAACGTATTTGATCCCCTGCTGATTTTGTACGTTTGCCCACTGAGAAAGAAATGATCAGTCTATAATTTTAATAGTAGGTTTATTTTAACAGCGAGAGACAGAATAACAACAAAAATATCTAGAAAAACATATTTAAAAAAGTTATACATAAATATATAATGTAATATATATAATGTAAATAAATATATACCTTTTTGATCCCCTATCAATCAGCAAGATTTCTGGCTCCCAGGTGTCTTCTATACAGGTAACAAGCTGAGATTAGGAGCACTCTCTTAAAGGGAGTGATCCTAATTTCAGTTTGTTACCTCTATAAAAGACACCTGTCCACAGAAGCAATCAATCAGATCCCAATCTCTCCACCATGACCAAGACCAAAGAGCTGTCCAAGGGTGTCAGGGACAAGATTGTAGACCTATACAAGGCTGGAATGGGCTACAAGATCATCGCCAAGCAGCTTGGTGAGAGGGTGACAACAGTTGGTGGGATTATTCGCAAATGGAGGAAACACAAAATAACTCAATCTCCCTTGGTCTGGGGCTCCATGCAAGATCTCACCTTGTGGAGTTTCAATGATCATGAGAATGGTGAGGAACGAGCGCAGAACTACATGGGGGAATCTTGTCAATGATCTCAAGGCAGCCGGGACCATAGTCACCAAGAAAACAATTGGTAGCACACTATGCCATGCAGGACTGAAATCTTGCAGCGCCTGCAAGATCCCCCTGCTCAAGAAAGCACATGAGGCCCGTCTGAAATTTGCTAATGAACATCTAAATGATTCAAAGCAGAACTGGATGACATTTTGTGGTCAGATGAGACCAAAATCAAGCTCTTTGGCATCAACTCAACTGGTAATGTTTAGAGGAGGAGGAATGCTGCCCATGACCCAAAGAACACCATTTCCACCGTCAAACATGTTGGTGGAAACATTATGCCTTGGGGGTGTTTTACTGATATGGGGACAGGACAACTTCACCGCATCAAAGGGACGATGGAAGGGGCCATGTACCTTCAAATCTTGGGTGAGAACCTCCTTCTCTCAGCCAGGGCTTTGAAAATGGGTCGTGGATGGGTATTCCAGCATGACAATGACCCAAAAGACATGGCCAAGGCAACAAAGGAGTGGCCTAGCCAGTCTCCAAACCTTAATATCGTAGAAAATATGTGGAGGGAGCTGAAGGTTAGAGTTACCAAACGTCAGCCTCGAAACCTTAGAGAGGATCTGCAAAGATAAGTGGGACAAAATCCTTCCTGAGATGTGTGCAAACTTGGAGGCCAACTAAAAGAAACACCTGACCTCTGTGATTGTCAACAAGGGTTTTACCACCAAGTACGAAGTAATGTTTTGCAAAGGGGTCAAATACTTATTTCACTCATTAAAATGCAAATAAATGTATAACTTTTTTGAAATGCATTTTTCTGGATTTTTTGTTGTTATTCTGTCTCTCACTAGTAAAATACACCTACCATTAAAATTATAGACTGATCATTTCTTTGTCAGTGGGCAAACATACAAAATCAGCAGGGGATCAAATACTTTTTTCCCTCACTGTAAGTGTTTATAGAACTTCTCTTGTTTTCTTTCTCACCTGCCTTCTACAGTTGTGTGATACAAGATATAGTGTGTGCAAATCATTTTAGGCAATAGATACTTTATTTATTTATTTTTTTTTTTACTGGAGATATTTCCTGAAATAATTAGACTTTGGTTTTGTTAAAAAAAAAATTGTGTTCAAGATGTACTCATGTGTGTTAGTGTGTGGCTGCTTATACATTCGATTAATGAATGACCTGCTTAATTTCCATGCAAATTTAAAAAACCCACAATTACACTAGTCACTGGTAGCTGAAGGAATTGAGGCAAGTCAAATCTGCAACCCTAAAGTAATGCTAGCATTGTTATTTTTTATATATTAAACTGATTTTGCAATTGACTGACATTGACATTTATCTCAATCTAAATGCTAATAAATGTTGTTCAGTCAAGCAGTAAAAAAGTTACTTAAATGTTTGATTATATTACTTTTTATTTCAAAATTAAATGATGAGAACCCATCATGACTAAGATCACTAGAGCGATTGAAGGTGAGACAGAATTTAAACTGGTTAAGGAGGGTGAGACTTATTGGACAAAATTGATTTAACTACTTCAATACCAGGCATTTTCATCCCCTTCCTGCCCAGACCAATTTTCAGCTTTCAGCGCTGTTACATTTTGAATGACAATTGCGCAGTCATGCAACACTGTGCCCATATGAAATTTTGATCATTTTCCCCCCACAAATAGAGCTTTCTTTTAGTGGTATTTGATCACCTCTGCGGTTTTTATTTTTTGCGCTATAAACAAAAAAAGAGCGACACAATATTTTTTACTTTTTTGCTATAATAAATATCCCATTAAAAAAAAAAAAAAATTTTTCCTCAGTTTAGGCCGATATGTATTCTTCTACATATTTTTGGTAAAAAAAATTGCAATAAGCGTATATTGATTGGTTTGCACAAAAGTTATAGCATCTACAAAATAGGGGATAAATTTATGGCATTTTTATTGTTGTTTTTAATTTTTTTACTAATAATGGCGGTGATCTGCGATTTTTACTGTGACTTCAATATTGCGGCGGACACTTCGGACAATTTTGACACTATTTTGGGACCATTCACATTTATACAGCGATCAGTGCTATAAAAAAATGCAATGAATACTGTGTAAATGTGACTGGCAGGGAAGGGGTTAACACTAGGGGGTGATCGAGGGGTTAATTATGTTTCCTAGGGAGTGATTCTAACTGTAGGGGGCGGGCACTCACAAGGGGAGGAGACCGATCGGTGTTCCTCTGTACTGGGAACACACCATCAGTCTCCTCTCCTCTGACAGGATGTGGATCTGTGTGTTTACACACACAGATCCCACAGTCCTGCTGTGTTCACAGGCAATCACGGGTGCCTGGCGGACATCGCGGCCGCCAGGCACGTGCATCGGGCGCCCAGTGACGCGGTGGCACGCGCGTGCCCCCTAGAGGCTCAGAAAGAAAAGACGTCATATGACGGCGGCCCGGAGGGACAAAGGGATCCTGCCGCCGTCATATGACTATGTGCAGTAGGGAAGTGGTTAAGGAGGTAAAGTAAAAAGAAAGAAAATCTATTCTGCCCTCCTTTACTTCTACATACTAAGCTAATTTGTACATTTTTTTTCTCACACAGAATATTTCAATCCTAAATAATAATCTTTAGTAATAGCTAGAATGCAAATATTAATATGTGCAATCTAAGGAATAATATAATTTTACGTATCAGTACGTACCATTACTAAAACCACTAGGGTGATTGAAGGTGGTAATGAAAGGAAAAAATAGAACTGAATAAAGTGTTTGTTGAAGGTAAAGTGGAAAACTGCAGGATCTTTGCTTCTCCTTACAGTATTTGTACAAACAAGAGTAAATTATTGAAATAGTTTTAAAAAAATAAAAATTGCAGTTGTGTATTCCTAAACTGGTTGTAAACCTCTGACATGAAAAATGAAAAAAGCTTATGCTTCTATACTGTCTACTTGCCTTAATCCAAAGCACAGAGTGGGATTTCTGCAGTATCGTTCTTCTGCTATCTGCAATTTATGACAGGCTGTGCTGACTCCAGGGGATTGAGGGGGGCAGGGAGGTGAGCACCAGCACACAGCCTGTCATTAATAGCCTTAGCTGTGCATGTTTCCCTATGAGCTTGTGTAGAAGGGGGTGTGTCCATTCCCTCCAATCAGGTCTCTGATTACGCTCAGCTTTCCTCTATGTGCACTGCAGTGTGTGACATGAGATCCCCATCCCCTGCCTCTGGAAGCTCACAAAAGCTGTGTAAATTGTGTACTTTAAATACATTTAGAGAAAAGAGGGTTGCAGATATACAGGTACAACTTATGTATTGCTTTACTTATCGCTTCGCTGGCTATACTGTATCTATATGTAAGGGTTTACAACCACTTTAATGTCACAGCTGCCTAACTGACTAAAATATATGCCAACAGAAAATGAATAAATTAAATAAATAATTATTTCCAGTCTTTTTCTGTTTTAAATGAACAAATATATTTAATCAAATTAATATGTTAAACATTTCAGTTCTCTTGTTTTTCCTTTTTACAATCAACTTTGTTAGAACCCACAATTTCTAAGATCACTAGAGTGATTGAAGGTGAGCCAGGTTTTAAACTGGTAAAGGAAGGCGAAACTCAAATAACTAAAGTGATCGGAGGAGGTAAAGTAAATACGATGGGTCTTTCATAATTCTGTTCTCCAATCATCTCTTCTGATGATCTCTTCAAGCTCAGTATAGAAAACATTCTAGTATATACAAAATTTACATTTTCAGGCTAAGAAAGTGTATACCATCAAGATAAATGGTGAGTGATATACTTCCTTCTGCCTTAAAGAAAGGAAAACATTCCCCAAAATGACATTTCTATCTATTTTATCATCTGCTTTCGGTAAAAGGATGGTTACTTAGGACTATTATTATACAGGATTTATATAGCACTGGCAGTTTACACAGTGCTTTACAACATTAGACTATATTAAGAGTTTGCTGGTTCATTTGTTTACAGGTCCTGAAATAAAATTCACTAGAGTCCCCACTGGTATTGATGGTGATATTAGTGACGATGAACTTAAAAGGAGGCTAGAGGAAGGTTTGTATATATTTTTCTGATCCTATAAATTAAAAAAAGTGCAATTTAGCTATTTAGTAACATACGCATATAGTAAATATTTTGGATATTTTACAAACTATGAGGTTGATTTATCTTTAAATTGAACCTGTGCTCAGACTATGCAGACTAAAGTATTTACATATTCTGAAGAGCAGTAAATGCAGATCAAAACAAACCCTGATTTACCTCTATGTATATAGGTATTATGAAGAAATACATTTTCAAATATTCTAAGTTGTTAGAAACTGACTTTAACCCAGCTTCAAAGACCTTGTTGTGATCTTTGAGGATATTTGAGAAGGAGTAACTTAACATGACGGGCAACTAGAAAGGCCAGGGATGGCTTGTTTAAAGCTGTTTGCTGTTTGTTAGGAATGTGCAAATAATTCAATGTCTATAGTGTTTTTATAGGTGCGCTTTAAAGTCCAGCCAAAATATTTTCTAGTCTTAAATAGAGTGGAAAAGGGATACAGATCCTATATGGGTAAAATTTCTGAGTGTCATCCAAGGAGAGATATTCCATTACAACTCCCCCTTGTCATCTGAAATCTCCCCAAAAGAGATGCAAACAGCAATAACATACCATTTTATTGTTTACTTTGAAACCTCATCAGGTTTTTATTACTGACTGTGTCTCCATTAGGGAAGAGACCCCCCCATGCATTCCAGTGACTCTTTTTATGTCATGTGTAACATGGTATCACCAAGACAGAAAGTACGAGAAGATTATCTCAACAGGAGGTTTTAATCCTGCCTCACACTATCCAGTTATTTAAAAGAGGTCTGGGTTTGAATTATGCTGTAATAGTATTATTACAGTAAATAAAATAGAATAGTACCAACAATTTGCTGTTAAGGTTAAAAGTGAAGGCATTTGTCTGCTTATTTCAATCAAAACTTTTAGCCACCAGAAACAGACAGGTCCAGTAAGCTGTGCTGTAATAGAATCAGCCATATCTTAAGGAAAATTATATTTGCAATTTTTTTATTGAAATAATAGCAAACTTGTCATAAAAGTGGGACTTTATAGGGTAGAATAATTCAAAAGAGATGTTTCAAAAGAGATATGGTGTTTAAAAGAAATATCACTTTATTTTCAACATAAATTAAAAAGCATATCCTTATATGCTATTCCATAGGATGTTTCCAAAAATAGTGTATATGCGTAACACAACAATTTGATCATAAATGATCACAAATGATCATATATTCTGTGTTTTACCTCTATGTTATCCTGACTTTAACCATATAGTCTCCTAATCATATTCAACCTCACAGAGACAGGAAGATACAAAATCCTTGACACAATTCCTAGACCACTGGTCTACTTCCTTAGATGGAACATAGGAGATGGATATTGAAATAGCATAGTATCATTGTATTAGTTTTAAAATCATTTAAGGTACTTAGGAGTGCAACCTTCCATGTGTAGAATTCTTCCATGTCTATTTCTCCAAGAACACCATTCCTACATGTCTGAGTTTGCATTCTCCATTTATCTATTAATAAACAAATTAGGAATACTTGGAGTCAAGAATAATAGGGTCTTTAATTCATTTTCTCTGAGCCCTGTATGCATTAAATACTGCTTATGGTTTATGTCAACCCTCTGGTTCATACATACATTCCTGAACATTGATGCCATAAACATGTATCCTATCAGAAGTCACCAAGGTATCCAAGTTCTTTGAAGGTGATAGACAATTACTTGACGATGAAGAACTGAAAAAGCTTCTCCAGGGAGGTTAGTAAGTGAAACTGGGCAACTAAAAACACATAACACAGGTTATGCTGGTGATGGTAAGCTATCTGGTGCAATCACTTCTTTTTGAAGACTAAAGTTGTATATTTTATTTATTGGTTCTACACAGATAATCGCAACAATTGGAACACTTTTAGGAGTAAAAAAATCAAATTTACTTGGAAGCTCATTTGTGATACAATTTAGTCTTTAAAAAACAACTAACAAAAGGGGACAATGAACATTTGTTTGTGTCATCTTTTTGTTTCATAATTGAAAAACATAATTATGAGATATTTGGAAGAAATACAAAAAATGAAAAAAGAATTAAAAAAACAAAGATTCATTCCTCCCCTGACCCTCTTTATGGCATGTGTTTGGTAGACCTTAGCCAATGTTGATTCAACATAATCCTTTTTAACTTAGCTCTTTTTGGTATCTAACACAAGATGATTCATAACTAATTAACAGTTGAAAATGTGTGCATTTTTCTATGCTAACATAATGTTATATAATTGTAATATCCAACTGTACCTAATAAACATGTTCTTGTTTGTAAAGGTGCTCATAGATGTAATATGGTCATCAATGGCAGAAACGGATCACAGTTAGGTTGGCTGTAGGGTATGGCAATTCATGGTAGACACTCTCAATTTTCTATCGGGATACAAATGTGTGCATTGTATTTTATGGCCCAAAACTTGTTATTTGTCTAGCTGTGACATACATACTAATATAACATGTATGCATATATATGCATTAGGTGGGGGAAAGATATTTCTGCCATTGTTTGCTCATACCTAGCCACTGTCTAAAGTCTATGGGCCCTTTAAAGCTGAACTATAAATGTGTAAGGTATAAGCTACAAGGGGCAAGTACTCCAAAACAGGTTTCTATTATGCACAAAAACCATAGAATATTGGAATTAGAACTCCAACCTCACCTTTTCCACCTTCTCAGGGTTTCCTCAGTGCTGTTCATTTTTTTTTTCTAGGAGATTGATTTTCTCCTAGTCTCCTCCTGAGTTTTATACACAGTTTTAATTTCCAGTCTCCATGACAGTGTCCAGTCACTCCTCCCTCAGCTAAATTATCTGCGACTTTCTCGACTAAAAGGGGAGATTTCATCACACCAATGCAGACTGTCTAGAAATGTCTATTTACAGCCACACAATCCTGTACATATTTTTCTTACAATCCACTCATGTTAAATATAGTTTAAAGGGGGCACTATATGTAAGGAGAACAGTATAGTGTGCCCTAATGACTCCCACCAATTGAACATATACAGAGGTTGAAAGGTAAGGTTGGTGACATTGATTACATGACAGTAAAGTAAAATGTTTATCTCAGAAATTACATGAGTTAATAAAAAAAAATCTTTCTTTTATCACAGCAATCATTCGATGAACATATAGTGTGTATAGTGCCGCTGTGGTTGACCCAAAAACATTTTTGATGATTGACTGGGTAGGAATGAAGCACTGAGCGTACATTGCCCTTCTAGTGCCCTTCTAGTCTTTTACTAAAGCCCATAACATTCTAGTATCCTGATAATGATTGAAATCAATATAGGTAAAATTAAGATTTTTAAACATGCCTTTGGATACATTGTATGTATTGGGTGATTGGATGTGCTTGAATTAGGCACATCATATATAAACTTTAAAGGCATAAAGCTTGATATATACAACTGAATATTTTCTTCAAATCCTTGACAACAATAGACAAACTAAATGCTAATATGAAGTTAGCATCTAAACATGTTAAATTAATATAATTTAGCACCCATTAAAAATGTGTATTTTGACAGTATTTATAATTTAAATAATATATAATGTAAATAATCAGCATAATTTAAGCTCAGATTGGGCTTCTCCTATCTTTTGTACTTCATGCAGTTAGCAGCAGGTACCACAACCTAAAGCTACAACTGTTCTTTATTATTGCTGCAGCTAATGAGCTTCTCGTATGTGATATAGAGGGAGATTAACTAAAATGGGTGCACACAGAATATGGTGCAGCTGTTCATAGTAACCAATCAGCTTCTAACTTCAGCTTGCTCAATTAAACTCTGACAATAAAACCTGGAAGCTGATTGGTTGCTATGCAGAGCTGCACCAGTTTCTGTGTGCACCAGTTTTAGTTAATCTCCCCTATATTGCCTGTGCTAATTTGGTGGCTTTTCCTACATACCCAGGATAGAAAATTTAATTTAGATCCTTAGGTCATCTTTTATATATAATTTTAACCCTGACCATGGTGGCTTTTTTGGTGGCTTTTCCTACATACTCAGGATAGAAAATTTAATTCAGATCCTTAGGTCATCTTTTATATATAATTTTAACCCTGACCATGAATATATGTATTGTAATAGTTTTTCTTTAGTAGTGGTTAGTTGCATATATATCTTTAAATGACCAGGATTATAGTGCAGAAACAGTTTGTGTAAGTGCACATACATAAAGAAAATTGTTATATGCAAACTTCTGGCATTGGAAAATGTTCGATTTCAAGAACTGTAAAGAAATGTGAATTTATAAAAAATGTTGTAATATTTCAAATGGGACATTAATCAGCATGAAGATTGATAAGGGTGGACATTTAAGACCATTCTATAAATAAATTCCATCAAATAGTGGCATCATGATTTTATAATACCTATAAAACTAGTAATTATAATAATTTGATAGAAGTTATTGATAACAATTTGCTTGGTGAATACAGGAAAATAGCCATGTGTTTATTCTCGGATCTTTGTTTTGTAAGAAAACTGTAAGAAAACAGAAGACATCTTGCAGTCTTATTGCAGAAAACTGATCGGGCTTTTTATAGTCCTTTTAGATAATGATATTGCTTTTCCACTAAGTGCAGTTATCTTATTATTTCTTCTCTTCTTCTTTTATCCAGAACCTCAGGTTAGAAAAGTACAGACTGTCAGAAGGATACAAGGTATTTTGCATTTTGATTTGTTACAGTTTATTGTCTTTATTGTGTTAAATCCCATTTGACCGGAAATGTACGATTGTGGCATCATACAGTTTAGCTGCTTCGTCTAATCTTCTTAGAACATCCAACAGACACCATAAGCCTTCAATTGACAGATTTAACCTTATTTTATTCTGAATTTTGTACGAATGCATTTTTTAACAAAAATGAAATAAATAAAAATGAATTTCGGGAGTAACTTAATAAATGTATTTTTTGGACGAAACCGAAATTCCGAAAACAAAATATTTCTGTGTGCACATGTCTAATGCTTTCTGATATAAAGAGCCAGGCAAATACATATTTTACCATGAACTGTGAGAACCAACTCTCTCCTTCCCAGTTCAGTACCATCTTTTCTATTTCTGTTATTTAAACATTTTTTAATTTTAACTGTCACTCTGTTGTTAATCTAAGGCCTCATGTACACTGCTGCTGCTACATGAACTTTTAGGAGCAGTTGGGCATTTTTTTCAACTGCTCCTGAACTCTCCTCTGTTATGTTATCAGTACATGTACACAGGGTCGTTTACAGTAGTTTCTAGGCAGTTAATTTTAGAAGCATTTTTTGGAGCACAAAAAATGGGTTCAGAAGCTGAGTTTAGAGGCATTTCAAGCACCAAACGCTTCCAAACGCGGCTAAACGCGGTAACTCACATTTAGCCGCTTTTCGTTTACAGACTTTTTTCATTTTTGGCTATTGTTAAAAAAAAAGTGTTTTTTTTTAAATGCTTCTAAATGCAAACGCGACAAAATGCGGCATGTAAATGCGGCAAGACGGACGTTTTAAATGTGGGTTACCTGTTATCTGTCAAGGTAAATCATTCAGGAGAGGTTATAAAAACGTCCCGTGTACATGAAGCCTAAGGTGTTTTTAAGTATAAGTATATGGCTAATGCAAAATAGATAAAATATGTGCAAATAGAATACAGCGTTTTAATAATTTTTAGGCCAGTAAATGTTTTAGGAAGCTTATTTGTAGTAAAGAGCTGTCTGAAACTTGACACTGCTGCTTTCCTAATTCTGAGCATTTTAACATGATTGTTGTCATTATAATCTGCAAAGCTCTAATCGGTCATATTAACACTGACAGCATGAAAAGTATATAATTGCCTGCAAGACTTGCAGAAATCCAGCCAAAACATGTTTAAAATGTTTCACGAGAGATCTGATATAGCTTAAATCAGTAAAGATTTGCTTGGTGGTATTACCTGCTTAAATATTATATATAACAAAATCATGAAGGGATGGCTGAGCTTTAGAAATGCAAGCAGACTGTATTTTCTACATAAACAATAGTTCCACACCTCACTGAACAGCCAATGCAAGGTGGGATTTTATGTGTCATAAAGTACACTGGTAGCATTGGGGTTGATTTACTAAAAGGTAACCTGGCTGCTCATTTTGCAGAGGAATTCTATCTAAGGTTAATGAATATGTAGAAATGCACTTTGAAAAAATACCCATTTATGAAAAGTATCATCAGAAAAGTAAAAAAAGATTTTTTTCTTGCACATGATTGAGAGATAGAAGTCAGCAGAGAGTTGTCTGTTTTTCCCTTGAAGAGTGAACAGTCTGTTTGTCTTTAGTAAATAAACCCCAGTGATCCAGAAGAGATACCTTCCAAAACTGTTAGGAGCTGCTATTATTCCTAAATATATGGGCAGGCTGCTTAAACCAGGTCTAGAACTGATGGTGTAGACCAGGGGTCTCCAAGCTTTCTAAACAAAGGGCCAGTTTACTGTCCTTCAGAATATAGGGGGGGTGCCAGGCTGACACCAGTGGGACTAGAAAATGTGTTAGCATCAGTGGTAGTAAAAAATGTCTCTGGGTTGATGGTCAGTGGGAAAAAAAAATATTAATTGTATCCCATCATTGTTGTGGAAGGAATTGTTCTCTGTAACTAATGTCAGTGAATGGAATTGTGTCCTATCCTTGATATTAGTAGGAGGTATAGCGTCCCATCACTTAGATCAGTGGGAAAAATAAAGTTCCATCAATGGGTGTCAATGGAAGGAATTATGCTCCATTGTTGGTGTCAGTGTAAGGAATCGTGCTTCATCGCTGATGTCAGTAAGAGGAATAATGCCCCAAGGGTTGGATAAATGCAAGCAAAGGGCCGCAGTTTGGAGACCACTAGTGTGAGGAGTTGATTTACAAAAGGCAAACAGACTGTGCATCACACTCTGCAAGGGCACTTGCCCCAGAGCTTATTAAATGTGGTAGAGCTTGACTTTGCAAATAATACCCAATCACATGCAAGGAAAATAAAAAACAGTATTTTGGCTTGCACATGATTGGATCATGGAAGTCTGTCGAGCTTCTCTACCAACCTGGTTTGTTGCACCAGGATAAAACAGTCTTGACAGAACTTCACTGAAATTGACATTTGATCTACTAATGGCAAACGTGATATTACTAGTAGCTGCTAAAGTTTTCTGACTGCTAGTAATAAGCAACAATGTGCACCAATAGGGAAATCGCTTAAATTTTTACCTTAGCCTTACCTTACTGATATTATGTGGCATAGATAATGCTAACAATTTGTGACTGCTCCCAGGCTCATCGCAGTGGATAACTGCCTTGGGAATTCATTTTTAGCATGGGGTAAAAACATACACTAATGGTGAAATAGTGGCATTACTCTGGAGAAGTTGCATTAATCTATCCAACGTTATACCCAGAATTACATCTGCTACCCTCTCTCTGTGTATTCAGTTAAATAGATATCGGAGGACTCAATGGGGTTATTTACTAAACCTGGAGAGTGTAAAATCTGGTGTAGCTCTGCAAAGAACCCAACCAGCTTTCAGGTTTTATTGCAAAAGCTTAAATGAACACGCTGGAATTTGAAGCCTATTGGTTACCATGCACAGCTGCACCAGATTCTGAGTGCACCAGTTTTAGTAAATCTCCCTCAATGCCATGACCTTACAAAAAAAGAAGTCACATGCACTGTTCATCTTATATTTTAGTAAATCCTTGCAAAGTAAAAAAGTATCTTTAAATTAAATACTCAAACAACAGCTGAGCACATCTTGTTATTGATCATGTGTCTTTAAAAAATGTACAAAGAAAAATAATGGATATACCATTTAATAATTCAGGATGCAGCAAAGTGAGATAACAGAAGGCAGCTATTAAGAATAATGATGTGAGACTCACTTTTGTTAGCAGAAAAAGATACATAGAGAAAAGAAAAGGAAAATAACATTCATTCTGAAGTGCTGCCCACTTGGAAAGATACACTGGAATATTTAAATGACTTGGTCAATAAAGTCATTCCTATTAGTCATCAGTTCCTGAAACCTTGACAGTTGTTTAATCCATATAATTGTATGTTCTTGGGTTCTGTAATATTTCATGTCCTTGGACTGTGACTTGGGTGGCTGAACAGCTCAGTATTTATGACAAATTAACTGAAAAAAAAATACTGAGTGTGTGCATAATATATTTTTTACATGAATGCACTGAATTTTAACATTACTTGAAAACCAATGTAAGCTTTATTCAATAACAATGTTTTAAAAGCTACAGTATCTTGTAATATGAAGCAACCAGTGAGATGTTCATGCCCATCAAATTACTGTAGTCAAACTACTGAAAGCTGATTTCCAGTTAGTTAGTATGGGTTGCTGCATATCATTGATAAATGCAACATGTCATTACACCAACCATTACAAACTAGTGAGAATAAGAGTTTAGCCACACTTAAAATGAATTAATTATTTATAGTGGCTGAGTAAAAATGCATTGTAGGTTGAACTCAAGCGCATGATTGTATTCCTTTGCACAAGCATTTATTTAAACGCACATGTTTGCACATGATAACACCTACAGTACAAGTTTTGAGATAAACAATAATTATCCTACAGATGACCAGCCAGGGGGTCAAATGCTACTTACCAAAATATCAACCATATGTTTAAGGTTCAAGTTAGATGGGAACTTTGCACATTGGAAGATACATGCAGTATGTTAGATAATAGGAAAAATTTAATTTGTTCACCTTTATGAAAGATTATGTATCCCATGTGTATCTCATGCATGGAAAAATGTTAAACCAATTAGAAACATTTAGTGTAAAAATCTGTTTTACCCTCTTGACAAAAGGAGATATTTGAATGTAACTTTAATAAGTGATATATGATACATTCATTTTAATAATCAACACATGATACAGAAGAAGGAATGCATATCAAAGAACTTGGAACATGCGTAGGTCCTACTGGGGGTGAAGATAAGAGCTAAATATTAACTGTATTAAAATGACATACATCGCTGGCCTCTTTCATAACATTGGTTGTGCTTAAATTTATTTAACTAAGAATTAACATGTAAGAATAATTGTGTATGACTCAAAACGAAAGGTGATCTTACACTGATACTGGAAAATTAAACCACTGAACTCTTTTGCTTTTGTGTTTTAGGCTAATTTGCACTCACATGGCCTTGCAGCATAAGGTAGAGCTTCACTAATGCTATGCTTTTGCTTTTGCCCTAACAGCATGCCAGTATTTTCTTGGTAATATTTGTTTAAATATTGTTTTATCTGATCCACTTATGAAGAGCCAATGTTTTCAAAATTATAGAAACCAATTAAAAGAAGACAAAGCTTTTTCAAAGGAAAAGTATCCCTAACATGTGTGGTCAAGTGGCAGAGAGTTGAATTTTGTGTTTACTGATTGTCAGATCTTCCTCTGTATACACTGGATCCTACAGGTAGCTTTGTTCATTATAAAGATGAAAAGGGGATTGATGACAGCCATTGACAGCTGTCAAAGTCTGCACACCCCTCTAAGGACAGACTTTGGCTAGGTTTACACATTTGCAAATGAAGAGAAAAGGTCCCTGAACCATTTTAGAAATCACAGCCCACATGGGAACCAGAAGTGCAGTGCAGTTGCCAGTGTGGGTGTGATTTCCAAAGCGTGCAACGTGCCATTAGGATTAATGGCACCCACATGCATTCAGCGTGCTTTTCTGTGCAGGTGGTTGTGGCTACGGGAACAGGTGTGAACCTGCAGTAGAAACCACTCTCACAGATGTGAACCTAGCCTTAAAGACTGAACTGAACATGTAGGCAGGTTATGGGCATTCAAATATTGACCTATACTTCATTGCAGTTAGGGAACTTTAAATCAAGTCCTCATTGATCTCTGTAGCTGGGATAAATGAATCCTGAAATTTTACATCGGAGACAATGACATCTGAACTCACCTCCCTTTCATTCATCAGTTTGCCAACCTTCCAAGGTAAATAAAAAGAAGGTGCTGTAAGCTGCTCAGAAATCTACTGCAATCTGATGAGTATCTGTTGTAATTTTTGAGGATTGCTTACTCCACAGTGACTGTAGCTATAGAGATCAGAGAGAACTGGTTTAAAAGATTATTTACTGTTTCGGTAAGTATGTGAAAATAGCCTGGCCACATGTTTACTTTAAAGCAAATGGCTGATTGAACTGAATGTGTGAATTACAGTATGCTCATCCATCTGCTAAATTTATATTGCTTACAAAATTTTAACCAAGCTTCCAAAAAATGCTGAACTGTTCCAACAGCGGATGAAGAGCAGAAACAGACAGAAAATACCAATTACTTTACGAAAGCAGCAAACTGACTGGTTCATAGGAAACCTTCAAAAATGTTCAAAAAATTCTTAGAAATGGTAGTCTGATGTACAAATGTGATGTGATTATCAGTGAAATTTTGTGATCACAAGTAGTCTATCATTAACACCTAGAGCTTCTCTTCCAAATGTCTGTAATGAAAACAGGCCCACTATATTTGATTTTGCCTTACTTCCCACATTAGTAAATCAGATCCAATTCTTGTGTACTAACAACTATTTCAATAGGTTCTAACACTGGTAATGTGTATGACTGTGTTTGCAGATTTGACTGTGAAATTATTTTATTTGTTAATCTTTAACAGGTCCAGTGAGAAGAAAGCAGAGAAGAAGTCACAAGTCATAAATTCATGAGCACCGATTGCTGTTATCAGAATTATAGAAGATCAGCGTGTGAACAAGTCAAGGAGTAAACTACATTGGAATAAGGATCATTTGGATTGTCTGTCATCTTGCACAAATATATTTGTATAACATTCTTTTTCAAGGGTTGAGTATTTTTTGAGCATGAACCAAAAAAAAACCTGAATGTATAAAGATAATGAATAGTTCCTAATATACCACCCTCTACAATTACCTACAATCGGTTGTGATCTTGTGCTACATACAAATATTTGAAAATAAAATCTAGACAAAGCTATACCACTTTATGAACAGCCACCATTTCTTACACAAATCTTGAATCTCTGTTTTCTTAGAGTTCAAACAAACCATTTTCTTCAGGGATTCTGTGTTTAAAACACTTTACATAGTGTGGTGCTTTCATTTTTTTTTTTTTTACCACAATCTTCAGTGCTTATTTCTGGTACTAACTCAAATGGGTTTATTTGTAAATTATGCCAATTTTTGTAACTCAGAAAATGATAAAGTCAATTGCTTATTTTTATTTTTTGTTTTTAAATGTTATCTCAGTTGTTGCAATGCAACTAAGGATGCTAGGGAAGAAGTGATTACTTTACATTCTTATGTCTTTTTTCTTTGAACTGAAACTAATTTAAATTAAATTTTGGGTTTAGAGTGTGAAAAACAAAGCATATGCTTTTTGGCAGAATTTTTAAAAGTAATATCTGCTGCCTTTCTGGTTAAGTTTGGTAGGATTTGTAATATAAACACCACTAGCTAGTTTTTTGTTTTGTTTTCTTTTTTAAATAAATGTTGGTGAACACCAGAGCTTGTGGTTGTTAACTTTTTTCCTACTACATTCCTTTAAGAAAAGTTTACAGAAAATATTTTCTTTCACATTTCTAAAGATTTGTTTTAGAATATTAGTTTCTATTTAAAGAAATTTAAAAAAGCTATTGGGTGTGCCTGTATACCTCTGTTTCTTAAACAAATACTCAATAAAATGTGGTTGAATTACACCAAATTGTGAGTGTTTTTTTTATTTAATAAATGTTTGGATATTTATGTACATTGTACAAATCTGAAAAAAAAAAAAACTGTTTACTCCCAAATATAACATTTAGAAGCAATGCATATCCACGCCTTTTTTGTCATTTGGCAAGCACTGCTTTCTCTCTCCATGCATGCCGTAATTATATCCTCTTCTGGGTGTGGCCACTTATTTCTGTGCTTGCACAGCACTTTACAGTTTGCTCAGCACTTTACAATATAAAGACAGACAGTACAGTTACAATACAATTAAATAACAGAGGGTTAAGATGGTCCTCCTCATAACAGCTTACAATCTAATAGGGTGGGGCAAGTGATACAAAAATTAATAACTGTGGGGGATGAGCTGATGGAAGGGTGAAAGTTCAGTTATTAGTTGGAGCCAGGATAGGCTTCCCTGAAGAAATTAGTTTTCAGGGATCGCCTAAAGGTGGCCAGAATAGGAGATAGCTGGACAGATGATGGGAGAGGCTCTATATATAAACAGTGTGTGATCCAAAAGCTAGGTTCGCCTTTAGGAAAGAAATTTTAAATGCACATGTTTTTGCAGGCAAAAAAAATGTGCATTTTTTTAAAAACTGCAGCCTGATATTGCATCTGCAGTCAGTATATTGTGGATGCAATGTCAGGCTCCTGCAGACACTTCCTACAGCTCTCTGCCCATAGCTCTGTATAGGCTTCCAGTTACTGAGCTGCAGGAAGTCAATTGGCTATGAGTGTACTGATTAGTGCACTCATAGCCCATTGAGAACTACAATTTTGTCTGCTGCAGTGGAAGACAGGACTTGTAGTTTATTCATTCACAGAGCCCCGTACAGCTGCACTGAGGGGGAGAGGGGGGCTTAGAGGGTGAGGGTTAGGCTTAACAACATGTTACACCCTATATATGGGTGCAACATGTAGTTAAAGGTGCAGATAACCTTTATGTTTCTCAACATAGAACCAGTGAACAATCGTACGCACACATAAAGAATGCAAAATAAAATTTTACTTAACTTATAACGGATGATACAGTAAAGAAAGAGCAGTCTCAGGTTTTATTCTTTGAATGCATCCATCTCAGAAATTTCTGGCTTGCAGTCATCTCACACTACATGCCTCTGTGTTGATTGTCATGATGACATTTCAACAAAAAGCCCCTTATAGGAAGGAGGTGAACTCATCAAAAGCTCAGCAGCCACTTTGTGCTGTAGTTCTAAATTTTAAATGAGGCTCCAGCTCCTCCAGAAGTTTAATATAACACTGAGATAGGATCAGTTGGCTTCTAATTTAGTTTCTCTGTTAGGCAGTTTCTCTGTGAATTTTATCCCTGTGTGCTCTGCGGTTCAACTGAAAACCTTGATATCAAGATCAGATATCAATCTAGCATTGCTACTAATCCTAAAAAAGTGTGCATTATAGAGTAACAGATGATTCAGAAATGTGCAGAATGGTTTGGGAAGCTCCTGGCAGCCCTGCCAGATAATTTGATGGTGCCAAAAAAAACAACCTGAATCACTTCCTTTAAAATTTTACATGGAATATTAAGATAAAAAGGTGAAACTTGGTGGCACTGGCAGGCAAGCTATGGGTGTTCAGGAAACAATAAAAGCAGAAACAGGCTTTGAAGCAGCCTTTAACCCCTTTCTTCTAGAAGCCTTTAGGAAATTTGAACCACCAATGATAACATTGAAATTTGGATTTGAAGTTTGCCATCCAGATTTGTGAATTTTAATCCAAATTTCACTTTATCCAAAATTGAAGATCAACTGTATTTATTATTAGCAATGTGCTCAGATTTAGTCAACTTGTTTTGGGGTGCATACAATCATCAGAGCTAAAAAACAAAAATACAATAAATGAAAAAAGAATATATTAACATAGAACATGTTTTACAGTTGATATTGTCAATATACGGTATATGCAAGTAGCATTGTTAAATGGAATTCACTGCATCTCGATCACTATGTTTCTCGATCACTCTGTCAGTGGCAGGGTACGCATGACCACATACACCTGATCCAGTAAGTTTGGGCAGCAATACCATATATCATTCACTGTGCACTGGATTAATCTTTTAGTTCCTAGGAACGGATAGATGCAGCCAAATATGCATTGCCATAGTATGTTAACTCAAAAGCTGTCCATGTGGTTTTAAAACACTACCACATAAAAAGGCCCTTTCCCCATTGTATGTTATTTAATTTATTTATTTTTTAATTTAGCTTTGGTACATGACCCCTATGGCAATTTCTAACTTTCAATCCCTCTTTTTTTACAATTGTTTACTTATTAGTCCAACAAAATGAACAATGAGAATATCAAGATCCCCCATTGTGGGTTATCAAGATCCAACATTACTTGCCAAACAATATGCTAATCTGTTTGGGTTCCTTTGGCAGGCAATTTCACAAAACATACATCCAAGTCCATGGGGGTAGGGGGGCTTATGGGTGTATGTTTTGTGAAACTTTCTGCCAAAGGAACCCAGGCAGTTTAGTTCATCCCTAGCTACAAGGTTAGGCATAAGGACGAGTAATGTGTCAAGTATTAGATATTCCATATCTATTAGAATACCTATCTAATAGATATGACAAGGATATTTATTTATATTTAAGCCTATGTTGGTTCAGCTTGTTATTGTTTATCCAAAACAAGATTGGAACTATAGGAACATAGAGGGATGGGGCAGGAGATTTTGCCAGGAGATGGACTCTTATGCCCCGTACACACGATCGGACTTTCTGACAACAAAACCGTGGAATTTTGTTTGAAGGTTGTTGGCTCCAACTTGTTTTGCATACACACAAATGTTGGGCAACAATTATAAATGTGGGAACGCGGTGATGTACAAGACGTATGACGAGCCGAGAAAAGGGAAGTTCAATAGCCAGTGCAGCTCCTTCTGCTTGATTCCGAGCATGCGTGAACTTTTGTGCGTTGGACTTGTGTACGCACGATCGGAAATTACTACAACAAAGTTTTGTTGGCGGAAAATTTGAGAACCTGCTAACCAACATTTGTTGGCGGAAAGTCCGCCAACAAATGTTCAATAGAGCATACACACGGTCGGACTTTCAACCAACAAGCTCACATCCAACATTTGTTGGCAGAAAATCCAATCGTGTGTATGGGACATAAGACCTGTCACAAACTTCATCATAACATGGTGACAGGGTTATGTTAGTTAGAACATGATGTTTCACAATTTTCATACCTCCAGTCATGTCTTGAACAATTATATGGGTATAGGTATTGGGATATGTTCCCAACACTGAAATGAGCAATTTGGATGAGCAGTAAAATGACTTCAACGTTACAGAACAAGTCTAATTGAATGTTACTAACTGCTACTAGCTATACCATGATCTGGATGAACCTTAAAAGACATACTGGGATGTTATATGGTCAGGTGTGTTAGTTCACTGTTTGAGCTTTGTAAGCCTGGAATACTACTCCATCTTCTGCTCTCTCCTTGAACTTTTGTTAATTTTGCCCTTGTGTGTATACTTGAAAAATGTATGCTGTTAAATTAACCATAATTCCTCATAAAGTTTACCAATTTGAGGTTTTTTTTTTGCTAAACTGTATACTTTTCAGCATATACTGCACTTTGATATTAACCGCTTCAGCCCCGGAAGATTTTACCCCCTTCCTGACCAGAGCACTTTTTGCGATTCGGCACTGCGTGGTTTTAACTGGCAACTGCACGGTCATGCGACGTTGTGCCCAAACAAAATTGACGTCCTTTTTTTCCCACATATAGAGCTTTCTTTTGGTGGTATTTGATCACCTCTGCGGTTTTTATTTTTTGCTCTATAAACAAGTGTGACAATTTTGAAAATAGAACGCATTATTTTTTACTTTTTGCTATAATAGATATCCCCCCAAAATTTATAAAAAAAAACAATTTTTTCCTCAGTTTAGGCTGATATGTATTCTTCTACATATTTTTGGTAAAGAAAAACGCAATAAGCTTATATTGATTGATTTGCGCAAAAGTTATAGCATCTACAAAATAGGGTATAGTTTTAATTTTTTTTTTATTAGTAATGGCGGAGATCTTCGATTTTTATTGGGACTGCAACATTATGGCGGACACATCAGACACTTTTGACACTATTTTGGGACCATTGTCATTTATACTGCGATCAGTGCTATAAAAATGCACTGATTACTGTGTAAATGACACTGGCAGTGAAGGGTTTAACCACCAGGGGGCGATGAAGGAGTTAAGTGTGTCCTAGGGAGTGATTCTAACTATGGGGGGATGGGCTTTAAGTCACATGACAGCGATCACCACTCCCGATGACAGGGATCGGTGATCTCTGTCATGACACAAGCCAGCACTGGGAAATGCCTTGTTTACATAGGCAGTTCCCCATGACACGTTGCCGGGAGACCGACTGACATTGAGCCTGGCGGTCCCACGGTCACGCTGTGGGTGCACGCACGCGCCTCCAGTGGCGCGCATGCGCCTGATATCCCCAGGTCTTAAAGGGGACATACAGGTACACCCATTTGCCCACCGCTGCCATTGTGCCAATGTATATTAGCGTGCAGCGGTCGACAAGTGGTTAATGTTGTGTGTTGTCATTCTATTGTTAAACTGAAAAAAAGGCAAGTGTCAAAAAAGACTATAGTAAAACAAAAAGCTAATTAAATATGTTTTCAAATAAGTGCCTTTGTATAAAGCAAACATTAACAAAGTTTTTCTATGAGCAGGCTAGGCCAGTGTTGTTATTCAACAGGAAGTATAAAATGAGCGGAATTCCCTTCCTAGACAGTTGTCATCGGAACATATGTTTCCACTGGGAGATTTTCCCTCAGTTCTTGTTTTGGTGACAACTTTAACCACTTACCGACTGGCTCCTGTACATATACATTGGCACTTTAAAGATGGATATCTCGGTAACGGCAGCAGCTGCTGCCACAACCGAGGTATCCATCTTTTCAGGAGCCGGTCGTGTTTACGATAATGGTGGTCTCTACGGCAGATTCACCGCAAGATCACCGTTATCGGTGGCGGGAGAGGTGCCACCCCCCTCCCGCCGCTCTCCTGCGCCCTCCGCTGCTTACTGGAGCCGTCGGTAGCGGCGGAGGCGATCGGAACCTGTCATGTCTGTGGTATGGAGACGAGTGAGGGGAAGATGGCCCCACCCGTCTCCATACCATAGGAGGGCGGAAGTGACGTCATATTGTCAGCTCCGCCCATACCTCTTAAAGGGCCATTTTTTTTTCATTTTTTTCAAATGCCAGTTTTTTTTGCATTTAAGTCCAAATATGAGATCTGAGGACTTTTTGAACCCCAGATCTCATATTTAAGAGGTCCTGTTATTCTTTTTTCTATTACAAGGGATGTTTACATTCCTTGTAATAGGAATAAAAGTGATCCAAACTTTTTTAAAACAAACAGTGAAAAAATAAATAAAATAAAGAAAAATAAATATGAAAAAAAATTTTTTTAAAGCTCACTGTCCCGACAAGCTCATGTGCAGAAGCAAACACATAAGTGAGTAATACCCGCATATGAAAACGGTGGTCAAACCACACATGTGTGGTATCACCGCAACTGGTAGAGCGAGAGCAATAATTCTAGACCTAGAACCTCCTCTGTAACTCAAAACATGCAACCTGTAGAATTTTTTAAACGTCCCCTGTGGAGATTTTTAAGGGTAAAAGTTTGACGCCATTCCATGAGAAGGCGCAATTTTGAAGCATGACATGTTTGGTATCAATTTACTTGGCGTAACATTATCTTTCACAATATTTCACAAAAAAAAAAAAAAATTGGGCTAACTTTACTGTTGTCTTATTTTTTTTATTCAAAAACGTTAATTTTTCCAAAAAAAAGTGCGCTTATAAGACCGCTGCGCAAATACGGTGCGAAAAGAAGTATTGCAATGACCGCCATTTTATTCTCCAGGGTGTTAGCAAGAAAAAATATATAATGTTTGTGGGTTCTAAGTAATTTTCTAGCAAAAGAAACTGTTTTAAACTTGTAAACACCCAAATCTTAAAACGAGGCTAGTCCTTAACTGGTTAAAATTTGGGATTTTATATTACTTTGATCACCAGAACAAATAGAGAGGGCAATTCTCCCCAGCATGGACACAGTTAGCTATAAAGCTTGACAGAGATTCTGAAGCATGCCATAGACAGATAGTATTTTAGCTGTTTCTGCAGGAACTGGCCACTTTTTGATCAGTGTGTGGCTGGCCATCTCTGCTTGACAGAAGCTGAACGTTTGATCGACTTCTTTCGAAGGGGCATTCTTGAAAACCTTTGTCGATCAATGACTGCAGCCAATTGGTTGCAACTGTTAATCAGTGTATTCTGACAGCGGCAAGTCCCACCTTTAGCATACAATGTCCCAGAGGGGGGATTCCTCCATCCACTTTGCGTGTGGATTAAGGAATCATTTTTTTTGTTCAGGCTGCAGGCTGAACGAAATAAAAGATACCCTTCTATAGCCAGCTAAAGCCTTTCCACCTGTATCCAAAATAATTTATAAAAATCAAGGGATTCCTCCCTTCTCCTTGTTTTACTGCAGAAGTCATTAATTAGGACCTATGGAGGTCAGGGTCCTAGAAGGGCAGGAGCCTAGAAGTCACATGGTTAGAACATAATCATAAAACTGTGCACATCTTTAAGACAACAGAAAGTGATTTAGCAATTTTAGTAATTGTAGAAAACATAAAAGAGTTTATAAAAGCTTTCCTTTCTATTTGTAATTTCTTTCCTCTTTACCTCCACTCCCTAGCTCATAATAATCATGTTGGTTAAGAAACATATCCAAACTAAAAGCCCTTTTACTTATAAGAACTTGAAGTCACTTGTTGTGCCGAGTTTGCATCTTTGCTCTTCCTTACTTCTTACTGCAAAGGTTGAGGATTTTTCTTCTGCCGTCGATGCTGCCTGGGTGACATAGAAACTGCCCAGCAGAAAGTGGACCGGTTGGACACAGGTAGGTTAGAAACTGCTTTAGGTAACTTTTTTAAAGGTTGTGAATTGGGGGGTGGGAACAGTAAAGATTATTTTACAGTTGTGTTGGTGGGGCATAAAAATAACTGGTTGAGCTGCTGATATAGCCCCCTCCAGAGTGCTGTCATTAAGTTGCAAGGGCGGCTGGACAGAGTTGCACACATGACAGGACTATGATGCTTTGCATAGTGGCATGGCAAAATTATACTACACCCTGTCATGTTTGACAGGCAGTACCACCAGTGAACGCCACCTATTCAAGTGAATGGATCATTGCCGCAACCACAAACCAAACACTAGGCACACGGTTGCGAAGCAGCCATCTGGTTATAAAAGCCTTTTTGACTTGGGCGGCATAAGCCTTCCCAAGTCACCAACATCTGGTAAGCCTCCTTATGATTATTGGTGGTGGCTTACTTACTATCCCAACCTCCTGTCAAAGTGATGTCTCATGACTTGTGTCCTGATATGTAGGATCGTTTTCTTCCATTTTTTCTTCCATTTTTGGACTTTTTCTTTACATCTGCTGACATGTTTTGGACTTTTGTATCATTAGACCTCTTGTGTCCATAGTGTGGCACGATTTCAAATCATTATATTTATTCCTTTACATTGTTCTCACTTATTTTCTCTAAGCTTTTAGAGTCACGTGAATTTCAGTTTTGCACATGTATATTTATTACATGGTTAGAATATGTATTCCTTTATTGGGTAATTTTGGATTAACAATAATTCCCTTTTTGTGATAATATATCACTCTATCACTAAGTTATCGGTTTAGTTATGATATATAGCGCTACACTTATACTTTTGTATAGCAAAAAATGGCCTCGTCATTAAGGGGTTCAATCCTTCCGGTTCCTTAGTGGTTAAACACACTGCTTGATTACTTCCAGGAAAGACTTAAGGTCATGACACAGGAAGGAGTTAACCAGCTGACCTAATTAGCGCACACCCTGCATCATCCACACTCAGCTGGTCAACTCTGTCCTGTGTCATGACTTAAAGTCTATCCAGGAAGTAATTCAGAAGTAATCGAGCAGTGTGTTTAAACATCCAGAAACATCCATCCGTTTTATTGTTGCAAAATAAGCACATTATGCTATATTGGTACATATGGGAGCTGGAGTTTAGAAAAAAAAAAGAAAAGGTGAACAAAGGTGAACTTATCCTTTAACCACTTCAGCCCCATAAGATTTTACTCCCTTCCTGACCAGAGCACTTTTTACAATTTGGCACTGCGTCGCTTTAACTGATAATTGCGCAATCATGCAATGCTGTATGCACCCTTTTTTCCCCACAAATAGAGCTTTCTTTTGGTGGTATTTGATCACCTCTGCGGTTTTTATTTTTTGTGATATAAACGAAAAAAGACTGAAAAAAAATGATATTTTCTTCTTTTGTTATAAAAAAATACAATAAACTCAATTTTAGTCATACATTTAGACCAAAATGCATTCTGCCACATGTCTCGGGTAAAAAAAATTCAATAAGGGTATATTTATTGGTTTGCACAAAACTTATAGGGTCTACAAACTAGGGTACATTTTCTGGAATTTACGCAGCTTTTTGTTTATGACTGCCTATCTCATTTCTTGAGAATGCTATAATGGCAGGGCAGTACAACCCCCCCCCCAAATGATCCCATTTTGGAAAGTAGACACTCCAAGGAATTTGCTGAGAAGCATGTTGAGCACATTGAATATTTTATCTTTTGTCACAGGTGACTGAAAAATGACAAAAACAAAAAAAAAATTACAGAAAGTTGTCACTGAAATGATATATTGCTCACACATGCCATGGGCATATGTGAAATTACACACCAAAATACATTCTACTGCTTTTCCTGAGTAGAAGCACAAACTCTCCCCAAATGACCCCATTTTGTAAACTAGACACCCCAAGCGGTTTACAGTGAGGCATGTTGAGTCTATGGAATATTTTATATTTTGCCACAATTACAAAGAAAGTTTTTTTTTTTTTTTTACAAGGTTGTCACCAAACATGCCATGGGAATATGAGAAATTACACCCCAAAATACATTCTACTGCTTCTCCTGAGTACAGAGATACCACACGTGTGGGACTTTTTGGCAGTCTAGCCGCATACAGGACCCCAAAAACCAATCACCGCCTTCAGGCTTTCTAAGGGAGTAAAATGGTGATTTCACTCCTCACTACCTATCACAGTTTCGGAGGCCATAAAATGCCAAGATAGCACAACCCCCCCGAAATGACCCCATTTTGGAAAGTAGACACCCTAAGCTATTTGCTGAGAGGCATGTTGAGTATTTTGCAGCTCTCACTTTTTGTCACAAAGTTTAGAAAATTGAAAAAAGAAAGAAAAACTTTTTTATGCCCTTAGAAATCCTGAAGGCGGTGATTGCTTTTCGGGGTCCTGTACACGGCTAGGCTCCCGAAAAGTCCCACACATGTGGTATCCCTGCACTCAGGAGAAGCAGCAGAATGTATTTTTGGGTGTAATTCCACATATACCAATGTCATGTGTGAACAATATATCATTTAGTGACAACTTTGTGAAAAAAATTTAATTTTCCTGAAACTTGTGGCAAAATATAAAATATTCCATGGACTCAACATGCCTTTCAGCAAATAGCTTGGGATGTCTACTTTCCAAAATGGGGTCATTTGGGGGGTTTGAACTGTCCTGGTATTTTATGCACACCATTAGAAGCTTCTGCCACAGATCACCCACTCTTCTAACCACTTGAAGACAAAGCCCTTTCTGACACTTTTTGCTTACATGAAAAAATGCTTTGCTAGAAAATTACTTTTATTATTTTTTAAAGCAAATGCCCTACAGATTAAAATGGTAGGTGTTGCAATTTTTTTTTCACACGGTATTTGCGCATCGATTTTTCGAACGCAATCATATGTTTGTTAAAATATAAAATATGATATTATGCAGAGTACATAGATACAAAGTCTATACCATTACATTTCTGGTCCTTGTTGGGGATATATTGTAATGTTCTTTTTTTTCATGCAGCCTGTGGGCTGAATGAAAAAAGAGATTGATTGGTAGAATACCACCCCGCATCCACCCACTTCTAATGATGAGCATACATGCATCGTTTTATTTTAACTGTGGTGGTGAAATCACCTACAGCGCTGGAGTTGCTTATTTACATATCGTGAGAGCAAACGCTGTTGCTGTCAAGATAAATAAATCAGTGCTGCAACTGAATGGTGTACCTGGTTAACAATAAAACATTAACTCAATAAAACACCAACAATCTGTGCCAAAACAAAGAGTAAAAAATATATGGTGAAGCATGAGGAAATCCGCCCCTAATGTTAGGGGCAAATCACCCCTCCACCCCTGCCCCCATGCTTTGGAATATATGTTCTCTTTTTTAGCTGTGGTGGTGAAATCACCTCCTACATCGCTAGAGTCGCTGTTTTACGTATCGTGAGAGCAAACACTGTTGCTGTCAAAGATAAATAAATCAGTGCTGCAGCTGAATAGCGTACCTGAAAAGAAAATAATGGTTAACAATAAAACACAATAAACAGTAAGGTATAAAAGAATTACATACCTGAAAAGCAAATAATAAAACATTGCAGTTAAAAATACAGTAAAAAGAGCAGAACAATAGAGAGAGAACAATAGAGAGAGTTGGAGAGAGAGCAATAAAACAACAACTATTTTTGCTTTTTTTATATATTTTTTTTAACTTTTTTTTACACTTTTATTTGTAACTGTAACTGTAATGGTTCCAGGTTCGGGTCTCTCAAAATGGCATCTTTGGAGACCCTGTGAAAGTGTACCCTAGACTGTGCCATGCTGTACCCTATGCTAACACTCCACTAGTGTGTGGTAGTGTTCAAAACATTCACCCATGCAAAGACCAGGTTGGCCAGGACAGGAGGGACAATAATAGCGGGTGTCATGCCTATATCCGCGCTTGCTACAGACACAACATCTTCTTTGGGGTGATCGTTGGGTGGGGTATCAGGGAGGACATACGGAAAATGCCTCTCATGCAGCTCACTGCATTTGGATTGGGAAGTTGGGCCACAGCACCATCTGGAAACAGAAGGGCTGTGATGATCTCTTCCTGGAATTTAGGGAAGGATCCAGTTCGTCGTTACGCTTTGTATAGCACATAAGCGTTCAGCAGAGCCAATTGGAATAAGTATACAGACACTTTTTTGTACCAGCGTCTGGCCTTATGGACAATTAAGTACGGCACCATCAACTGGTCATTGAGGTCCACACCGTCCTATATTAAGACTATCTTCGTGGACACAGAGGGGTTTCTCCACAACACCAGTCGCTGTTGAAATTTGGTCGTATCTGCATGAAGGGAGAACAGAATGAAAACATTCCGATTATCCCTCTACTTCAATGCAAGGAAATTATTACTTCTCAGGCAGGCTCTCTCCCCCAGTCTAAATCTAAAGATTGCACGGTACCACATGCGCTAATTCCATGATCAAACAAGTGACTAAAAAGTGGCACGCTTGTGTAATAATTGTCCCCATACAAGTGGTACCCCTTTCCGAATAAGGGTGACACCAGGTCCCAAACAATCTTGCCAGCACTCCCTATGTAGTCTGGCAGTTCTCGGGCTCCACATGACTATAATTTTCCTTGTGAAACATAAAATGATATGTATAGCCTGTTGCCCTGTCACAGAGCTTATACATCTTGATCCCATATCTGGCACGCTTGCTGGGAAGATACTGTTTGAAAGACAAGTGGCCAGAAAATTTAATCAGGGACTCATAAACACAGACAACTTGATTGGGAAAATGCATGAACCACAAGATCTGCTTGTATCTATCCCTGGTCATGGATGCAGAGAACAAGGGCATATGGTGAATTGGGTCAGTGGACCAATATGACGGCAACTCACTTTTTTTAGTTATGCCCATGAGGAGGGATATGCCCAGAAAGGTCTTAAATTCGTAAACCGTAATAGGTTTCCAATCTCTGGCAAGGGTCAACTAGGGATTTTCTGCAATGAATTGACCAGCATACAAGTTGCTTTGGACAACAATAGATCTATAGAGATCTTCTATGAAAAACAGCGAATAAAAATCAAGTGACGTAAAATCAACTGTTTCCACCTGAATTCTGGGTTGACCAGTGAATGGGGGAAGTATGGGTGCTGCAGAAGTGGTGGCCTCCCAATTAGGATTGGCATATTCTGCAGGAAGGGCACTATGGGCTCGATGGGCCTGTGTTTGTCTTCTTGGTGGGTGCGGGACACTACTTGTGCTAGCCACCGCCCCAGCTTGAACTGCACTTATGGGACTCGCAACGTCAACATGTAATACTGCAGTGCTGGATGTACGACCAGGGTGTACTAGGCCACTGGTGCTTGCCAGTTCACCAGAAGGATGAGCGGCACTAGTACTGACTCTCTGCTCCATACAAGAGCCCTGCGGTTCCTGCACATCAACAACAGAAGAAGAGCAGGGTCGGGTATGCCTGACCTTAGCAGGGACCACTACTCCGTCATCATAGCTATCTGTCAGGGTGCCGCTGCTGTCTATAAGTTCACATTCTGTGCCTGAATCTGACAGATTGGTGACTTCCTCTTCACTCTATCATGCTCAGAAACTTGTAGGCCTCTTCACTAGTGTACCTCCGAGTGGACATTGCGGCCTCTAAATTTACTGGTACAACTAGTGCGACTCACAGGCAAAAAGAGCACCTAATTGTCAGAGCCTGCTTCAATCGCTACCAAAAAACTGTTAGCTTTCGCAGGGATCAGACCTGTGTGTTGTGTTTTGTAAGTGACAGTAATCGATTGATACTGCACTTGGGTGGGCTGGGCTGGGTGGAGGGGCTAAATGCAGGTGCTAGCAGGTATCTGGGCTGACCCCACTAACACTGAGTTTTTGTGAACCCTAAACTAATAGGGATGCTAGTATAGACCTGATCAGATGAAGGATATTGATATGTTCAGACATTATACTAATAAGGGAGGTATATGGTGCATGCGTGGGTGTTAGCGCTACTGGCACCAGTCTGACGCTGCCTGGGGCTGACACTGATCCTAACTGATGCTAAAACCTAACTGATGTCACCTGCCGGGTGATCAGGGGGTTTATCCTTTATTAGGTAATATACGGCGGGTACCCTGACGCTATAAAAAACAATCTAACTAACCAGCGTCACCCGTGACACTAATATGGTGATCACTGGTGATAGGGGGTGATCAAGGTGTTAAACCTTTATTAGGGGGTTTAGGGAGTAAAGGGGTTAACTGGGGGGCGATGGGGGGGGTGATCGGGGGTCGAAATGTGTGCCTACATGTACTGTGTCAGTGTAGTATTGGTGCAACTCACTTTTAGACATCCTCTCTCCGTGCTCTGGAACCAAAAAGAATTGCAGGATGGGAGGTGACATCACTTCCTCTGCCTGTGTTTATTTTTGTAATGTTCTCCTCAGGTAGGAAGTCAAAGAATAGCTTGGAAAGTTTATGTCATTCCTTTGTCCATTTCCCATACTCTCTGGGTTTTTAAAGACTTCAGTCTTTACATTTGCTTCAAATAGAAATATTTGTAAATAATTCATAATGAGTGCCATATTTAAGTGGTGCAATTAAAAGTGATTAATTAAAGGCAAACAATTCTGTAGAGCAGTCTTCTTGTTGAGTGAAGAAAGTCTGCTAGTCATAAAAATAAATTTTAAAACTTACAACAAATTATTTACATGTGCTTTTTCTTTGTGTTCCATCTGTTTAATTAAACAAACACTAGCTCTAGTTTTGCTTTAAACATTCTGTCCTCAAAAAAGCTTCTATACATAATCGAGTCTCGTGGGTGGTGGTTCTAAAAATACAATCCACAGGTTCAGAAATACATTTTAACACAGATGAGATTATGATGACTAGACCTATAACTCCCAAGCTGGATAGCTTCAGGGCGATTTCCATTGTAACCAAGTAATAGATGCTTTATTAGTTGTCAAGCAAATATCAGCAATATCTGCACCACATTTACCTTTAAAGCCATTAGACCCTCCTAAGAAAAGAGCTCTCATTAATAAAGAGATTTGATGTAGCTTTTACAACACATTTCTGGTGGTATTGTTGTGTTAGGGAGTCTAGTGCCAAATTCATGTAACCCTTGTGATAGTTTGCATGCAACAGATTCAAATAGTTCTTGTATGTGACACTTTTTGAGAAAGTCTCTTTTCCTTCCTTCCTTCCTTCCTTCCTTCCTTCCTTCCTTCCTTCCTTCCTTCCTTCCTTCCTTCCTTCCTTCCTTCCTTCCTTCCTTCCTTCCTTCCTTCCTTCCTTCCTCATCTACTCCCCATCTGTCAGGGACGTGACGGTGCCCGTCGGGCAAACATGCATGCGCGCATGCACACACGGGGCTTGTCCAGGGCGTTGCACTTGAATTCTCCACCGGGGGGCGCCAGCGCACCCCTGCGCGCAACCGCGCGTACGCGCGTGCGCCCGTATGCGCTAGCGCTGTTTGGCGTCAAGGGCTCTTTAAAAGAGTGTCAGTTGCACCCATGAGGTGCTGTACGTCTCTGCACCTGTGTTCCTGTATCCTGCCTGTTGTTGTATCTGTTATTGACCCAGCTACGTTTGACCATTCTGCTATCTCCAATCTGACCCGGCTTGCCTGACTCTGCTTAACCTCTTGTTACCTGTTGCCAAACACCGGCATGCCTGCCTGACTACTCTGCGATTATCCTTCTGCCTATACCTGCCTGATCTCCTGCCAAACGAACTGTCTGACTCTGCTTTTACCTGTGTCCTGTGATGCTGATTCCCAGCCTGCTTATCCAGCTCCAGGTTCTGCTGCTGCCATACCACCTACCGGCCTGCCTACTGATCCGCTTCAGCCTGCCTGCACCTGCAGCACAGCCATCCCGGAGGGACTTCTTCTCAGCTCCTGTGCCAGCCCCTGCAAGAACCTGCACCAGGCACTCCTACCCACTGTGCTCAAGAGACCACTGTTCCCACTCCAGTGGCTCCTGAACCAGCGCCGTAAGAGAGGTCTTCTTCTACCAGTCGGGCTCAACTACCAGGTACCTAACAGTACGAACAGCCATGACTGAGCCTGCTGGAGAGACCTCTCCCCTTAAGGAAATCTGTACGCACTTAGCGGCACTCACCCAAGCCGTGAAGACTTTACAAGATAGCTATACCAGACTGGAGGGACAAGTCCTGAACCTCAGTGGTCCTGGAGGTGTGGCTTCTGCCTCAGCGGCTGCCCCAACACAGACTGTTTCATCCCCCTCTGTGGTAATGCTTCCACCTGAACCAAGGGTCCCCATCCCAGAAAGGTTTTCTGGGGACGAACCAAGTTCCAGGCCTTCCGCAGTGCATGTCAACTCTACTTTGCCCTACAGCCACGGACTTTTTCTTTAGCGGCTACTAAAGTGGGATTTGTTATATCCCTCCTACAAGGAGAACCTCAGACTTGGGCCCATCGCTTGCTTGAAGCTGACTCTGTACAGATCCAGTCCTTGCCTTCCTTCTTTGAAGCCATGGCCCAACTGTACGAGGATCCTCAGTGGACTGCCACAGGGGAGCTCTGTTCGCGCTCTAGCAAGGCTGCAGACCGGCCGAGGACTATGTCATGGACTTTCGACGCTGGAGCGTGGACACTCAATGGAACAATGCAGCTTTACGCCATCAGTTCCACATGGGTTTATCCGAGAGCCTAAAGGATGAACTTGCTAGGGTTGGTATGCCTGATAGCCTTGAGGAGCTTATCGCCTTAACAATCCAGATTGACCGACGCCTCCGTGAACGCCGGTCTGAACGTTCCTCCCAGCAAACACGCCCCATGTGGATGACCGCAAAAGTTCCAGCTCCTGCTTCCCGATACTTACCTCCCGCCTGCCCAAACCCGATCACCCAAATACCTGATGCTCCTGAACCAATGCAGCTAGGACTAATGCGTTCCACTCTGTCTCCAGAAGAAGGGGCACGCAGACGCCAGCTAAACCTTTGCCTTTACTGTGGTGGAGCAGGACACTATGTGAACAACTGCCAGGCCAAGATCCATAAATGTTTCTCTTCTACCCCGGCCAGTTTATCTGCTTTGACCGCCAATGCAACTCAACTTGCTCTCCCTCTCTCGTTACAGCTCCAGGGAAGGACAATACAAGTCAACACCATCATTGACTCCGGGGCATGTAGCTGCTTTATTGCCTTTGCCACTCAACAAGATCTTCCCCTGAAAAACAAAACACATAAACTTTCAGTTTTTCTGGCCGATGGGTCCCACATAAGATCTGGACAAGTCTCTCAAGAAACCCTCCCTCTGCTTGTCATCAGTTTGTTCCAGCATAAAGAAATCCTAAACTTGGATGTTATCTCCTCTCCATTGTTTCCGATCATTCTGGGCATGCCCTGGCTCCAGGCCCATAACCCCCACATCAACTGGACCACCGGTGAAGTCAAGTTTCTGTCACCCTACTGTCAAAGACATTGCTTACCTGAACCCTCCAAATCTGCTGCCACTCTACTTTGTATGGACATTGATCAGGATCTACTCAAAACCATTCTGGAGGCCTACCGGGAGTTTGCGGATGTGTTCAGTAAGAAGGGAGCAGACTCCTTGCCACCCCATCGTCCCTATGATTGCCCAATTGAGCTGCTTCCTGGGGCCGAGATTCCTTTCGGGTGCATTTTTCCATTATCTGAAAAAGAACAAGAAGCGCTTAAGCTGTACATCAACGAAAATCTCAAAAAAGGGTTTATTCGACCTTCTACCTCTCCAGCTGGTGCCGAAATATTTCTAGTCTCCAAGAAAGATCAGACTCTTCGTCCATGTGTGGACTATCGGGAGCTAAACAAGGTTAAGAACCGCTACCCATTGCCGCTGATACCTGAACTGTTTCAGAAGTTGCCACCATCTTCACTAAGCTGGATTTAAGAGGAGCCTACAATCTGGTCCGCATCTGGGCCAGGGATGAGTGGAAGACGGCTTCCCGGACCTGCTTCGGGCACTATGAGTATTTAGTCATGCCCTTTGGCCTATGTAATGCTCCTGCCATATTCCAGCATCTGATCAACGATGTATTCAGAGACTTCCTGGACATCTTTGTAATCGTTTATCTGGATGACATTTTGATTTTCTCTAGGTCACTTAGTCAACATCGGGAGCATGTTTGCAGAGTCTTGGGTCGTCTTCGTTTGCACGGGCTGTACGCTAAAGCAGAGAAGTGCGAATTTGAACAAAAGGACAAAAGGACATTCAGTTTTTGGGGTTAGTGATCTCCCCAACTGGCATCAAAATGGACCCTCAGAAGGTGTCCGCTGTACTAGATTGGCCAGTTCCCCTGGACAAGAAGGGCGTGCATCGCTTCATCGGGTTCACAAATTTCTACAGGAAATTCATTAAGGGGTTTTCCGCTATCATCTCACCTATCACGCAACTAACCAAAGCAGAACTGTCGTTTTCACTGGAGCCCGGAGGCTCAGGAGGCCTTTGAAAAGTTAAAAAGGTGCTTCACTTCAGCCCCGATCCTCAGTCATCCTGACCCATCTTTACCCTTTATCCTAGAGGTTGATGCTTCCGAAGTGGCCGTGGGAGCAGTCATCTCCCAACGGCAGGGCAACAAGGACCTGATGCATCCCGTGGGATTCTTTTCTCGAAAACTCTCGCCGGCTGAACGTAATTAAGACGTGGGTGATCGGGAACTACTTGATATCAAGACAGCATTGGAGGATTGGAGGTATCTGTTAGAGGGCGCAGTCCATCCGGTACTAATATATACCGATCACAAAAACTTAGAGTATTTAAGATCTGCCAAACGACTGAAACCTCGACAAGCTCGATGGGGGTTATTCTTTACACGTTTCTGTTTCCACATCACATACCGGCCAGGAACCAAGAACATAAAACCAGACGCGCTATCGCGCATGTTCGATAACCCTAAAGACTTTTCCGTACCTGACACCATTCTGCCTGCAAACAACTTCTTACTTCTTCAGAGGGATTTCCTGTCTTTCAGAGAGGCATCCCCAGAACCTTCAAGTCTCCAAGGATTCACCTTAACACCCCGAGATGGATTATTGTGGAGAGGAAGTCAAATATTTGTTCCAGAGAATGTTTGAGTCAAGGTGCTGACTCTACTTCACGACCATCCACTTGCAGGACATTTTGGGGTTCGTAAAACTCTTGAACATGTGCAACGCACGTTCTGGTGGCCTAATCTGAAGGAGTTTTGCAGGAAGTATGATAGCTCTTGCCCTGTTTGTATCCAGAATAAAACCTCAAGGAACCGAGCCTGGGGACTGTTGAGGCCCTTGCCAGTACCAGATAGACCCTGGAGGATGATAGCAATGGACTTTATAGTTGAACTACCATGCTCTGAGGGATGTTCAGCGATCTTTGTGGTCGTCAACCGCCTGTCTAAGATGGCCCATTTCGTACCCTTAAAGGGGACACCTTCTGCTGTAGAGATGGCACGTGTGTTCATCAAGGAGATTGTCAGGCTGCACGGAGTTCCTGCAAATATAGTGTCTGATAGGGGGTGCAGTTTACTTCACGCTTCTGGAAGGCCCTGTGTGAGATCCTGAAGATTGAACTAGCCCTGTCCTCAGCATATCATCCCCAAACTAACGGGCAAACGGAAAGGACAAATCAGACTTTGGAGCAGTACATTAGGTGTTTTACATCTTTTGTACAAGATGATTGGGTATCCCTGCTGCCCCTAGCGGAATTCGCTTATAACAATGCCAGCCACTCTGCCACCGGTCAGTCTCCCTTCTTTGCCAATTATGGTATTCACTTATCCTTTTTACCTGATTTTCTTCCAGAATCCTCAGTTCCAGCGGTCCAGGACACATTGCAGTTTCTCAGCCACAATAACCAGATATTACAGGAAGCAGTATCCAAGGCACAAGCAGACAGTAAAAGGAGCTTCGATCAAAAAAGAAGAGGGGATCTAAACCTTCAGCTGGGCGATAAGGTATGACTGTCTACCAATAATATTAAATTGACTTGTCCTTCCAAGAAGTTTGCTCCTAAGTTTATTGGGCCTTTCCCGGTGAAAAGGAAGATTAATGAAGTATCCTATGAACTGTGTTTACCTGATTCACTTAAAATTCACTCTGTATTTCATGTGTCGCTGCTAAAGCCTGTCGTGCCTGATCCTTTTCCTGATAGGGGTACCAGGGTCCCCGAACCTATCTTGGTGGACGGAAATGAGGAATATGAGGTGGAGGCCATCCTCGATTGCAGGAAAAGACTGGGGCAAGTACAGTTTTTGATAAAATGGAAGGGGTATGGTCCAGAAAATAATTCATGGGAACCTGACAGCAATATTCACGCTAAACGTTTGGTTCATGCTTATTTTTCTGCTCACCCTGAAAAAAAGAGTTACCTGGGCATCCGGAGGCTGCCCGTTGGGAGGGGGCAATGTCAGGGACGTGCCGGTGCCCGTCGAGTGAACATGCGTATGTGCGTGTGCACGCGGGGCTTGTCCAGGGCGTTGCACTTGAATTCTCCACCGGGGGCGCCGGTGCGTGCCCGCGCATACGCGAGCACCCATACACGCGGCCGTGCGCGCTAGCGCTGTTTAGTGCCAAGGGCTCTTTAAAAGAGTGTCAGTTGCACCCATGAGGTGCTGTTCGTCTGCAGCTCTGCACCTGTGTTCCTGTATCCTGCCTGTTGTTGTATCTGTTATCAACCCGGCTACATTTGACCATTCTGCTATCTCCAATCCGACCCGGCTTGCCTGACTCTGCTTAACCTCTTGTTACCTGTTGCCGAACACCTGCCTGCCTGCCTGACTACTCTGCGATTATCCTTCTGCCTATACCTGCCTGATCTCCTGCCAAATGGACTGTCTGACTCTGCTTTTGCCTGTGTCCTGTGACGCTGATTCCCAGCCTGCTTATCCAGCTCCAGGTTCTGCTGCTGCCATACCACCTACCAGCCTGCCTACTGATCCACTTCAGCCTGCCTGCACCTGCAGCCCAGCCATCCTGGAGGGACTTCTTCTCAGCTCCTGTTCCAGCCCCCCGCAAGAACCTGCACCAGGCACTCCTACCCACTGTGCTCAAGAGACCACTGTTCCCACTCCAGTGGCTCCTGAACCAGCGCTGTAATAGAGGTCTTCTTCTACCATTCGGGCTCAACTACCAGGTACCTAACACCATCCTTTCTTTCTTCTCCTTCCTTCCTATAAATCCCCATAATATAAATAATATAATGAAATACATTTTATTATTATGATAAATTATCTGTAGACTAGACATTAGCACATAGTCTCCACTGTAATATTGGTATATTGGTATATAAACCTGAAAGCCACTCTGCTGTTTTGTTAGAAAAAATGTGAAATGGATTCTATAAAACATTTTTCCCATAAACATTTGATGTGGCTATTTTGAATGTTAAAATTAGGAAATTGGTTTGTGGTAGAGGAATGTACTAGAAATAGGTCACACAGGCAAGGAAACTGTTTTCCATGCATCTTCAAAAGCCTCAGACCCTGAAATGTTCTTAGATGTTGAGTAATTATGGCTAATAAAGAAATAATAATGTGACAGTTAGTGTTAGAATACTTTCTAAATATGTGCAGCTAAATTTATTTTTGTGTTTTACTACAAATATTACAAATGTACCTGCACGTGCTGCCCCGCCGCAGTATACTGTAGCGGGTCGGCAAGTGGTTAAGGATGAACTTAAATAAATCTCAGCATTCCCCTTGATAATCATAGATCAGCCAGAATAATGATCTTTGTCCTTGGTTTACTTACAATGGAATAGCTTTTTTAAGCATACAGATGTTTGTGATTTCAAAATGGCAATAATTCAGGGTAATGCAGAATTTGTCACCCTGTCAACCTTAGAGCATCAGGGAAAAAGCTGTTACTCAGCTTTGTGGTTCTAGAACTAATGCTGTGTAACATCTAACCTGAAAGTCCATAAGCGGGATAGGAAGGGTTCTTTCTAATACTGAGGGTCACCTCCCTGTATTTACTGTTGTAAATGTTGTTGATGGTGGGAAGATTGCTGCCCTTATCTAGATAGTTTGCAGCAGTGTTGTATGGCTCTCCATGGACCACACAACATGGCAGAAGCATGGGCAGATTCATATAAGGCTTGATCGGGTAGGGGGAACGTGAAAGAACATTTTACAAAAGTATAGCTAGCTATCCTTTAACCTAGAGACAGAAAGCAAGGAGCATTTTCAAAAGGAGGTCATCAACTGCATTCTGTTTTTCTATCAGGACAGGTTTCCTTTAACCATCACAGTTTAACAAAACATGAAAAAAAAAAAAAAACATCCTGGGAATTCACTGAATCATTGCACCAATAAACACGTCACAACATGTGGTGAACTGTCCATGTCTGGCCATAAAAGCTTCACATGTGCACTACAATTCTGATTTAGCCAGTTCATTTTGGATTCAAAGAGAGGTCATCTTAAAGCAGTATTAAACCCAATACCAAAAATGTAATGTATTGCAGCTTACCAATCCTTACAGGTGGTGGATGCATTAGTTTTATTACTTTAGGCTTTTTTGCATCTGTTGTCACCTGGTGATCTGGCTAGTAACACACCTCCTGTATTGGAGTGCCCCCACTCTGGATTAAGGAGCACAGGGGCAGCCTTGGACAGTAGCATTCTCAGTCTGGGGGTTGTGAAATCCATCCAAACTTCAGCCAACACTGCAGCTATACAGGCATTTAGAGCAACAGGTTTGTTCCATTTGGGATAATGGTTTTACATGAATAAATGAAAGCTGATCATTGTAAGCACCCCTCTCAGTGGAAACTGGTTTGCCTCAACACTAACTGATACATTCGTAGGAGAACTTATTCTGTTTAAGAACAAGAGACTTAATGGCCAGTTCACACAATGAAAATTAAGGAAAGAAAGCCCAAAAAAGAAAGGTAATGTAGCCATCTCATCTAAGTATCAGTATGCACCAATATAATAAATGTTTGCTTTTGGGTGTAATACAGCTTTAAGTTATTAAAATACATTTGTTTAGTATCATGTTATCAGCAACCATATACATTACAGCACAAAGATAACACAAATTTTACAGTGATAATGTAATGAAAGCCATCAAACAAGCTCTAAGTTAACATCAAAAGCCAGCATGCTATTGTTCTTTACAATGTATGAAATCATAATCATATTTAAAAAAAAAAGAAGAATACATTTTCATTTTTGTACCTTGTTTAGTTGAACACAATTATATACGGTTTCGTATGACAAGTTATGGCAGTCCATATGTTACAATTTTCATAAAAGGTCATAAAACCTAGCTCTATCCATCCCTTGCATTCTTGACTGATGGGGAGTGGTCTGTTATCTGACCTTTTTTGAGCATATAAAAATCCGTGAACTGCAGATGATAATTATTATACTCGTTTGGCCTCATCCAATTAGTGTGTAATCATAACTTTCCTTCTAGCCTCGGGATTTAAAAAACTGCACTTAATTATCGTCTAAGTATAGGCTCTTTCTAATGTATCTTTTTTGTCTTTCAACTGTTCTGCGTGTCATTTTGTAATCATTTTGTCTCCTAATGTATATTGCCTCTACAAGGTAGTCCTTGATGCTCTAAAGAGGTTTAAAATCCTGCCTGAAGGTACCTGTTGTTTGAATTCCATCTATCTCTGAACTTCTCAACTCTCCGCTTCAATCTTCTCACGCATCACAAATTTACTGAGCCATATATCATTACGGATGTCACACCACTTCCTCAAACTCAATCTTTCTAAAACTGAGCTTGTGATATTTCCTTCTCCCTAATACCCTCCCCATGACTTTACTATTGAGATCAACGGCACAATCATTGGTCCCTCCACACATGCCAGGGCGCTGGGTATAATTCTAGACTCTGACCTCTCCTTCAGCTCCCAAATCCAATCACTGGCTAAATCTTGCCGCCATAACCTCCGCAACATTTACAGAATTCGTCCCTGCCTAACTAAAGACACCACAAAAAAATGTATTCACTCCTTGTTTTTTTTTGCGCTTTGACTACTGCAACTCCCACCTCTCCGGCCAACCTTTACACAGGCTATCCCCCCTTCAGTCCATCATGAATGCTGCTGCCAGACTATTGCACCTTACTAACCGATCCATGACTGCTGCCTCTCTCTGCCAATCTCTTCACTGGCTTCCCCTACCCCACCGTATAAAATTCAAAATACTAACCACAACATACAAGGCCATCCATAACATCACCTCCAGCTATATCACCAACCTCATCTTCAGATATCGCCCAAATCATCCTCTTTGCTCCTCCCAGGACCTCCTGCTCTCTGTCTCCCTTGTTAGCTCTTCCCATGTTCGCCTCCAGGACCTCTCCAGAGTCTCTCCCATCCTTTGGAACTCCCTGCCCCAGTATGTCTGGTCAGCTCCTACCCTGTCCATCTTAAGGGGATCCTTGAAAACTCACTCATATCAGATTGTCCCCTGCAGCCATTACCTTTTGTACCACCTCACCTTTTCTTTAGATTGTAAGCTCCATGAGCAGGGCCCTCCTATTCCTTCTGTATTGAACTGTATTGTAATTGTAATTTTCCCCTTTGTATTGTAAACTGCTGCATAAACTGTTGCTGCTATACTGTATAAATCCTGTATAATAATAATAATAATAATAATTCCCTTGATTGCTAAAGTTTTTGTTGGTAACAAGACAGCAAGACTGCAAGATAGCAGGCTTCTGACATATGTTGACTAAGGTGTGCAGAAAGTTTTAGGATGCACACAGAGTAAACCTCTGAGCCCACATTAGATGTTGCCTTCATGGTGATCTACAGTAGGTAGTGGTAGAGTTAAAATCCCTTTAAGCTGCCATCCTGCTCCTGATTGCCTGGGAGCTGGAACCTGTTTGTGGGTAGTGTCCCTGGAGGGCCATATTGCCCCACATTAGTTTCTTATCTTATAAGAAACAAATAGCTCCACGCTTAGGCAATAAAGGAACTGCAGCCCCCCCAGCACAGAATAACACCTAAGTGAAATTCTAAATAATGTAGAGTCCCAATTTGGGGCGATCGGCGCTGTTCCACTAAACCCAGTCTGATGTGTAAAAACTGGTAAGGTGTAAAGAGTAAATAAATAAACAAATAAATAAATAAAAATAAAAACTAAAATAAATTATTATATGTATAGGAATGGTAAAATTTCAAACGTGTCAGAAAAGCATTATTGTGTATATGTAGAAAATGCCCACAAATATGTAAAGTGCGATGTGTGTTATCACATTACTAAAATAGAGGTGATCCAGACACAACGAATAGAATTAATGAATATAAAAAATAGTAGTAAAGATACCAAAAAAATCTTAAAAAATCCTAAGTGAAAAAACTGGTGTTAATGTGTACATCAAAAAGTGCTAAAACATATAAATAAAAACCATATGTTCATACGTGCACATAAAAGTGTTGAAAATTAATTTTTCAGTCCATAAAAATGTCCCCAAAAGAAAAAAGAGAAAATCCATAGAACATTCTTCTTGAAATGCAATAATAAGTCTCTTCAAACACATAACAATACTCTTGATGAGATAAACGCTTCCAGCCTTCCAAAGGACCCCCCTATGTGCCCTCACTCACCGGAAGAATTCACCCCTGCAGGGGTATCAAGCCTGTAAGCCGTATCCCGCAGCAATGGTCCGTGGTGACAGTCCTCTGTTCAGATCTCCTCTCCTGGTATCCCGATCACTTCCAGTCACTCCCCGACAGGAACATCCATATGTTTATGAAACAAAAATGAGCCCCATCGCGTGAATCCGCAAAAAACTCAGCTTTATTATGAATTTAAAAAGGGGACCCTTTTTAAATTCATAATAAAGCTGAGTTTTTTGCGGATTCACGCGATGGGGCTCATTTTTGTTTGTATCTGCTCTTCAGTGCGTGCAGCGAGTTACGCGTGACTCTTGTCATTGTGTTCTTGTTCGTTCGTTACTGTTTTTCAGGTCGCTCTTCACAGGCCTTGCTGTTCTTCAGTGCATTCTGTTACTTCGTTCTGAGCAGCCGACCGTTTTCTAGCCATGTTGTGTATACATGCTCCTCGTAGAGTTCGTGCTGTGCGGGGGCTTGGTGTTGGGGTCTTTACCTTGACACAAGTCCAGTCCATGAACAGGGTGGGGAGGAGTTCATGGACCAAGAATTGGTTGCTTCAGCGTGACCAGTTCTGTCATATGCCTTTGCTCCGTGAGATCCGTGAGAATAATCCTGATGATTTCAGGAACTTTCTCAGGATGACGGTATTTCACCGTTTGTTGGCTTTGCTGACCCCCTATATCTATATACCTACATGAGGCAAGCCATCACTCCGGAGCAGAGGCTAGTCGCCACCCTGCGGTACTTGGCGACAGGGAGAAGCCTGCAGGACCTCAAGTTCTCAACAGGCATCTCCCCCCAGGCTCTGGGGATCATTATCCCAGAGACCTGTTCTGCCATCATTCAGGTCCTGCAGAAGCAGTATATTAAGGTAAGATTTATCCTTTAATATCACATTTTATTGTATTTAATGTTTGATAATGTATTGTATTTCTTTTTTATTTTTTTTCTCCTTCATACATATTTGCCTTCACTTACCTCCCCAGCATGGTCTCCTGGCCCTATATTCACGTTGTGTATTAACTTAACAATGGATTTTATAGGCTCCATAGTAGTGCTTTACCCCAAACACCCCCTAAAATGCTTTAAAATGTGATTTGTGCTTTAAATTCAGGCAGAGTGCCCGAGGCTTTTTTTGGGGGGTCCCCAAATCATTTGGAACCCTCCCTCCCCCCAACTGCTAAGTCAGCTGATACCAATTCTCTATCTATCCTCAATCATCTATCTGGTGACTTTGCCAAACCCATACACACTATACCCATCTCTTTAGTGGTCTGATTTATGGATGAATTCCCCAAAGCATGTAGTGCAAGGGCCTGCCTGTATACTTCAAATGGTAAGTTTTTGTATACTATTATTATCTTGATAGGTAATAGTAGAATTTCCAAATGTGCTCAAATGTGTAAAATGTGTATTTATATCTTTGTATTATGACACTTCTTAATTGTCCAGTGGGCTGCCAATAGTGTAACTAAGGAGGGGCTGGCCAAAGCAATACCCATTATTTAGGCATTCATCTCTCAATGAAGTGGAGAAGGTTACCTGTCCAAGAGCCCCCCCCTAAAATGTTAAAAATGGCCCATGAGGGGGGGGGGGATCTGATAGGTGTATCTTATACTTTTTTCTTTAAAAACTCCCTCAAATAAATGTTATCTTGATGTTTGCCAAGAATGTTTGTGTCCAATCTGCTTTCCCTGTTTATGTGCAAAATTGACTCCACAGTTTCCTTCCATGCCAATGGAATGGCAGACTGTGGCCTCCCACTTTGCCCAGTGGTGGGACTTTCCTAACTGCGGAGGGGCAAGTGATGGGAAACACGTCCACATCGTCCCACCACCCAACTTGGGGTCATACTATTATAATTACAAGGGGTTCAATAGTATTGTGATGTTGGCGGTGGTGTCGGCTACTTACGAGTTCCTGTATGTGGACGTGGGGAAGAATGGCCGGATGTCCAATGGTGGAGTCATCGCCCAGACAGAGTTCTTCAGGTGTCTCCAGAATGGCAGCTTGGACTTGCCACCTCCAGAAGACAATGTGGAAGGACTCCCATTCGTCTTTGTTGCAGATGAAGCATTTGTGCTGGGGGCCAAAGCAATACCCATTATTTAGGCATTCATCTCTCAATGAAGTGGAGAGGGTTACCTGTCCAAGAGCCCCCCCTAAAATGTTAAAAATGGCCCATGAGAGGGGGGGATCTGATAGGTGTACCTTATACTTTGGTCTTTAAAAACTCCCTCAAATAAATGTTATCTTGATGTTGGCCAAGAATGTTTGTGTCCAATCTGCTTTCCCTGTTTATGTGCAAAATGACTTTTTTTGTTGTTGTTTGACTCCACAGTTTCCTTCCATGCCACAGGAATGGCAGACTGTGGCCTCCCACTTTGCCCAGCGGTGGGACTTTCCTAACTGCAGAGGGGCAAGTGATGGGAAACACGTCCACATCGTCCCACCACCCAACTTGGGGTCATACTATTATAATTACAAGGGGTTCATTAGTATTGTGATGTTGGCGGTGGTGTCAGCTACTTACGAGTTCCTGTATGTGGACGTGGGGAAGAATTGGCGGATGTCTGATGGTGGAGTCATCGCCCAGACGGAGTTCTACAGGTGTCTCCAGAATGGCAGCTTGGACTTGCCACCTCCAGAAGACAATGTGGAAGGACTCCCATTCGTCTTCGTTGCAGATGAAGTGTTTGTGCTGGGGGACTATCTTATGTGGCCATTCCCGATGAGGACCCTCACCCTAGACCAGAGGGTTTTTAAACATGGCCAGCCAGTTCCGCCTATTTCTTTCACCCATACACATGGCGAAGTACAAACTGAATCACATCATCCCGGCGTGCTGTGTTCTACACAACTTTTTACGGCAACATTCTGCCAACTATGCCGGCTCAGTTGGGCCTGAGGCCGGAATTCTAAATGAAACAACCCTGACGGCGCTTGAAAGTGGCTGTCCTGGCTTGCCCCCCCTGAGTGCCCATGATGTCCGGCTAAGATACCTTGAATACTTTGTAGGTAGGGGGGCTATCAATATGCCAGACAATGTCTGAAACCTTTTTCAAATAATAAAAAAAATAACTACTCAAATCTTTGGTGACATTTACTGCTTGTGTTTCTTTTAGCTGACCCTGACAGAAATGTGGTGAGTCCTGAAAATGGCGTGATTGTGTAACCTTACAAAGCACTGTTGGGTGTTATTTACTAAAGGCAAAGACACTTTGCACTACAAGTGCACTTGAAACTGTACTTGTAGTGCAAAGTGGAGTTGCCCTTAGGAAATAACACCCATTGTCACAGAAAACACCAATTAGAGCACCACAAAAGTGTTGGAGCGTTGAGACAATAATCCACACATTCTTTATTAACAATCTTTTTAATACCAGCACAATCACATGTGCATTTAGAAAAGGTTTTTTAAAACAAACCAACATGTTTGTTGTATAACAATTTTTGGGGTCACATTAGAAAAAATAGAAATGTCCATTTAAAATAAAACAGGCATGTTTAAAACCAACAAGAAAGACACAAATCTTGAACTTACAAAGTTCACATTTGGTAGAACTTGAAGGCAATATCAGACATGAGTATTTACAAACTGTGTTTGATATTGCGCTCAGATGGGGTGAAGTCACCCCAGGAAAGGACAAATTTTGAAGATGCACACCAATTGCCGAATGTCAACATGTGCTAGCTGCCATCATGGGGGATCAAGGGACGTGATTTTGGGGGTGCAACCCCTTCTTCACAGCTACTTTATTATTGAGGAAGGGGTTGCACCCCCAAAACGCGTCCATTGATCTCCAGTGATGGCAGATAGCACATGTTGACCCACTGTGTGCATCTTCAAAATTTGGCTTTCGCAAATATGTCAAAAAATGGTAAAAATTTTTAGCACACAAAAATCCAAGGGATTTGGAGGGGTTTTAAACTCTCACTAAAACATCAATGATGTTCTTTATTTTTTGTTGAACATCATTGATATTTTTCAGGATGTTTTCCAAGTCCCTATTACACCCCATGATCTCCCCAATCAGAATCTGTGCACTTACCGAGGTGAAATGCCCTGGATCCACAACATCACGATCACCTAAAAAGATAGAAACAAAAACACACCATGTATTATAAATATGCCGGCATCCATCTCTTACCTGAGCCTGTGGTCGCAGACACTCACCTGTTGTGGTGCCAATTTCCACCACGTCTTCCTCCTCCTGCTCTGCTTGGCTTGGGTGGATTTCCCCTTCTTCCAGAGGTGGGGGGTCTGTGGTCTCCTCGGATGAGGGGTGTCCTCCGAGTCTTTTCTCCCCTATGTAAAAAAAAATAGGTATACTTAGCACACAGATATTTGATAGAAGAAATAGGAATATGAAACATTGCTTGGTAGTGGGGTACAATTGTCTATTTTGGCAGAGTTCCAAGATGTAGAATTTTTATTGTCCTTTGTCAAGCTTCAATACTTTACCTGTTTTGTACAAGCTTCACAGATGGAGACACCCCTATAGTATACACTGGAGCACCTGTGTGGGCCCCCTAATAAAATGGGTGTTCTTGTGTCCCACACTAGTGCTCCAGAGTCCAGATGTGAAAACTGCCTGTCCTCTCCTTACACAGAATCTAGTTTGCATTTCATTCTAGTTACAAACCCATCTACACAACCAAATTATTTCCAGACAAGTAGGCCATAAAAAATGTGGGCAAATGCATATGGCCAAAACAATGGTATTTTCTAGGCCGAACAAACAATGTTTCATACGAACGAATAATGTGCCCATGAACATGAAAGTTGCCATTTTAAACTGGATAACAGTTAAGAAAAGCACATGGAGCAGCACGAACGTAATAAACATAAAGAATAGGAACACAGGACAACTACTTACTTTTTTGCAGCACTCTCCAGATCTTTCTGTACTGCTCGTGCTCTCTTAATTTGAGGTCTGACCACCGTTTCCTGAGCTGATCTTTCGATTGTCCTACCCCGAAATTCCGGTGCAGACTCAGTCTTGACCACTTTTGCCATGATCTTGGCCTTTCTGACATTGGGGTTGGGGTAAGGTCCATACTTCTCGTCATAGTTGGCCCTCTTCAGGATGTCAACCATCTCCACCATCTCCCCAAAGGACATATTTGAGGCCTTAAATCGTCTCCTTCTGGATCGTGACGTTTCTGGCTCCGGACTTTCCTCCCCCTCCTCCTCGTTGCTGTAATTAGCACGCACCTGCTGTGTCTCCGCCATGTGCTCTTCCCCCACTGCGCCGAACGAGAAGGGGCGGGGAATAGAATAGAAAGAACGTCAGGGGCGGGCGGAGTTTCATGCATGTGCAGTGTGTATAAAGCGTAACACACGTGCGTAGTACAAACGATCTGTGATCGGAGGAAGGAGTATCAGAGGCGCCGATTGTGATAACAAAGGTAAGATCTAAACTTGGGCCGCCTATACTGCTTCTAGATTAAGGCCTATATTGTAACAAGATTAGGAGAGTTTTGCCTGACATTAGGGTTTGTCTCGTGTTGTGTCTTGCAGATAAAATGGATGGCTTCAATGACCACAACTTCCTCCCCCTGTTCATAGACAAGTACAGGGAGCTGCCCTGTCTGTGGCAGGTGAAACATCCACATTATAATAATAAACAAAAGAGGCAGACAGCGCTGGAGAAACTGCTGGAGTTGGTGAAGCCGGTGGTCCCCACAGCAACCATCCCCTATTTAAAAGCCAAAATTGGTGGCCTGAGGAGCACTTATCTAAGGGAGCGCAAGAAGGTCACAGATTCCCAGAGATCTGGAGCAGGAGCAGATGACATTTATGTCCTCAGGCTGTGGTACTATGAGAGACTGCGATTTCTGTCAGACCAGACTGGAGTCAGGGAATCCCTCTCAACCCTTCCTTCCTCTCTTCTTTCCACCCCAGCTGAGGCTTCCAATGTCCAACCTGGGACTTCCAGCCAGGAAGAAGTGGAGGAGCCCAGCTTGAGCCAGGTATAGCATTCTTCTACAGTTTTCTGGTCAATAAAGAAATGATGTTTACTAGATGTTATTATTGATCACTAATTGCTGATTTAATAAAGGCGTTTACATATCAATAGACAGTAGTGGGCAAAAATAATTGGGACAAGAATAAAAAATGCTGGGCTCAGAATGATAGTCTTTTATATTTGTTAACATTCAATTTGCAACAGTCATGAGATGAAAATTGTGTGTGATTGATGAAGTAAAAACTAAAATGATGTCCCTTTTTCATACACAGGAAGACCTCAGCCAGGACGAGGCTCTGGAATGTGACACACAGGAGGAGGCTGTGGAATGTGGCAGCCAGGAGGAGGCGGAGGTTAGTGGCAACCAGGAGGAGGCGGGGCTAAGTGGCAGCCAGGAGAAGCCTGGGACCAGTAGGAGCCTGACAGAATTGCAGGTCCCTCCCCTCCGCCTTCCAAACAAAAGAGCCAGGAAGGGGAGTGACGTGCAGGATTCAGCTCTCAGGCTCATTCAGGAGGCTTCTGCGTCACTCAGAGCCACCCCCACTCCTGAAGAGGCCTTTGCCTGCATGGCTACCACCAAACTGCAGGGCATGCAGGAGGGCCAACGCCAACTGTGTGAGGACCTTCTTTATAAAGTCTTAACTAAGGGGGTGAGGGGGGAAATCACACCGAATACCCACCTGGGTGAGTTGGAACATCCTCCTCCTACCACAACTCCACCACCACAGCCACAGCGTGGAAGGAAGCGTGGAAGGAAGACCAGAGAGTGATGACCCTGGGTTCAGTCTGGTCTGACAAAAGGTGCAGTCTCTTGTATCACCACAGCCTGGGGACACAAATGTCATCTGCTGCTTTCAGGATCTCTGGGACTTCTGGACCAGACTGCACTCCCTTATATAAGGACTCCTCAGGCCACCAATTTTGCTGTGAATTAATTGATGTGTGCCCTGGGGGTCAAGGGCTTCACCAATTTCTGCTGTTTCTCCAGCGTTGCCTCCCTCTTTGTTTGGTTGTGAGCCCTTAATTAAGGTTTTTTGGTTTCAATTAGACTCGCCTATGTGTGTTTTCCTTCAAAAAGGACAGTTTGTTTGTGAGGAGGCAGGTACATTTCAAAATACAATTTGAAATTAACAAGAGACACCAACACCAAGCAATCTCCTTGAGATTAAATAATACAAGATAATAATGGTGTTGTGGTAACTTGACACACAAAAAACACACAAAAATATTCTGGATGTTAAATAACTAAAAAAAACAAACAAACAAGATCAGCCTTGAAAAAAATGCAAACCAAAAAAAAATAAAAAAAATCACATCAGGCTTGAAAAAAAAAAAAACACAAAAATAAATTATATAGATTTTTGGTCAGATGTGACAAATCATAATATATTGAGGGAATCATGATAAATAAGAAAGAAAGAAGTTTGTGAGAACTCTGTGTGAATATCAGCAGCAAAACTACTTTGTTCTTCCTGCATTATAAAGAAGAAGAGTGTGCGCTGTATTAAACAATTTTAAAGATTGCAGCCTGACGAAAGTGCTCGATCCATTCCGAATGCTAATTTTACCAGACCGAGCTGTTCCGTCTCGGAATTTCTTCTGAGCATGCGTGGCACTTTGTGCTTCGGAATTGTCCACACACGGTCGGAATTGACGCGATCGGATTTTGTTGTCGGAAAATTTTATAGTCTGCTCGCAAAATTTGTGTGTCAGAAAATCCAATGGAAAAAGTCTGATGGAGCCCACACACGGTCGTAATTTCCAACAACACGCTCCACTCGCACATTTTCCGCCGGAAAATCCGACCGTGTGTAGGGGGCATTAGCCTCTCATACAGCAAAGCTGAATTTAACTTCACAAATGTTACAAAGCAACAAGTGAAATCATTTGCGGCTTGCTACAATTAAAGGCAAATGTAAATCTTCTACAATACCTCTAAGAATCCAAAATTCCAAAAATTCCAAGGGAGCCATATTTCTTTCCTACATTATAGAGCAGCTGATGCTCATTTTAGACATGGTGAATGGAAAAAAGCAGTCATAATTTAGCAGTTCAAATATATTTAAGTCCCAACTGAATTTTATTTCAATTTAATTTTAACCACTTCAGCCCCTGAAGATTTGGCTGCTCAATGACCTGGCCATTTTTTGCGAGACGGCACTGCGTTGTTTTAACTGACAATTGCGCGGTTGTGCGACATTGTACCCAAACAAAATTGATGTCCTTTTTTCCCCACAAATAGAGCTTTCTTTTGGTGGTGTTTGATCACCTCTGCGGTTTTTATTTTTTGCGCTATAAACAAAAGAAAAGCGACAATTTTGAGAAAAAAACACAATATCTTTTACTTTTTGCTATAACAAATATCTCAATTTTTTTTTCAAAAAACAAATGTTTTCCTCATTTTAGGCCGATATGTATTCTTCTTCATATTTTTGGTAAAAAAAAAGCGTATATTAATTGGTTTGTGCAAAAGTTATAGTGTCTACAAAATAGGGGATAGATTTATGGCATTTTTATAATTTATTTTTTTTTACTAGTAATGGCGGCGATCTACGATTTTTATCGGGACTGCGATATTGTGGCAGACAAATTGGACACTTTTGACACATTTTTGGGACCATTGACAATTATACAGCGATCAGTGCTATAAAAATGCACTGATTACTGTATAAATGTCACTGGCAGGGAAGGGGTTAACACTAGGAGGCGATCAAGGGGTTAACTGTGTTCCCTAGGTGTGTTCTAACTGTAGGGGGGTGGGACTGACTAGGGGAAGAGAGAGATCGGTGTCCATACTTAATATGAACACACATCTGTCTCTTCTCCCCTGAAAGAACCGGGATTTATGTGTTTACACACATAGATCCTGGTTCTCGCTCTGTCACGAGCGATCGCGGGTGCCCGGCGGGCACTCACATCGGCTCCCAGCACACGCTGCGGGCACGCGCCCCTAGTGGCCAAAAGGCAAAACGACATAAGGTAACGTTGTTTCGCCCAGCCGTGCCATTCTGTCGCAGTAAAACTGCGGCGGCCGGTCGTCAAGCAGTTAATTTCAATCCAAGTTTCAGCTGAATTTAATTAGCTTAGTTAGCGCCAGTGCTGGTCCTAACTTTTCTCCCCCAGACAACAGGCAGCAGAGATCTGTGTGTGAACAGTGGTCTCTTTACAGTGGTCTTGTCAGCATGTAAACTGATTCCCTCCTTTTGCTGCATCTTCCTCTCACACTTCAGTCCTGCTGCACAGGGTATTGCAGGAGGCTGATACCAGGTTACATTCAGGTACTTACACTGCTTGCATTTAAAAAAAAAAAATTGGCAAAGCAACATATACTGTACACTAAACTACTAAACCAATTTTGCTAAAATAAAAACATAAACATATTTACATATTGTACAGTACATTTTAAAGGAAAATATGAACATGTTTCAGTGTGCACCCGTTAAATTGATAATATTTGATGAATTTAACCTGCTATTAGCTGTACAACTATTAGTGTATACCTTGAAAATTGACAATGCTTGTGAATTAAAGTAAAGGATAGATAGATAGATAGATAGATAGATAGATAGATAGATAGATAGATAGATAGATAGATAGATAGATAGATAGATAGATAGATAGATAGATAGATAGATAGATAGATAGATAGAATGCATCCAGAAAGTATTCACAGCTGCTACCAAGTCAAATTCAGGCACTTTACACTACTTGCATTAACAAAACACAATTCATGACGAATTCATGAATACAGACTTGCATTAAAGTAGAACTATAGGCAAACCTTTTTTTTTTTTTTTTTTTTTTTTTTTTTTGGATAGCGCAGGAAAGTTATAATCCCTGTCAGATTTTTTTTTTTTTTGCCACCTGTGTCCCATTGTGGAGATTTCCCTTTACTTCTGTCCCATAGCCAGTAGAAAGTGAGAGAAAATCCCTGCAAATTAAAGGAATTCTTTGGGGATCCCCATGGGGGATCGCTTTGGGGATTGCTTCTCTGGCAACAACCCAAAATTTGGGATTTTCTTTTATTTCACTTTCAATGATAATGGTAAACAGAACAAATAAAGAGGGTGAATCTCCTTAACGGGGGCACAGAGAGCAATAAAGCCCGACAAACATTCTAATCCCTCTCCACTCCTCCAAAATTATAAAAAAAAAAGTTTTGCTTTTAGTTATACTTTAACCGCTTGCCAACCTGCCAACCAACCATCACTGCGGCTGAATGGCACGGGCAGGAGAGTCGCCGTCATGTTATGTCGCTCATGTAGGCGGCCACTAGGGACGCGTGCCCGCAGCTCGAGACCCCCGGACTCCCGCGATCGCTCGTAACACAGCGAGAACCGGGATCTCTGTGTGTAAACACAGAGATCCCGGTTCTCTCAGGGGAGAAGTGACAGATCGTCTGTTCATACAAAGTATGAACAGTGATGTGTCATCTCCCCTAGTCAGTCCCATCCCCCCTTCAGTTAGAACACACTAGGGAACACAATTAACACTCTTGATCGCCCCTAGTGTTAACCCCTTCACTGCCAGTGACATTTTTACAGTAATCAATGCATTTTTATAGCACTGATCGCTGTATTGATGCCAATGGTCCCAAAAATGTGTCAAAATTGTCCGATGTGTCCGCCATAATGTCACAGTCATGATAAAAAATCGCAGATCGCTGCCATTACTAGTAAAAAAAAAAATTATATTAAAAATGCTATAAATCTATCCCCTATTTTGTAGACGCTATAACTTTAGTGCAAACCAATCAATATACACTTATTGCGATTTTTATTACCAAAAATATATAGAAGAATACACATCGTACAAAAAGTACAAAATAGTGTGTTTTTTCAAAATTGTCACTCTTTTTTTGTTTATAGCTCAAAAAATAAAAAACACAGAGATAATCAAATACCACCAAAAGAAAGCTCTATTTGTGGGAAAAAAAAGGACGTCAATTGTCGCAATTGTCAGTTAAAGTGACGCAGTGCCGAATCACAAAAAGTGCTCTGGTCAGGAAGAGGGGTAAAATCTTCCGGGGCTGAAGCGGTTAATGTGTATTTGTATGTCTGCCTGGTGTTCAGCTTTAAATAATGTAATGCTTTAGTAAATTGAACCCCTTGACCATACTCAAATGAAATATGAGACTAGTCAATGCAGAATTTGAAGGACAAAAGTGACCATTGAAAAAATGAACAAAGAATGTATTTATTTATTTTTTATTATTTCATTTGTTGCCTCTCTTTTTGTTTTCTTCTGGGTATGCTCATTTCTGGGGTCTCAAAACAAAAGATTACATTATCTGAGCAAGCAAAGATAATTCTTTTGTGTCTGCATAACTCTGCTTTGGTCTGCTGTAAATAAAAAGCTCTACCCACTTCCCGAACTTTGATGGAGTGCGATTTAATGACATCACACAGTTAACAAGAAAGAACATGAAGAATGCTTTACCTTCTATTGTATAACTGCCTAAACAAGCCGTATCAGTGGAAAAAGTTCAGGAAGGAAGACTTCCAGTGTTTTTGATGGTACAGGGTCTATCAGGCTCCCTAGGCTTCTCAACTTTAAACATATAAGGTTTGTGTTCGTTATTTTGTTATAGTGCATGCATAAAACACTACAAAGCTAAGAAAGAAACATATAGGATAAGAGGAATGGAGATTTATCAGTGTGCAGATAGCCTGCTGTCTAACATGAAAATGTTCAGGCCTTCAAAAACAATGAAGCAGTGCCTTCTGGGATCCTTTATCATAACCAAGCTGATATGTTTGTTGCCATTTCGGATAAGCTCTGACAAGCTGTTTACTTCTGTTTCACAATGCTTAAAAAAAAAATAAAGAATCATAATATAAAAATCTGATGTTTTGTGATGTTGGGGGATATTTGGCTCTGTGGTGGTGAGTGTATTTAATGAGTCGTGCCAGTCTGAACTGTGGTTTAAGGCTTTATCAAACCCACTATTATTGAAAAAGGAAAATAAATTTCCAAATAAAGTTGACCATAAGGGGTATTTTCTCTAGCAAACCAATTAATGAAAAATACAAAGTCACCTGGCTCTCTTGTCAGCAGCCCCGCTGCTATCATCTCTGGTCTTCCAAGCGATGGATTCTTCAGGCTCACTGAGCTTTAGTTACAACACCTTGCCTTCCTTGCCTCTGGATAAGGGTTCTCCTGACACCCCAGGTTCTCTCCCACCCCTGAGGTATACAGGTTCCCTCCAGTCACCTGGACTCATTGGTCACAGCTTTTTCAGTCTGCCCAGACTTGTGCAGCTGTCCCAGCCTTCCCAGTCCTGTGGGCAAGGAATCCCCCCAACATGAGATGCAGTCTCTAGGCAGGAACAAACACCTATCTCCACACAAAGGCTTTGTCTCAAAATGGGAGACTTGAACTATGACCAGGCCTGGCTTATAACTAACTTGCACACCTGTGCACTCACACAGCCTGCAGGTCTCCAGAAAGACTCTGACTCAGGTCTGAAGGCTCCATCCCACGCAAGACACTTTGAAGCCTTCAAACTCCAGGCCCCGGTCCGGGAATACAAAACCTAGTCTTCAAAAGCAATGCTCATGTCAATTCATGAAAGCTGACCTATGCACATATATCTGTAGTGTTTTCTTATTTATCTCCAAAGCACTGAGTCCCGTATGTTTCTGCTGTTTTGTTTCTCTGTTATGAGCATAATAACTTTTGATAAGTTCTCCGAGACGGGAGATAAAAGCAGCGTGAAGTTTGTGTCGAGGGAGGTTGCTATAAATAGATTAGCAGAGAGCTTGTCTTGTCACAGCACAGCTCTGCAAGTCGCTGCCTATGTGGAGGGGGGGTGCCTTCCCTCCAATCAGCTGTCTCTTTACCAAGACTACACTCCCAGTGCAGAATGAGAAAGTAGAAAGTAAAAATTCGAACACGATGTAAGAATTCTAAAGAGAATAGAAAGGGAATGACAGCAGATATACATGTAAAACTTATGTAGAGAAATTTTTTTCATCTCTGTGTATCATCTGAGGGTGTTCACTTCACTGGGTATATGTGAGGGTTTACATCCACTTTAATGCATTATATGCATTAAAGCAAAAAGCAACCCACTACTGTACCTGTTCTAATGTTCACCCATCCCTAAACACTTACCTGACTCCTGCCACTGACCAAGCATTGTCCCGGCTGCAGCATTGCTTTATGTACCTGGTGGTGAAGCATGAAGGAATTGGGGAAGGCCTCTCTTACAGCCATGGCTCTGGAGTACCCGATGGTACAGAGAATGCCAGAACACAAGGTGGCATAAGTCTCTCGCTGACAGATGCTGGTGTATGCCTTGAATGTAGGGATGACAGAACAAAACACGCTGGCAGAAGAGCAGTAGCCAGTGAAGAGTGCAGTTAGGCTGGCTCGGATGCAGAAGTAAGTCTCTTGCTGGCAGGTGCTGGCATGCATCTGGGATGCAGGGATGGCCACAAGACAGAGTCGGACAGTCTAGGTCAGCAACTAGCGAGCAGATCAGGTTCAGGCGACAGGCAGGAGAGTAGTCAGGACACAGGCCAGGTTCATTACAGGAGAACAGAGGAGCAGGAGGAGCACGCAGAAGCGTAATCCAGGGACCAGCCAGAGGTCGGTACAGGCAGAGCTCAGGCAGAATTAGAGGCAGGATCAGGTTGGCAACAGAACAACAGGAACTGGTAACAGGAATACAGGAACGTAATAGACCAAACAGCACTGACAAACTTAACTAGTGCAGTTTAAATAGCCATTCTGGTTCCAATGCGTGCTCTTACATGCACGCCCCCGCTAACTGGCGAGGGTTTCTTAGGTTTGTGCATCTGCACACACAAATACTCCTTTCCTGACAAATCTTCCTAGACCCACATGAGACACTGATCGACTGGATCCATAGGCTCCAGCTGTTGTCAGTCAAAATCCTGTGAGGGGGAGCAGGAGCATGGATTACCAGCGCTGTGTGCAACTATTGATGCACACAGCCCAGATCGCAAGTACGCATGGACAGGTGCCTCCATGCAAGGGTGCACCTGTAAGAAGGCATGGACACCGCTAGCAAAGAGGTGGTAAGGGACTGCTCTGTGTAATATTGTTGCACAGGGCAGGTAAGTATAACCACTTTGTTTATTTTAGCAAAAAAAAAAAAAAATTAATATCACTTTAATGCATAAAGAACTGCACACATTTTTGTTATATATATCTGCCTTAAATTTATATTTAAAGATCAGCTTAAATTTCATTATCTGTGTGATTAGTACTATCACTTACACAATATTCAAGAGGCTCATGAGTAAGAATTCTCCTTTATTCAGATTCTTACTGCAAAAGTAAATATTTTAGCTCTCGCAACACAATACAGTGCTTCATTTCATCTGTTATGTCATGACTAAATGGCAATTACTGGATGTCATATATTCTCACCTCATCATTGCAGATCATTCTGTAAATACCTTATCAGCAGTCCAAAAGAAAAAAATATTCAATGAGAAGCTCACAGTAGATGAGGCCGCACACAAAGGCTCAGATGACAGACACCTAGATACTGTTACATGCCATTCATCCAGTGAATCATTTCATAGGAATTTATTACATGATGCCACATTTGTATGATTATACTTACTGGAAGTACCAGTAAAGCTCATGTTCTTTTCCCTAATTCCAAAGTGAAAGCTTGGATGAGCTTGTTATTTACATTATTCATCTGAGCAGGACTGAGAAACCAAGGGCCTTTGAGCTTCTGGAAAACTATAAATCCCAATCCTGATGTGCTTGCTTATTTTTCTCTGTATGCTAACCCAGCAATGTGAACTCTTAGTAGATCTACAGGGGTCTCAAACTGGCGGCCATCCAGCTGTTGTGGAACTACAAGTCCCATGATGCATTGCAAGGCTGACAGTTACAAGCATGACTCCCATAGGCAGAGGCATGATGGGACTTTTAGTTTCGCAAAAGCTGGAGGGCCGCCAGTTTGAGACCCCTGATCTACACTAACAAGGGTGCACTTAAAGCGTAAGTAAACCCATCCATTTACCAGTTTCAAAAAACAGTTTCATTTCGGGCACATGCCAGAAATGTAACACTCCCATCGGTTGTGCTCTCACCCAAACTGTCAAACCATCCAATGGCTGGTGTCATAACTGATCACATATGCAGCATCATGGCAGTTGTAGATTAAACAGAGGCAAAGATGGCAGCTTCCTGAAAAAGATAGGGGGGTTTACGTACACTTTAAAGAGTAGAACACAAAAAGGAGGTGCCCCGGGGATTTTATGGGCAAAGGATAAAGACCAGATAAAGGAGTAACAGGTGTATGTAAAAGAATTTATACAAAATATATTAAGTACAAATAAAGTAATAGATTAATACACAGAAATATGTAAACCTAAAAACAAAATAGATAGTCATGCTAAATAGTTACTTAACAGCTAGGTTTTGAAACGCACGGTTGATCTCGTGATGGGAGGCCAAACAAGGTGCATGTACACAGAAGCCCCAACATGTTTCGGAATATATGTATAGCTAATTAATTCCTTCTTCAGGGGCTGGTTTGGAACAAGCTGTTTTGTCTGGTAATACAACAGCAGAAAGATCAAAAAAAGGGTATAATATAAACAAGTATACAGATGTATGAACACAGTAGGTAACAGCATGACAGATAAAAATGGCAGGCCTTTTAAATGAGAAAATACTCACAACGCTTCATCTCCAGAATGTCCCATCGCACATTGGAGTACTCTAAGTTATACCTGGGGGGTAAAAATATATCCCCAAAGTACCGATGATGTAGGGTTCACTGTGCCAAATTGAATTGAGTATGTTATGTGACGTGAGTAGAGCATGGAGAGTTTCTGCCACAAAAGCACCGGAGCCCACGAGGATTGGACGAAATTGGAGATGGACCTAGCACACAAAATATGTCTATATAAGAGAAATGGTGTAGTAAATAAAGTGGCAAAAACGGAAAAAGTAAGAATGTGCGCATCGATATATCATGCATATGCATGTATGAAGATGCGCCCACCTCAAAAACACCAGGATATAAGTATCTCACTCACAACAGGACCTGTGCAGCAGGATATCCTGACAATAATGAGGGCAGTGGAGGAAAAAAAAATCCGAAAGGAAACTTACTTATAACTGCCGTTTAGGGTGGATATCCCCTATCTGGGACATTGTGTGGTCCTGGCTCTGCAGCATCCAGAGAGTGATTTTACCTAACTTATGAAGGCAGGGGAGTCAGGTGGTGCACGCCCCAAGTACAGGCATAGTCCAATGGTCAGGGCTGGTGGGCATCAGGTGACCAGAGGGCCCACCATAAGGTGATGAGGCTCATCAATCACCTGTGTACCAAATATGTGCAGGCACACGTCTACCTGACGATCCCCCGGCACAGGCGGCGTCCAGCGTCACCACGCACAGGGCGCGATCACGTCAGATGTCCAAGGCCATGACACGCTAAGTGGGCGGTACGTCCCAGGTTGGGTGGAAAGGACCAATCTGTGCATGCCCGGATTGGCGTAAGACGCCAATCCACAGTGCAGCAAAAGGAGTAAGCCCGAGGGGAAGCCCCGAGATGCAATAAGCACCAGGGGGCCCCCCGTGTCGGGGAGCTTCGGTGTGAGAAAAATGGCAAAACTGATAGAAATAGTAATCCCTTTACAATGAGTCTCCAAAGGGCGTGCGAGGGGAAAACGATGAAGGAGAATATAGCCAAGCCTGAACATTAGAAAAGACAACAAAGTTAGTATTAATAATACAAATGGCAAGTACATATGCATATTGGAAAATCACCTATATTATACATTGTGCATAAGTCATTCAAATAATACATATCTAGAGCAGGAATAACCAGAGTCTATACTGGAAAGCCTATGATACACCAGAGAAGTCCCCAGAGAGCAGAAAAATAGAGATAACATATATGGATAGACATGCAATAGCCATATTAGGAAAGTCCCCTCTCCTGCTATTATTGGAGCTTATTCAAATTCCGATTCACACCACATTTTTGTGTTCTTCTCTTTCCAATTGGGATGCGGCTAAGGTTTCCAGTACTATACCTATAGGTGGTTCTTTCTCATATTTTCACTTACACTTTAAAGAATATGACAGGCAGCACCAAAGTTTAATATTTAACATGTGAGTTCATCTTTCTTTTACTTTACTTTTTTCCTCTATGCACATATGTGGGTAAGGAATTGTGGGCATAAATGGTCCTTTTGGGGAAGTCTTGAGCTTCTCAGCAGCCCTTTTTTTCCTCTAAATGTTGTTGACTGTTGGTTTGTGATAACTTTATACCCGAAGTAAACAAAAATCTCCTTGCCCAAGGGAGGTTAGGAGGGAGGTTAGGGGATTGCATAATGTGTGTCAAAACTTGAATAAGAACTACAAACAAGGTTGGTTCATCCTAAGCTTTTAGGATGGGTTTACACTTATGCAAATTGGATGCAGCTTTCCCTGCTTCCAATTCGCATGACAGGAGACTATGAGCAGCTCTCAATTGAGCCGGTTCATACATCTCCGGAGCGCACTGCAGAAGGATCCTGTGCATCTTTGGCTTTGTTTCAGGTCCGAATTTAGGCAAAAATTTGGACCAGATTCACCCCTGAAATGGTCAACAAGGACGTACCAAACCCCCTGCTGCAAGCCACTCCGCAAATAGTGTAAACCCAGCCTTAGTGTTCTAAGGGAATTATCTCAGTTCTTTCATAAATCCTATGTACCAGTGATGTAGTGCAAAATACAACATTTACAGTTCATTCCTAGCTTGCAGAGTTTTGCTCAACACAACACCCACCTTCTACCAACTGTTAGGTTGTTGTGTAGACACGCCAGCTGTATGTCCTCCACATGTGCAACTATATGGTGGGGGTGCACTTGCACTCCTTAACCCATTCTTGCCTGATATAGGTTACCCCCCTAGGCTCCGTGAGTCACTATGGCCACAGGACCCTTCCCTAGGTGCCATAAGAGAGGCCCTCGGCCTGGCCAGACAAGCACCACCAGGGAGCATACCTTCCTCAGGTCTCATGGCAATGGACCTCAGCAGCAGCCCTTGCCGCACAGATTTCATTTTCAGAATGCATTCCCATTAGAGGTTAGGAGAAGGAAGAGAGTCCATACAACAAGTGTCTCTTAACACTTTACTGGAACACAGATATTACATGCTGACAAGCTTCAGTTATATCAAATGGCGATGACATCATCTTACTGTTGCAAACAGGTTGCAGGCGAGCAGAGAGATGATTCAAAGAGCAGCCCATATCTTTAAGAAGCCCAACATCCCATAATTAGGGCAGGTGAGCATTCTTAGTAGTCCATCCTTGCTCTCCCACAAGGGGAGCTCTCAGAAGCTAAGTCCTCAAAGATGACATGTTGAGTGTTGTCATCTCTGCACCTCTTCCCAGGCCCACTCAACTATTGAAAGCCCTTTGCCCAAGATGCCCCACACTGGCAGGACTGACACTTTCTTGCTATCAGTAGTATACCTCATTCCCTTATCTTGCTTTTATCTTGTTAACTTCACAGCACCTGGCACCTCTGTGCTCTTTCAAGTCAAATGAAATTTACTTGATATCCTACTTTAATTTTCTGCTACCCCACCCCCAGCAACATAAGAAGGATGTAATATAATATTTTCTTATTAGGGTATTATTGCCATATAAGGGATGCTGATTTTCTATGGATCTTTAAAAATGGCAGTTATAGCAGAAACATACTACTCCTTATAATGATAACGTTTTTTTAACGCGATATTACAATATCAATGGTAGAGTTGTATAGAACATAAAAGAGGGATATGAGGATATACAAATACAGAAAAAGCACAGATGTTTAAATGTCTTATTTTGGATGTGCCTCAAGTAGTAACTGTTACAATATTGGAAGATAAAAACCTAAGAACACATAAATCTAATTCTGAGAATTAATGTTCATTGTTGTGGACATGTGGTATCTATGAGTAGGTAAAACAAGAACCTAAATGAACACAGAATGACTCAACAAAAAAATGTTCAAGATGGTCTTCACACATTGCTGTAATCCCCTGATTAGGACAAATTTGAATATGCATTGAGTAACAGAACAGACATCCTTACTGTGTAATTTTAACAATATGTTTTTGCGAGGAGGAATATGGAAGGCAATACCATTTTTAGGCAATAAAAGTATTTGTTTTTAATAATATGCACTGTATTACTAGCTCTATCTATGTTTTTGTGATGAAACCAAACATAATACTATAATACGTTTACTGGTATTGAACTTAGCAAGAAATTTTAGCACTCTGCTCTACTATATGAGTTGGTTCATTTAAAGGACCAGCCCACCCCAAACTGATATTTCATTTTTATTTATCCATATTATGGAATTAAATCACCAAATGGTTGTCTTTCAAGTTGTGGTAAAATCTCTGTGACTAAGGTCCAGGTCTGCAAAACTGTTCAGGAGAAGTGGCAATTGCCATTTTGTAGCAGGGGGAGCAGAGCTTGAAACCTTGGCGGAAAGATTTTGCTGCATATTGAGACTATGGGGATGAATTACTAAAACTGCAGAGTGCAAAATCTGGTGCAGCTCTGCACAGAAACCAGCTATCTGTTTTTTTTGGGAAATCTTAATTGAACAAGCTGAAGTTATAGGCTGATTGGCTACCATGCACAGCTGCACCAGATTTTGCACTCTCCAGTTTTAGTAAATCAACCCCACTGTTACCTACATTGAGGACAGAGTGACAGTGCTTCCTGATAGCATTCCCCCACCATGGTATACCCAACAATCCCCATTTCCTTATCACTTCCCAGTTGGTGGTGTCTACTCTGTCTCACAGCTTCTTCTATGTGACAGCATTTAGACCTATCCACTGACTATCCAATCAGGCCGAAGCACTGTCACTTGGTGCAAGTAACATTCATCCCCATATCTCGAAGCCACATTTTATTACATTAACATAGTTAGGCCTCTTTCATTGGGCAGAAGGTGGGTAGTAAAAAACAGGCAGCAGAGACATAATTTTGCTGTCTACCAAAGGTGTAAAATACAGTTGGAGGTGTTGTTCACATGCCACAATGCCAATGGTGTATTTAATATGGCATCTTGAGTTGACAGGAGGTGTTGCCTTGTCAAACCTGGCCATTCAAGTCAACGGGGCCATGCCACAACCATGGTTGGCTTGCGGTTGTGGCATCTTAGCCCCATTATAAATTGCAATTTATAAAAAAAAAAGCATTTGGGGGTGGCCGAATCGCCACTTGAACAATTGCACTTAGCCACACTCTAAAAAGCAGTGGACTAGTATTGGTTAGTGTAGTGACATGTAGTAGGACTTCATCAGGCAGTAGTGTAGCATGGTATGGTAAGTTTGCTTATTGGGGTGTATTCTAAATAGAGATGGGCTCGAGCGTGTATGGGTTCCTAGTCCCAACCCCCTGCTTGATCCCACCAGGAAGCCGACACTTCACGCTGCTAACCACAAGCAATGAGACATTTCCCAATCTGCAGCTGTGGACTGGGAAATGTCTCACTGCCTGTGATTAGCAGTGTGCAGTGTCAGCTTCCTGGCGGGATCGAGCAGGGGAGTTGAGACTAGAGCCCGAGCCCATTCCTAATTCTAAATGAGCAAAGCAACAGTGTCTATTACGTCACTGACCAATACCTGAAATTACACATTTAGTTGAACTGACTGTTAAAAAAAAAAGGGTAAGTAACAGACCTAACAGACTCAATGTCTAATTTTTTAAGCTAACAGATATATATATAATTGTTATTTTCAGCCATTTGCCTGTTATTTTTAGCTTTCATTGACTGAGCCCCCCCCCCTTTGAGCCAGCATGGATCAAAATTCACCTGGTTCAGCAAGGACCTGAATAAGGGCAAGTTGGTTGTACACAAGTCAATCTACTAATCTCTCAACATTTAACTACTCATGTGCTCACCTGATGCCTCGCTTGCCCCCCTTGCTGAGCAGCAAACAATGCAGAGCAGCACTAATAACCACAGGCAATCTCACCTGCATTGTATTACTGTATATGGATTAATACAGTATCAGCCAAGGATATGGGGAGCAAGGCACCACATCCCAATGAATAGAAACTACTAGGAATATAGGAAATGGGGACTTTTAAGGTGCCAGATCAAGATAATGCGCTACAAGTTGTTAAAATGTAACACATTTTATTCTATACATTAACCACTTCAGCCCCGAAAGGATTTGCCCCCTTAATGACCAGGCCATTTTTTGCGATACAACACTGCGACGGTTTAACTGAAATTGCGTGGTCGCGTGATGCTGTACCCAAACAAAACTGATGTCCTTTTTTTTCCATAAATAGAGCTTTCTTATGGTGGTATATGTTTTGCCCTATAAACAAACGAAGAGCGACTTTTTGCTATAATACATATCTACGAAAAATATATAACAAAACGAATTTATTCATCAGTTTAGGACAATATATATTCTTCTACAATTTTTTGGTAAAAAAAATCGCAATAGGCATATATTAATTGGTTTGAGCAAAAGTTATCGTGCCTACAAACTATGGGATAGATTTAGGGACTTTTATTTTTTTATTGTTTTTACTAGTAATTGCGGTGATCTGTGACTTTTAGCGAGACTGCGACATTGTGGGGGACAAATCTGTCCCCAAATGACACTTTTTGGGGACCAGTGACATTATTACATTGATCAATGCTATAAAAAATGCACTGATCAATGTAAAAATGACACTGGCAGGGAAGGGGTTAACACTAGGGGGTGATCAAGGGGTTAACTGTGTTCCCTCAGCATGTTCTAACTATAGGGGGGATGGGCTGGCAGGGACATGACAGAGATCACTGTTCCCGATCACTGGGAACAGTAGATCTCAGACATGTCCCATGTCAGAACAGGGAATCACCTTGTTTACAAAGGCAGTTCCCCATTCTGCCTCTGTAACAGGCGATTGCGGGTCGCCAATAGACATCGAGTCCGCCTGACCGCAGGCATCTCACAACGATTCACGCGGGAGAGCCAACCTGCCACAGTATATAGGCGTGAGCAGGTCGACAAGTGGTGAAAAAAAGATATTATAGTCTTCTCTAAAACATTTTTTTTTACAAAGTGAAAATCATGCGCAATCAAACTGTACTCTACAATGATAGTTGCTCAACATGTTTTGCCAGAATTACATTAATTACATTTCTTGATTCACGTAGTTACATTGGATCATCTGAGAGACCCCTCTTACCCCAAAAACCATTAGGTCAGTGTGCATGTACACCAAGGCCACAAAACTACCACCAATAGGATATCTTCACAAAACTACCACCAATAAAATATCTTATTCACTTAGTCACTTGGACCTATTGTTTGCTTATTGTTTTCTAATGTGTATTGTTCAGCTTGCAGTGAATATCCTGTACAATAAAATATAAAGTCTCCTGAAGAAGCCATATTCTGGCAAAACATGTTGAGCAAATATCATTATACAGTACAATTTGATCGCACATGATTTTCACTTTGTAAAAAAATTATTTTAGAGAAGATTGTAATATCTTTTTTTAATGTATGAAATAAAAAGTGTTACATTTTAAAAATATGTTGTAGCACATTATCTTGATCTGGCACCTTAAAAGTCCCCATTCCCTATTTTCCTAGTAGTTCGCATTGTAGTATAATCTTTAGGTAAGTTATTAACTCTAGCTCACCTGATTGAAGTACAAAATTTTAAGCACTAAGCAAGAAAATCACACCAAACTTCTTGTTTTATGTTCCTATGCAGTGCAACAGTCTTTTTTTTTTTCACTTACATCAAAGACTACACAATGTGGTAGCTATTTAAGCAGCCTAATCCTTTCATCAAATTTTTTAGATGCACAGGCCTTTGTGTGGATTACTTTGCATTGATTATGTAACAAGGTGTTTTTCATTGCTTAAGGAAATTTTAAATTGTCCTTTAGTTGGGGGGGGGAAACATTTAACATTGCTTCACTATCACAGGGCCAACTAAATCAGCATAATGGTAGGGTAGATGAGCAATTTGGTTTACTTGGAAGCCAGATTTATGGTGTTACTGACCTCATCAGATGCTCCTTGCTGCCTCAGGCTTTTCACATGTGTACTGCTAACGATTTCTGAAACACAGTGGCAAGATGTAGACATATGTAGAAGAAGCACTTTATGAAATTAATGCTATTGATACAAAATGTAAAAATTTACAATGACAAAATACAGTTAATGGTTCACTGGCCCCAGGAATATGTTGATTATTTAACTGTGTAGAGTACATGAGAATATATATGGTGGTATGTTCATATTCATGCATGTTTATCATGGTTATTCCTGGCAAAACAATAACAATTTAGGAGCTAGCCTTACCATCTTTTTCAAGATTTTCCCAGTACAGCTATTAGTACTAGCATAGAAATGTATCTTACCATCTGTAATTTTGTAGGTGTATATGGATATGTGGTCAAAAACATTGTTGGACAACTGTTTTTTAGATAACAGATAGTTTCAACTAGTCAAAGTAGACTGGAAAACTGATGAACTGTAAAAAGCTAAAAAGGACATTAGTATAACTGGAATCTGGTTAAGAAATTAAAGTGTTATTATACCCACAATAGTAAAATCGGTCTGTATATGCAGTAAAGCATGCTTGTTATACTCACTGTGGAACCTAAGGGGTTACTCCTGTGCATTAGGGAAAAAGGCTGTTTGATCCTGTCGTCCCTGATCCCCCCTTATTCTGCAGTCTCTAATCCATCTCCTGATAGTACAGAGCCTTGAGGCACTCTGCACATGCTCACTTTGGTATGTATTGCTCAAGAGTTGTTTTTTTTTTTTTTGGAGGGTGCATGTGATCAGCACAGGGCCAATCAGCACTATCCAGACAAAGGGTCAGGGGATCTGCAGCCCCAAAGGACAGTCAGAGGAGCATGAAAACGCCTCCTACAAGCTTTAACCAGTGCTCGGCTGGACACTGATAGAAGTCACAAGACTGTTATATACTGCTGATGAGAAAAGGTATTTAGCAATTTATATTTGCTAAAATAATTACGTTTCAATGTTCTGTGTACTGTGGGAGACAAAATAAAGTGAATTCAGGGTCCTAGGTTTAGTAACACTTTAAAATAATGTACAAATTAATATAGTTCTGCTTCCCCCCATCAACATGCCAATGAAATAATTAGGCTACATTTACACTGACGATTAGGGCTGTTGCAAATTGTAGCGGCAGTTCCTTTTGCAGTTAACACCGGCTCTAAGTGGGTAGGTGAAGCTGCCGGCTCCTTTCACTATAATGAGAGGTTGCTGGCAGCCGCAGCTATTCATGTAATCCAAGAAGAAATGTCTGCACACCACAGCAAGTCCTTACACCATTATTGTAACATCTTCAAACACAGGTGACACAACCAGGACACAGAGAAGCTGGTTGTGTCACCTATTTTTGAAGATGTTGCAATAAACGGTGTAAGGACTTGCCTTGATATACAGCAGTTTTTTCTTGGATCACATGTATTGCGGAGGTGAGCTGGGGCAGGCACCCATGTGTGGAGTTCCTTAGGCTGGTCCCTCTCACCTGGAGAGACGTGTCCCTTTACTTTTCTAGCCACAGGTATTCTCCGCTCTCTGCACAGCCAGTAATTATCTGTGATCCCTGCTGGACACACTTTGTAGATATAAAAGTTACCCAATATTAACAGAAATTAATAAAATTATGAATCACAGAAGGTGTAACTGCAAAACTTAAAACTCTTCATAATCACCTACAAATTATAGGATGAAGCAATTAAAAAATATTGTGATGTTTAAATAAGATAACCTAATAACAAACGTGCACAGCTGCTAAACATTCCAAGTGGTACACCACACTAATTTCAAAATAGATAGTAAATAAATAAATGCAGCGCTATGTGTAAAATTATAAATATAAAGTGCAAATCTCTAAAATAAATAAATCCTACATATAAATGAATAGTCCATAAAATGAAAAAATGAAGAAATAAAACATGAAAAACTCTTCTTGTGATCAGTGTATCCACACAATTCCACCACAGTGATTGTTCGTCCTCAAAAGGAGTGCACACCACCACCAGTAAAAAATGTGTGCTCACCTCCCAGATGAGTCAAAACACATATGCGGATCTCCCTGCAAGCTCTTTGCTCTCACTTCCTCACAAAAATCACATAAAAACACATAAAAGCCTCATAAAAACCTCCAGAGTAGCACAGGGCACTGTGTATGTGGACACGGTGGTGCTACTCTGGAGGTTTTTATGTGATTTTAAAAAGTTTTTATCTTGTATGCGCAACTTGTATGTTTGGGGGCTTTGAATAAATTTGTATACGGAGAACACTATGGTCTCTATACTTATTATTTACGTCCTGAACTTATGGAATCTTGAGCCAAGCTGGGAGATGATCCGTTTCTTTGGATGTTAATGAGCTGAGTTACCATTAAGAAAAGAGCCATCTGGATTACCCACCATTGATTGGGAAGAGGAAGTGAGAGCAAAGAGCTCGTGGGGAGATCCGCATATGAGTTTTGACTCATCTGGGAGGTGAGCGCGCATTTTTACTGGTGATGGTGTGCACTCCTTTTGAGGACGAACAATCACTGTGGTGGAATTGTGTGGATACACTGATCACAAGAAGAGTTTTCATGTTTTATTTTTTTCATTTTATGGACTATTATGGACTATTCATTTATATGTAGGATTTATTTTTTTTAGAGATTTGCACTTTATATTTATAATTTTACACATAGCGCTACATTTATTTATTTACTATCTAATCACCTACAAACAAATGCTTCTTCATGGTTTCATATTTATGGTATCTTGAATTAATAATTTTTCAAACAGGCTATACTTTTTAATTGAAACTAGTTTTGAGAGAGTTTTTGATAGTGTGGTGAAGGATAAAATCTCCTGTCAGGTTTTATTGTTGTCTATGTCACCAAAGGGAAATTCAGTCTCTTTGTTTCTCATGGTGGTCACTGTCAGAAGACAGAAAGTGGAGGTGGACCTAAAATTCTGAGTTGTCTCCAGAACAGGAATAGAGGAGAAATCTTCCGAAGAGGACATGTGTTCTTGTGAGAACTGTATGAAATAGAATTTCTCACTTTGGAGAAATTTTATCTGACTTTCCTCTTTCTATTGTGTCCACAGGACAGGAAATAAAGATAGATCATCTTATTGTGGTACAGTTGGTAAAAAAGCCAGCTAACCATTCCCTACATTATTTAAAAAAAAAAGTTTTAGCTCTAGATTTACTTCACTCCCAACCCACCTTTCCTCAATGACAAGTATCAAATAAATAACGTATAAATATCCATCAAGGACAGGCAACCACTATGAGCAGTGAACTTGTAAAAAGGACTGCTGATGTGAAAAGATGCAAAAGGACATAAACTTCCTACTCTACGCAGTGGAAAAGTAGAATCAAAACTACAAGAAGATATAATAAATCAAAACTTTTGTTAAATCCAAGCATTGATATAATTGAGTTTGAAGTTTGATGGATATTTCTATGTTGGACCTTTATTGATACATCAAATATTTTACTTAGCATTGGTTTGTGTTTTGTAAAATAAATTTTGTCTTTTTTTTCTTGCTTGTATGAAAGTAAGCAAAAATGTAAAAAAATATGAACAAAGCAGCAGGGAAGAAACGCAGTAGTGAGGAATTAGGGAACAAGAGAGCCAAGGTTACAACTGAAAACAAAAAAAGAAAATTGGCAGAGCATGGGCCTTGACATGAGACTAATGTTGTCCAGCTTGGAATGACATATTGCTTCTCTGCTTAACAAAAACAACTTATTTCTTCACAGTGTTTTTAAAGTTTTAATCAGTTGCAAAATGTCCAAACTTGAGTTATTCTGAAACAGGCCAATTCAATTGAATTGCTCCCAATATCTATACCTCTTACCCAGAATGTATTTTGAAATGAATCGTACATATCATTAAAAAATAGGTAGAAATGACCATACCAATTAAAATATCTGACCATATAAATCGGAAAATAAGAAAATTTGGCTTTATGATGTTGTTGTTTTGGGGCAATGGTGTGATGGCTAAAGTTGGAGTGTGACCAAGACAGCACCTATATGACAAACTCAGGCAATCTGCACAGTGATGAAGGACAATCATACATGAGGTAATTGGTATGGAGCTGCTAAAAAACTGTGATTAACCTGTCCCACTGCTAACCTTCAAGAGAATTCACAAAATTAGTCATACCGTCAATGAGCAGCAAGACAAGTTAAGACTTACATAGTTACATAGTTACATAGTAGGTGAGGTTGAAAAAAGACACAAGTCCATCAAGTCCAACCTATGTGTGTGATTATGTGTCAGTATTACATTATATATCCCTGTATGTTGTGGTCATTCAGGTGCTTATCTAATAGTTTCTTGAAGCTATCAATGCTCCCCGCTGAGACCACTGCCTGTGGAAGGGAATTCCACATCCTTGCCGCTCTTACAGTAAAGAACCTTCTACGTAGTTTAAGGTTAAACCTCTTTTCTTCTAATTTTAATGAGTGGCCACGAGTCTTGTTAAACTCTCTTCTGCGAAAAAGTTTGATCCCTATTGTGGGGTCACCAGTACGGTATTTGTATATTGAAATCATATCCCCTCTCAAGCATCTCTTCTCCAGAGAGAATAAGTTCAGTGCTCGCAACCTTTCCTCATACCTAAGATCCTCCAGACCCTTTATTAGCTTTGTTGCCCTTCTTTGTAGTCGCTTCATTTCCAGTACATCCTTCCTGAGGACTGGTGCCCAGAACTGGACAGCATACTTTAGGTGCGGCCGGAACAGAGCCTTGTAGAGTGGGAGAATTATCGTTTTATCTCTGGAGTTAATCCCCCTTTTAATGCATGCCAATATTCTGTTTGCTTTGTTAGCAGCAGCTTGGCATTGCATTCCATTGCTGAGCCTATCATCTACTAGGACCCCCAGGTCCTTTTCCATCCTAGATTCCCCCAGAGGTTCTCCCCCCAGTGTATAAGTTGCATTCATATTTTTGCCACCCAAATGCATTATTTTACATTTTTCTACATTGAACCTCATTTGTTATGTAGTCGCCCACCCCATTAATTTGTTCAGGTCTTTTTGCAAGGTTTCCACATCCTGCGGAGAAGTTATTGCCCTGCTTAGCTTAGTATCGTCTGCAAATACAGAGATTAAACTGTTTATCCCATCCTCCAGATCATTTATGAACAAATTAAATAGGATTGGTCCCAGCACAGAACCCTGGGGAACCCCATTACCCACCCCTGACCATTCTGAGTACTCCCCATTTATCATCACCCTCTGAACTCGCCCCTTGTAGCCAGTTTTCAATCCATGTACTCACCCTATAGTCCATGCCAACGGACCTTATTTTGTACAGTAAACGTTTATGGGGAACTGTGTCAAATGCTTTTGCAAAATCCAGATACACCACGTCTACGGGCCTTCCTTTATCTAGATGGCAACTCAACTCCTCATAGAAAGTTAATAGATTGGTTTGGCAAGAATGATTCTTCATGAATCCATGCTGATTACTGCTAATGATACCGTTCTTATTACTAAAATCTTGTATATAGTCCCTTATCATCCCCTCCAAGAGTTTACATACTATTGATGTTAGGCTAACTGGTCTGTAATTCCCAGGAATGTATTTTGGGCCCTTTTTAAATATTGGTGCTACATTGGCTTTTCTCCAATCAGCTGGTACCATTCCAGTCAGTAGACTATCTGTAAAAATTAGGAACAACGGTCTGGCAATCACTTGACAAAGTTCCCTAAGTACTCTCGGATGCAAGCCATCTGGTCCCGGTGATTTATTAATGTTAAGTTTCTCAAGTCTAATTTTAATTCTGTCCTCTGTTAACCATGGAGGTGCTTCCTGTGTTGTGTCATGAGGATAAACACTGCAGTTTTGGTTACTGAAGCCCCCCGATTCACTCGTGAAGACTGAGGAGAGGAATAAATTCAATACCTTCGCCATCTCCCCATCCTTTGTAACCAGATTTCCTTCCTCATTCTTTATGGGGCCAATATGGTCTGTCCTCCCTTTTTTACTGTTTACATACTTAAAGAATTTCTTGGGATTTTTTTTTGCTCTCCTCCGCTATGTATCTTTCATGTTCTATCTTAGCTGTCCTAATTGCACCCTTACATTTCTTGTTGCATTCTTTATAAAGTCTGAATGCTGAGGATGATCCCTCAACCCTGTATTTTTTGAAGGCCTTCTCCTTTGCATTTATATGCATTTTTACATTGGAGTTAAGCCATCAAGGACTTTTGTTCGCTCTTTTAAATTTATTACCCAATGGGATACATTGGCTAATGCCCTTATTTAATATGCTCTTAAAGCAAACCCATCTCTCCTCCGTATTCTTTGTTTCTAATATTTTATCCCAATTTATGCCTTTTAGCAAGGTTTGTAGTTTAGGGAAGTTGGCTCTTTTGAAATTCAGTGTCTTTGTATTCCCTTATGTTTCCTATTGTTTCCTATTTGTCTGATACATTTCCAGTGGAGTTCGCAAAGGGGGTCATATCATGATAAAACAACAAGTCAAAACTCTAGTGCACAAAGAAAATAATTCATACTTTAACAGAAAAGTTCACAAACTTGATAAAAGCAAGAAAGAAGAGCACCTCAAAGCCAAATGTAAGTAAGCTTTCTTTTCAAAACCACAGATTTGCTAATCAAGACCACACAATAAAGGTAAAGTGATTGTAAAGTCTTGTTTAAAAAAAATAAAAAAAATAACAAACATGTCATACTTACCTCCTCTGTGCAGCTGGTTTTGCACAGAGCAACCCGGATCCTCCTCTTCTTGGGTCCCTCTTCGCTGCTCCTGGCCCCTCTCTCCTGTCAAGTGCCCCGACGGCAAGGAGCTTGCTATGGCACCCGAGCCGAGTCACAGCTCCGTGTGTCCATTCAGACACAGAGCCTCGACCTGGCCACGCCCCCTCTCCCCATATTGGCTAACTGACTTTGATTGACAGCCGCGGGAGCCAATGGCACCACTGCTGTGTCTCAGCCAAACAGGAGGAGAGTCCCGGATAGCTAAGACACTCATGGACATCGCTGGAGAGAGATAGGGCTCAGGTAAGTAATTAGGGGGTGCTGGGGAGGCTGCTACATGCAGAAGATTTTTTATCCTAATGCATAGAATGCATTAAGATAAAAACCTTCTGCCTTTACAACTCCTTTAAATGACCTACCTCGGCAGAGGCAAGCTTTACTTATAAAATCACGTTTGCTTACATTAGTAGTAATTACCGTATTTATCGGCATATAACACGCACTTTTTTCCCCTGAAAATCAGGGGACAATCGTGGGTGCGTGTTATAGGCCGATCCCCGGCAATTTTGTGTGATCGGAGCAATCACGGCGATTGCCGCGATCGCCGCTGACATACACAGCCGTGTGTAAATTCAAATATGGCGCCGAGACTGCAGGGGCCGAGATACACATACCCGAAAGTCCTCGGCTTTTCTCTGCGCCGCTTACAGTCCCGCCCAGTCCGCCATTGGACCTGTGTGATGTCCATCATAGGGCGGGACTGGGCGGGACTGTAAGCGGTGCCAAGAAAAGCCAAGGACTCTCGGGTATGTGTATCTCGGCTCCGCCGAGTCCCTGCAGTCTTGGCGACATATTTGAATTTACACACGGCTGTGTATGTCGGCAGGGATCGCGGCGATCACACAAGGCTGCACTGGGGCAAGGCTGCACTGGGGCAAAGCTGCACTGGGGCAAGTCTGCACTGGGGCAAGGCTGCACTGACATGGCTGCACTGACAAGGCTGCACTGACATGGCTGCACTGGGGCAAAGCTGCACTGACAAGGCTGCAATGGACACTGGGGCAAGGCTGCACTGACAATTCTGCACTGGGGCAAAGCTGCACTGACAAGGCTGCAATAGACACTGGAGCAAGGCGGCACTGACACTGACAAGGCTGCAGATGGACACCGATAACGCTGCATTGATGGGCATTTTAATGTAAGTTTTTCTTCCTTAAACTTTACTCCTAAAAGTTTTTTTCCTTAAAATTCCCTCCTAAACTTGGGGTGCGGGTTATACGCCGGCGCGTGTTATACGCCGATAAATGAGGTAAGTAGATTCCTTAGCACCTGTTTTTAAGCGTGACATACGAACATCATATATGATTTATATGTAAAGATTGCAGAAAATAGCCTACTGCAGGAGATTTTATAAACTTTAAACTAAAACAGTGACCAAGGTTATGACCAATCCATTATTTACTTATTCTAAAAAACTGTATAAACATTAAAACAAGCCCCTACTGACCTCTGTAACTGCAACCACTGTGTTGTAATTCATCCTCAAAGTTTGCAGTATGAGCTTATGAGTTTTATTTTCACTTTTTCTTCATAGCTCATCTGCCCCTCCCATCAGGGAGTTGTCAGCCTGACAGCCTTTGAATCTCTCTAATGTATAAACAGAGTGCTGAGATCAGACTTGAGACTTTAAGAATGAATTGCCTTACAGTGGCTGTAATTACCAAGTGCAGTCTGTTTTAAAGCTTATTCATGTGCTCTTATGGTGTTGTAAATATGAATGACCATAATTCTAATTTAAAGTGGTTCTAAAGGCTGAAGGTTGTTTTTACCTTCATGCATTTGATGCACAGCTCCTCCCAGCCCCCCCCCTCTCCTCTTTAGTTACTTGAACCAAGTGTCGATTTAGCAATGTACAGAAGAGCAGCTGCTCTCCTGGCTCTCTCCCTCCTCACTGCCATTGACTCCCCCTGCTGTCAATCAAAGTCAGTGAAGAGGGAGTGGGGGGCGGGGCGGAGCCACATTCTGTGTGTCAATGGATCAGAGAGCGAGCACGCATGAGTGCCCCAATAGCAAGAGGCTTGCTATGGGGACACTCAGCAAGGGCAGAAGAGGAGGATCAGGGCTGCTCTGTGCAAAATCATTGCACAGAGCAGGTAAGTATAACATGTTGTTTGTTATTTTTTTGGTTTTTTCATTTCCTCTAGTTTGACTTTAAGCAGTAGTAAGAGTGCATTTAATGTTCTTTTGAAGACAGAATCCATTTAACAGATATAGAGTGCCATTTATTTTTGGATGGTGAATTGCACTATCCTTAAATTAAGGATTAAATCTTGCTTTTCACTAAGCATGATTTGTCTGTCTCTCCTCTGTTTGCTACAGAGGGTCACAGAGCCAGTGGAAGGTCTGATGGTGAGAGGGTCGGCCTTAAGTTTGGATATAAAGCGATAATGATCTCTGTAATTGGAGATCATTCCTGTCTGGTAAGAAGCCTCAATATCTGGAGCACTGAACCACTTTTGTCATCTATTTTAGCATTGAGCACTTTGAAGGCACTTTGATTATGGACTTTATTCATGTTTAATTTGAATTTTACGCTTTGTATTTTTTTATCTGTTGTGTAATGAAATATGTTGTGACATTCACATTAATCAATTGATATTTTGATCATGGATATCAATTCATATATTGTACGTTGAGTATACATTTTTCTGAGCATTAACATTTCATAAAATATTTTTTTGATTGATATAATTTTTAGATATTCATTTTACTTGGTTTGCTTGATATGTAAAAAGACAGCACACTTTTTTTAGAGTACCATATAAATTCTGTCTGATTAAACAGCCTGAAATTTGCTCTTCTCACCAGCCTGACCGCCATTCATCCCTATGGGGAATAGAATAGCATCTGGAACTAATTCCATAAAATTGTTCTTTTTTTTAACAGTAAAAATAAGAGTGTTCTTTAAATGGAAACATAATAGTATCAGGCTTTCTTGCTAAATCTTAGGAAGTGGAACTATTGTACTAACTATACATAGAACAGTACGTATATGCAAGCAAAGCAATCTGCTTTTCTCATTAAACTTTCACGGACTTTAGGCTTCTTTATTTTTCCATAATCATTTAGCAAGAAGCATCTTATATTATCACCATTGTCAGTTGGATTCTGAGAAAAAGAGCTGTCACATATTAGTCATACACATGTGAGGTAAGGAAATGGATGCTGCAGTTCTCTATCTAGATTTAGCACTATTTTAGACCTCTGAATAAGTTACTCATGCACATACAAGTGCAGCTGTAGTTCTTCTGAATACCAACAATAGCCATTTATGGTTATGAAATGCCTCATTTATCCCACTTCTCCTTTCACTTTTGTGTAATATAGAAATGGGCTACAGTAAAGAGTAAAGGAAGGGGGCATAATGAAAAAGACCAAACTGTAAATGCTTATGAAGTCATCCATTGTCCTACTCTAACACACGCTATAAATTATAGAAGGGTGTAAATCACATTTGTCACCGTGACAACATTTTATTTTATGTCTAGTAAAGTTCTGTAGCTTCAACTGTGGATTACTGGTCATGGAGAGTTGATATATCTTGAAAATGAATATAAAGGTTTTAAAAGACTTGGAGACCAGGGTGTGAGTGTCTCATGGTTTGATGGCACGCAGCCATAACAGTGATGACCAAACTGTTCAGTCTGAGAAGAAAACGTGTTTATGAGGAGAATTGTGGGCTAGACAAATCACTGGCCACATCAGTAAATCTCTATGGGATGCTGTGTGGTTTAGGAAGACAGAGCCATTCCAACTATTTTGTAGCGGTTGCAGTGGAAACAGTTGGTGTCAGAAAAGATTTATGCCTCTAAGAACATACACACAGCATGTAGTATTTATATGACTACAATAGATCACCTTCCAGGTTTGAGATAGAGTGAAGAAAGGGGAACAAAACAGGATGCATAGCTTTTTCAGTCTAATGAAAAGAAAAAAAATCTTATTGTCCATGAAATATACGGTTTTATTTATTTAATGCATTTATATGGTACCTTTATATCATTTATGAAACATTCATGCCATACAGCTCCCATAGGGTTTAACAATGTGACAATCACGCGTCATAGATATACCATGCACTGGGGTAAATCTAGCCTTGTATCAAAAAATGCTGGAAACTAAAGCTTTGGTCCTGTATAGATTGTAAGCTCTAAGGAGCAGGGCCCTCTGATTCCTACTGTATCAAATTGTATTGTATTTGTACTGTTTACCCTCAAGTTGTAAAGCGCTACGTAAACTGTTGGCGCTATATAAATACTGTATAATAATAATAATAAGTATAGCCGTCTTTTGAGGGGGTTTGGAGGAATTGCCTACCCTAAACACGATATTGGTCTGAACCTGTAGGTACATAAGAGAACTAGAACCTCCACTAAGTGGGAGAGTTAGTTTGATAATAAAGTTGGCAGTGTCTCCACCCAGGACAGGGCTTCTGTAAACAGAGGGGATGCCCTTCCGGGGAAATTAATCAGTAACCTAAACAAAGTAACTGGGAGCAGAAGAACTACAGCAATCAGCATACAACATTAATCATAAGCATACAGTGGGGAAAATAATTATTTGATCCCCTGCAGATTTTAAATGATAGAGACAGACCAAAAATTCAGAAAAAACACATAAAACAAATGCTTGAATTAAGTTGCAGTTGAGTGGGTAAAAAAAGTATTTGATCCCCAAGCAAAACATGACTTAGTACTTGGTGGAGAAAAGCTTGTTGGCAAGCACAGAGGTAAGATGTTTCTTGTAGTTAGTTAGCAGGTTTGCACATATCTCAGGCGGGATTTCAGTCCACTCTTCTTTACAGATCTTCTCTAAATATTTAAGGTTTCTTAGCTGTCTCTTGGCAACTCAAAGTTTTAGCTCCCTCCATAAATTTTCTATAGGATTAAGATCTGGAGACTGACTAGGTCCCTCCATGACCTTAATGTGCTTCTTCTTGAACCACTCCCTTGTTGCCTTGGAAGTATGTTTTGGGTCATTGTCATACTGAAAGACCCATCCATGACCCATCTTCAGTGTTCTGTCTGAGGGAAGAAGGTTCTCATCCAAGATTTTACAATACATGGCCTTGATCATTGGCCCTCAATGCGGCAAAGTCAGCCTGTACCTTTAGCAGAGAAATCATCATGTTTCCAACTCCGTGCTTGACTCTAGGGATGGTGTTCAGCATTTTTCTTCCTCCAAAAATGGCAAATCGAGTTAATGCCAAAGAACTCAATTTTGGCCTCATCTGACCACAGCACTTTCTCCCAATCCTTGCCCTGAATCATTTAGATCAGGGGTCTCAAACTGGTGGCCCTCCAACTGTTGCAAAACATCAAGTCCCATGAGGCATTGCAAGGCTGACAGTAACAAGCATGACTCCCACAGGCAGAGGCATGATGGGACTTGTAGTTTTGCAACAGCTGGAGGGCCACCAGTTTGAGACCCCTGATTTAGATGTTCATTGGCATGACTGTACATGTGCCTTCTTGAAGAGGGGGACTTGTCGTATTTGGAGGAAGAAAATGAACACCATCCCTACAGTCAAGCAAGGAGGTGGAAACGCTATGCTTTGGGGCTGTTTTTCTGCCAAAGGTACAGGCTGACATTGCAGAATTGAGGGGCCAATGGATGGAGCCATGTATTGTAAGTTCATGGATGAGAACCTTCTTCCCTCAGCCAGAACATTGAAGATGGGACATGGATGGGTCTTTCAGAATGACAATGATCCAACACATACTGCCAAGGCAACAAAGCAGTGGCTCAAGAAGAAGCACATTAAGGTAATGGAGTGGCCTAGCCAGTCTCCAGACAATAATTAATTCGAAAATTTATAGAGCGAGCTGAAACTTCAAGTTGCCAAGCAACAGCCAAGAAACCTTAAAGCGTAACTCCACTTTTGTTGAGAAAAAAACATTCCTCTCTGGGTGATCTATGTACATTGCAAGGATTATAACATCCTTTGTTGCAGACAGTGGCGTCCAGGGCCACCATCAGGGGGGTACAACCATTACAACTGTAAGGGGCCCCGGGGCCCGAGGGGCCCGCCCAGGCCAGAAGAAGGCAGGACGGGTGAAGGGGATCTGTGCTGTGCAGTATGGAAACGATCTCACAGTTTCTGCAGTTCTTGTGTCATTGATTTTAGACATCAAGCTCTTTACTGCCACCTCTGGCTACTATGTGCATGTGCACCCCTCGTGTGACAGTGATCTGCATGTACTATGCTTCTCAGCAACATGTCAGCTTTGTAAAAACGAGCTGGGACCAGGTAGGAAGTTACAAGTAGGGGCTGTGAAGGAAAGGGAGGGGGGCTGTTTGTGTACAGGGAGGGGCCAGAGGCTTGTGTGTACAGATTAATGTATGTTGAGCTGCCATATATACAGGTGTGTGTGTGGGGGTGGCTGCCATATATACAGGTGTGTGTGTGGGGGGTGGCTGACATATATACAGGTGTGTGTGGGGAATGCTGACATATATACAGGTATGTGTGTGGGGGCACTGACCTATATACAGGTGTGTGGAGGGGTGGCTGACATATATACAGGTATGTGTGGGGAGGGCGCTAACATATATACAGGTGTGTGTGTGGGGGGCGCTGACATATATACAGGTGTGTAAGGGAGGGCTGACATATATACAGGTGTGTGTAGGGGCGCTAACATATATACAGGTGTGTGGGGGGGTGCTGATATATATACAGGTGTGTGTGGGGGGGGGGCTGAAATATATACAGGTGCGTGGGGGGGCTGACATATACAGGTGTGTGTGGGGGGCTGCCATATATACAGGTGTGTGTGTGGGCGGGGCTGACACATATACAGGTGTGAGGGGGCTGACATATATACAGGTTTGGGGGGGCGGATAAATATACAGGTGTGTGGGGGGTCTGACATATATACAGTTGTGTGTGAGGATGGCTGCCATATATACAGGTGTGTGTGTGTGTGTAGGGGGGCTGATATATATATATATATATATATATATATATATATATATATATATATATGTGTGTGAGGATGGCCCATAGGCAAGCCCTGGGGAATGTTGGTGGTCAGGCTCGGGGGGGCAGGGGGCCCAGGTCTAAAGCTGTGTAAGGGGCCCAAAAATTTCTTATGGCTGCCCTGGTGGCGTCACTAAGATTGGTGTCACCCCCTCCACCAACTATAGTCCCTCTCCCTCAGTACAGACCCAAATATAGTGTAAAAGAAAAAGCTGCACTATCACGTGAGACAAATAAAGGCTACAAACAACTATAGCTGCTAACACACAACAAACCAAGTCGCAAATAATATGAAAGTAAAAAAGTGCAGCGCTATTCAATAGGTGAGAATGAAATAAATATAAACAAATAAATAGCTTTGTGTATCAAAGGATCAAGTAACAAAAACACCAAAGAATGTTAATATAGCAAAAGTGTGCAAATAGGTGACTCTGGACAAAATGACAATCCCAAAAGTCTATATATAATGAAAATAAAAAATCCTCTCCCAGACAGGGGAGTATTAATGTCTTGAAAGGGCTGTGAACAAGGTGAGGGGGTAATCACAAGTTGTAATGACACTCCAGACTTCAAGAAAAAAGATGGGTACTCTTACCGGATCGATGGGACACATCTACCATATGGCAGTGCGTCAATAAGGCAAAAAGGGATAGTCCTCCAGGATATCCAACCAGATGGTGTCTTCCGGGTCCCGGCCACCAATGGGGGGGTGGTTATCCTAGACAGGCTATGGATCTCCAATGCACCCGATCTCCGATGCCGGAATACCGGCATATGCCCCTGTTGATGACTGTGTGGTCGAAACGCGTAGGGCCAGCTAATTCAGCTTCCTACATTGCCATTTTTATGCCTTTTATCTGTTCATGATCACCTCCATAGCCTGTCTAGGATAACCACCCCCCCATTGGTGGCCGGGACCCGGAAGACACCATCTGGTTGGATATCCTGGAGGACTATCCCTTTTTGCCTTATTGACGCACTGCCATATGGTAGATGCGTCCCATCGATCCGGTAAGAGTACCCATCTTTTTTCTTGAAGTCTGGAGTGTCATTACAACTTGTGATTACCCCCTCACGTTGTTCACAGCCCTTTCAAGACATTAATACTCCCCTGTCTGGGAGAGGACTTTTTATTTTCATTATATATAGACTTTTGGGATTGTCATTTTGTCCAGAGTCACCTATTTGCACACTTTTGCTATATTAACATTCTTTGGTGTTTTTGTTACTTGATCCTTTGATACACAAAGCTATTTATTTGTTTATATTTATTTCATTCTCACCTATTGAAAAGCGCTGCACTTTTTTACTTTCATCTCAGTACAGACCCCCCTCACTAGGTACAGACCCCCCTCCCGCAGTATAGATCCCCTCCCTCAGTACAGACCCCCCTCCCACAGTATAGATTACCCTCCCTCAGTACAGACCCTCCTCACTAAGTACAGACCCCCCTCCATTAAGTACAGACTCCCCTCCCGCAGTATAGATCCGCCGCCTCAGTACAGACCCCATCATCAAGTACAGACCCCCATTACCAAGCCGAAGCAGACCAACCCAAGTACAGTGGGGCTCCCCCAAAGGGAGACCCCTCAAAGGAGAGGGCGAACCAAGCCAAAAGGCCTATGTCCACCCCCTTCCAAGACTTTCAGAGTAGGCCCGAGGACCCACACCCTACTCGCCACACAGTGACAAAACGTGTATACAAGACAACCAAAAAAAGACAAAAAGGTGACAAACAGGGATAAAGAAAGAGTGGGGGAGATAGTGAGATGGGAGAGTGAAAGTGGCCATTGTGCTATACAATGGCCGGCCCTCCGGCCAGGCATAAAAATTTCCCCTGGTCCTGGCCAAAAGGCCCGGCCCAAGAGGCAGGTGCGAAAAATGTGTGTTGTAGTGAAAGTGACCATGGTGCCATAAAATCAAGTGCTTTCACACCGTGACTATACGCAGGGGCGTTGCTAGGTGGCAAAAAGACCAGGGGCTTCAGCCCGAAGTCCAAGGCCGGACCGGGGGGGGGGGTGTTGTACACGTGATGCAGGCTTATTTTTTGGCTGGGCCGTGACTTACCTGACCTACATACACTGACGGTAGTGAACACTGACCTTTACATTCACTGACCTACCTACACTGACCGTAGTGACCTACCTACACTGACATTTACCTACACTGACATTTACATACACTAACCTACCTACACTGACACTTACGTACACTGACCTACCTACACTGACCGTAGAGACCTACTTACACTGACCTACCTACACTGACATTTACCTACACTGACCAGCCTGACCCACATACACTGTCTGACCTACCTCAGCTCAGCCGTGGTGTGCGGTGTCACAGCAGCCAGGCAGTCAGAGGACGAGGAGGAGCCGAGGAGGAAAGGAGAGCGGGCCGCCCGAGCGCTGAGCGGGGATCTTACAGTGGCGCGGTGGCCGCATTGAAATTCCCGCCTTCTGGAGCCTGCAGCGCCTATGATGGACGTCACACGTCCCGCGGTCCGAGCATTGGACCAGGGGGACGTCCATCATAGGCGTTGCAGGCTCCAGAAGGCGGGACCTGCTACGGCACTCGGCCAAACTCGGCCAAATTCGCCGGCGCTCGGGATCAGATCGGTCCTGGCGCTCGCCGCTCGGGGTTTGTAATGAAGAGCTGCATGCCTGAGGCTCGGGGCTTTTCGGGGGCACATTCGGGGCTTCAGCCACGGCTAGCCACCCCCTCCCGACGCCCCTGACTATACGGCACCCCTGAACTGCCACTTCAGGGGCACATTCACCACTTGCCTTTCAAAGCAACCCTGACCCACAGCCCAGACCACAGCAGCCCCCACCCCAACCAGGAAGGCCTGGAGTTCAGGAAACCCGGTGAGAGCCCTATGGTTTGACTCCACCATCGTTCCGTTCCTCCTGGCTAATTATATTCGGGAGATACTGACCGCCCTCCCCCCTCTCCAAAGGAGGAGCAAGCGTTCTCTCCCAGAAAAACTGGCTGGAGCTAGAGCTACCCCAATCTAGGCCAGAAGGCCAGGGGCCCGACCCTCCGGATCAGACCCCGTGGTTCTCCATCCCCATCAGAAGGCTTCCCTTTCGGCTACAAACAGCTCCAGGTCACCTTTATTCCAGCAGGCTTTGCATAGCCACCGCAATCCCGTCTCTATTTCGCCATAGATCAGGGACGGAAGCAAGCGCCACCTCCTGGAAACTGATAAGAACAGATACTACACTTGATCTTAGCCAAAAGGCCGAGAAGCGATAGTATAAGGAATGATATGACAATCAATGACAATCACAGGCATATATATTGATATGAATCTACACCTGGGAGCTCCCCTTAATCTAAACCTTAAAGTCACTATACTAGAGTGCAGGACCCTGCAATGAAAAAGGCAGTCCAGACGTCTTCAGTCTTCGCTAGCTTTTATAATTGTAATCCGTATAGGGGGGTTCCTCCTGTGTGCTATGTAGTATAGTATAACACACTAAAACAATTGTAATCCAAATGAGTGACTAGGTGTCTTTATATGAAGAAACAAAACATCTAACATCCGCTCTTGAACGCTGAAGTCTATTTGTATGTAATAATCTCAGACTTAACTTGTCTGTAGGACTATCAGTCCCAGCAACACTCTGTACAGTTCTAAAGATGTGTGTGTAATACTCAATTAAAATTCTGGGTATCAACCCTCTCACCACACAAAATCCAGGCAGGTGGATGTCTCCGGTCCAGCAGTTCTCAGTTCCGTAAAGAGGCACCACCACGCCGTCACACTGTTCCGTTCACAAACGACCGGGAGTCCTCGGTTATCTCCCCACGGGTCTTCCGGAACAATCACATCTCTTGTCCAGTTCACTACGATGCAAAAAGTAGGATACCGCAGCTACTCCGATCCTTTGCAAGGTAGGCCGCAACCCTGTGGGACACACACATCCACAGAGTCCTGCTGACAGGCCACGCGTCCCAGAAACAAGAGACCTAAAATGGCCGCTGCTTACCCTTTTATATCCTCCCACAATGCAGTTCAGTTCTGACTTTGTCCAGGAGCATTGTGGGTGGGTCAAAGCTACAGTTCCGAAGTAAACAGTGAATCACTTCCATGTCACTTAATCCTGAGATGTAAACTTATTGTGCTTTATCAATTGTCCACAAGATGGCAATAACACAACTATTGAACTAAATAATTCACATAGAGCTAGAAACAACAGTTGTCAGCGCTACATACTCCCCCTGCTCTAAATCTTTGGTCCCCAAAGATATGTAAGACCTTGTTTCTGTTACACATCTTAGCCTCTAAACGAGAACACAGGACCGACAAGGGAGCCTCCCACCAATTCTCAGGTGTTGGGAAGCTACTCTGTGTTCCCACAACTGTTACTTTAGTATCAGGTACAGGTGTGCCAAGGGGTGAAGCAGGGTTCTCATTGTCCAGACCGACTGAGGAGGAACTAGGCTCATCAATGTTCCTTTTGCTGGTAATCTTGGTTGTTTCAGAACACTCACCCAAAGTATCGTATGTTAGTCTCTTGAGCGAATGTTCCTCTTTTCCCTTTGTTTTTTTGGTGTGTCCCCTATTTCTGGCTGAACATCACTTTCTTCTACTTCAGTGGGAGATAAATACTCTTCAGCTCTTCCAGACAATGGCCCCTCCTCAGCAGGGGGTGATGAAACACTCTCTTCAGTTTTGGGTATATTAGATGACCACAACCAGCTAATGTCCATCTCTCTCTCCTCATTGTCTTCAGTTGCTGAAGTCCCAGACTGGGATCCAGTTATAGGCCGTTGTGCAACTTCTGATGTGGATGATAATTCCTCTTCGGGGATTATCCTGACTGCATCAGTAAGGGGCAAAAGGTGATTCCGATGCCAAGTTTTAGTTGGTCCATCACTTCCTTCTGGCCTGATTTCAAATACTGGAAGCCCTGGGAGCTGTTTACACACAACATATGGCTGTGATCTCCATCGATTTGCCAACTTGTGTTTGCCAGGAATACCCAAATTCCTTAGTAAGACTCTGTCACCTGGTTGAAGATCTTGGACTCTTACTTTAAGGTCAAAGTTTCTTTTATTCCTGCTCCCTCTGTTTTCTGACATGGTCCAGGCCTTCTCATAAGCAACCTTCAGACTCTTCCTCAGCCTATTTGCATATCCTCGGTGAGAAGCTTCTGATGTGTGATCCAGAGAAGTTCCAAAGGCTAGGTCCACTGGTAGCCTAGCTTCGCGCCCAAACATCAGCCGCTAAGGTGAATATCCTGTGACATCACTCTTGGTGTTGTTGTATGCATGTACTAAAGCAGCAATATGCTTACTCCAGTTGGGCTTTTGCTCGGAGGTTAGTGTCCCCAACATATTAAGAAGAGTTCTATTAAATCTCTCCAGCTGAGGGTCTCCTTGCGGATGATAGGGTGTAGTTCTGGATTTTTTTATCCCCAGTAGATCCAGCAACCTCCTGATGAGTGTACTCTCAAAGTCCCTTCCCTGGTCTGAGTGGATCCTCTGTGGTAAGCTGTAATGGACGAAGAACTTCTCCACCAATGTCTTAGCCACTGTGACTGCCTTCTGGTCTTTTGTGGAGAAAGCTTGAGCATATCTGGTGAAATGGTCCGTGACTACCAGAATTTTTCCTTGTCCACTCAAATCAGATTCTAGGCACAGGAAGTCTATACACACTAGACCCATGGGACCTTGGCTTGATAAGTGTCCCATTGGGGCTGCCCGTTGTGGCAGAGTCTTTCTCTGGATACTCCTATGGCAGGAGTGACAGTAACTCTCCACTTCTTTGCTCATGTAAGGCCAGTAGAATCTATCTCTTATCAACTGAAGAGTTCTTTCTGACCACAGATGTCCATGACAATCATGTAAAGCGATTAACACTGTCTCTCTGGCAGCAACAGTTGCCACTTCTCCTCTGGATCTTCAGAGGGGCCCCTTCGGTAGACCACCCCTTGCAACAACTGCAACCGATCCCACTCTTTGTGTAACAACAGAGCTTCTTTTCAGGCGCTTTTTAAAAGTAGATCAGGGTGTTTACCCTCCAAAGCTTCCAATACCAAGCTGCAGAGTGGATCCTCTTGTTGATCTTTCCTAAGATCTTTTCTTGATAATTTCAGTAAACCCTCTGCAGCAATCTGGGAGACATTGCAGTAATACCTGGGCACTCCTGCCGTAGTCACTCCAATCTCTTCAGCTCTGGCTCCACCTTTCTCCTGCTTAACGGCTCCTTCACAAAAGGCTCTTACCCCATCTGGGCAAGTTGAGTCCAATCCTCTTGGGAGCTCAAGGGACTGTGGGGTCTTCTTGACAGTCCATCTGCACCTCTGTTGCCTGCTCCCAGTCTGTATTTCAGGATAAAGGAGAATGTTGAGAGAGCAGCCAACCACCTATGGCCTGTGGCGTCCAATTTTGCGGTGGTGAATAAGTATGTGAGGGGGTTGTTATCTGTTTTCACTACAAATTCGGCACCATAAAGATAATCCCTCAGCTTGTCTACCACAACCCACTTCAAGGCCAGAAACTCAAGTTTATGAGTTGGGTAGTTCTTCTCAGCAGGAGACAAGCTTCGGCTCACATAAGCAACAGGCCTTAATTGTCCATTGTGTTCCTGATAGAGCACTCCGCCCAGCCCATCTCGGCTGGCATCCATGTGCAGTTCATAGGGCTTGGTAGGATCCGCATAAGCTAACACTGGAGCAGTTGTAAGACTCTTCTTCAATAGACTGAATGTCTCCTCACATTCCTGAGTCCACTGATCCAGAATAGATTCCTTTTTCTTCCAGGGCCCTTCTTTTTGTCTCCCATGTTTCTCCGAATCCACATCAGCCTCTTCTAGATTCTTTAGTAGTTCTATGAGTGGGTGAGCTACTTTTGCGAACAACTCCACGAACCTCCGGTAGTAGGAGCAGAATCCTAAGAATAACCTGAGCTCAGTTACATTCGTGGGCCTTGGCCAAGAGGTAACAGCTTCCAATTTCTCAGGATCAGTTGCTATCCCTTCTTCAGACACAATTTGCCCCAGATAGTTCACTGAAGATTGGTAGAATTGACACTTCTCCATTGAAAGTTTCAAGCCCTCTTCATATAACCTCTTTAGAACTTTTTCCAGTCGCTCTTCATGTTCTTCAATAGTTCGGCCAAACACAATGATGTCGTCTAAGTATACTAAGACCTCAATCAAATTCATGTCGCCTACTGTCATCTCCATGAGCCGCTGGAAAGTTGCTGGGGCCCCAGACAGACCTTGTGGCATCCGGTTGAATTTGTAGAACCCCATGGGAGTGATGAAAGCAGTCTTCTCCTTATGTTCAGGACTCATAAGGATCTGATAATAACCACTCTTCAGATCTAATACACTGAACCACTTTGCCCCTGACAAGCTCTGTAGGGCATCTTCTATACGGGGGGTAGTGTATTGATCTGGGATGGTCCGTCGGTTCAGAGTCCTGTAGTCGATACACAGCCGGAGTGACCCATTTTTCTTCTTCACCACCACTATCGGAGAGGTGTATGGACTCCTGGACTCTTTGATAATCCCAGTCCTTTTTAGCTCAGCCAGCTGTTCTCAGAGGTCTTCAAGGTCTCCCAATGGGATTCTCTTTACCCTTTCCCGGAAGGGTTTGTCTTCTTCCAGCCAGATCTTGTGCTCTGCACTCTTTGCGTACCCCACGTCAAACTCACTCTTTGTGAAAACTTCCTTCCATCTCATGAGCTGGGCTTTGGCCCTCTCCATCCAAGCAGGCATAAGAGAGGTGTTTTTTGGGTAGAAACTCTCCATGTGAATTTCTTCTTCGGAGCTCCTTGTTACATCTTTTGGTGAAACTGGGGTTGCTTGATTCACCTGCCCAAGCAGTATTCTTGCTGGTATCTTCACAGGCAAGGCTGTCGTGTTCCGAACACTGACTGAGACTCTCCCCCTGCTCCTCTTAAGTGTCTTAGTTGATAACACTTTTGAAAGTATCTCCAGACCCACATTCGCTTCCTGGGTGTCAATGAAAGGACCAGGTCAGTTCCAGCTCAACTTAACAGAGGCCCTCATGCACACCACTTCACCCGGTTGTAGTAGTTGTTCACCCCAGTCTAAAGGCCAAACTTTTCCCACTCCTTCTGCTGGGGCCTTCTACTCATGTACTATGTCCTTGTACGCTTGGGTTAGCATGGGATGTACCTTCATGGCCGGGGCACTTTCATTCTGTACAAGGGGTATCAGGAGTCTTCTGACCAGATCGGTGTTTGTTCCGATGATGAGGGAACTTTTGTGGGCCCCAGGGGGCCGGGGACACACAACTGCCAGGGTGTCGAAAGTCTCCGCCTTTCCAGCCACACTTGGGTCAAAGGTGAGTTTGTTAGGGATATATCCATCATAAGGAAAGTTCTGGGTACCTAAACCCCATATCTCCAATTCCTCCAACTGTTGTAGGGGCAGATGCTTGAGATGCTTCATGTAGAAATGTTTGTATAGTAAGGTCACTTGAGCTCCAATATCCAATAGTGCCTTGGCGTAGATTCCTTCTACCTGGATTGGGATGATCGGAGAGGGTCCCACTAAGTTGCGGGGAAATTCACCCTCAGGGTTCGGCTTCTCCTGTCTACTAGAGCGTATCTTGACTCCTCGTTTCCATGGACGCTTCCTCAACTCCATTCTTCCCCTTTCTCTCAAAACTTTGGGAACTTGGGTTTTGTTGGAGTTGACGACAGTTTCAGGGCGCCCAGCTGACTCCTTCACTGGGGCCCTTTGAAGTTTTCCACCAGCTTTTGACGTTGCACTGCTGCTCTTGGACTTGGGCACACGTTCCCGAAGTGTCCAACCCCTCCACAGTTGAAACAACATCCAGATCGGCTTCTGAAGGTGGAGCCTGGTACTCTCTTCAATTTTCTGTTCCTCCACTGGGTGGATTTGGGGGTCCCGTGGTCAGTAAAGCCATCATTTCCATTAACTGAGCCACCTGAGTCTTGAGAAGCTCAATCTGGGGATCATCCTCCATCACATTAACTGTTCGGACTCCAACAGTGTGCTTTTGTTCTTGGATTTTCTCCTTCTTTCTCTCCAGTATAGCTTTTTCTTCCCGTACAATCCGAATCAGATCTGGGTATCTCACTATGCCTCCATCTTGGAGAGTTCTTAACTGGAGGGTGATTGGGTCCAAAGGCTGGGCACCCCTTAGGACTTGTTTGGCTCAAATCTCATCCACTTTACAAGGATCTATTCCCTTCTTTAGTAATATCTGGTGAATGACCTTGTCCAGCCGCCTCACATATTCTGATTACTTCTCTCCAGTTTCCTGATAGGTGTGTTCTAATTGGTAAATTAGGTTGGAAACCTTTTCAGTACGTCCAAACACATCTCGCAGGATATCCAAGTAGTCTTGGGCTACACAGTTCTGTTTGCTGAGCTTTAAATTCCAAATGGCCTCGGAAGCAGGCCCCTTGAGACTCTCAGTGATCCGTTGCTTCTTCTGTGTTTCAGGGATGTCCCACTCATCCAGCACTTGTGTGGTCTGTTCCAACCATTCTTCAAAAGTATCTTCTCCTTTGGGTACAGGCTCTTGGCCCGAGAAGATGCCCAGTTTTCGGTACCCAATCCCTGAATAGGTTGAGCTCCCTTTCTGACATAAACTCATCTGAGAGAAGTTGGCAGGATCCTCCCCCTGCTCTCTTGGGTGAGTCAAGTAAAATTTTGTCTTGTCAGCGAGTTCAACACTTTCACCCTTGAAGTTTTCCGGAACTCCCTTCCACCATTCTAATAAAGCATAAGTGCGGCATGTCTCATGGTCAGGTCTTACTGTGACCACCTTGGCTCTTTGACCTGGGGATAGTGTTTTCACCACTTGATTAATGTGTTCCTTCTCCCAGATATCTCCCCAGAGTTCCATGGCTATGCTCGCTTCTGAGCAGACACCTTCCGCCTCACACCACTGTGCCGCAGTGAGGGGATCCATTCTAGGGTTATTAAGAGGGTGCTTGGCTTTAGAGTGACAGTTATCCCAGACGAGCCCCCACATGTAGCAATACTCACGGTGGAGCTGCTGGTTTAAGTGGGCCTGTCCTCTTTGCCCTACACCCTTCTTAAATTGTTCACTCCCCTTGACACAACTGTAGTGCAGTGTTGAAATAATATGAGCATTAACTTTACCCACAATATTCACTAAGGCCCCTTTCACACTGGGGCGGTAGGGGGCGTCGGCGGTAAAACAGCTCTATTTTTAGCGATGTTTTACCGCGGTATTCGGCCGCTAGCGCTGGTGGCCGAAAAAGGGTTAAATCCACTCGTATAGCGCGGCTATAGCCGCGGTATTGCCGCGGTATAGCCGCGCTGTCCCATTGATTTCAATGGGCAGGAGCGGTTTAGGAGCGGTGAATACACCGCTCCTTCACCGCTCCAAAGATGCGGCTGACAGGAGATTTTTTCTTCTCCTGCCAGCGCACCGCTTCAGTGTGAAAGCCCTCGGGCTTTCACACTGAACAAACAGCGGAGGCTGTTTTGGGGCGGTATTTTTAGCGCAATAACGCCTGCAAACCACCCCAGTGTGAAAGGGGCCTTACAATTAGGATTACTTCTCCCTGGGTACTGGTAGCTCCACCTGTAGGAGGAATGACAACACTGCACACAAACTTCAATAATGACCAAAAATAACTTCTTTCTTTGAATAAGTAATATATTTATATCAAGAGTTATTTCAATAAATATACTATCACACCAACGTAGTGCGATAGTATAAGGAATGAAATGACAATCAATGACAAACACAGGAATATATATTGATATGAATCTACACCTGGGAGCTCCCCTTAATCTAAACTTTAAAGTCACTATACTAGAGTGCAGGGCAGTCCAGACGTCTTCAGTCTTCGCTAGCTTTTATAATTGTAATCCATATAGGGGGGATTCCTCCTGTGTGCTATGTAGTATAGTATAACACACTAAAACAATTGTAATCCAAATGAGTGACTAGGTGTCTTTATATGAAGAAACAAAACATCTAACATCCGCTCTTGAACGCTGAAGTCTATTTTTATGTAATAATCTCAGACTTAACTTGTTCCGTAGGACTATCAGTCCCAGCAACACTCTGTACAGTTCTAAAGATGTGTGTGTAATACTCAATTAAACTTCTGGGTATCAACCCTCTCACCACACAAAATCTAGGCAGGTGGATGTCTCCGGTCCAGCAGTTCTCAGTTCCATAAAGAGGCACCACCACGCCGTCACACTGTTCCGTTCACAAACGACCGGGAGTCCTCGGTTATCTCCCCACGAGTCTTCCGGAACAATCACGTCTCTTGTCCAGTTCACTGCGATGCAAATAGCAGGATACGGCAGCTGCTCCGCTCCTTCGCAAGGTAGGTCGCAACCCTGTGGGACACACACACACCCACAGAGTCCTGCTGACAGGCCACGCGTCCCAGGAACAAGAGACCTAAGATGGCTGCTGCTTACCCTTTTATATCCTCCCACAATGCAGTTCAGTTCTCCATGAGCATTGTGGGTGGGTCAAAGCTACAGTTCCGAAGTAAATAGTGAATCACTTCCATGTCACTTAATCCTGAGACGTAAACTTATTGTGCTTTATCAATTGTCCACAAGATGGCAATAACACAACTATTGAACTAAATAATTCACATAGAGCTAGAAACAACAGTTGTCAGTGCTACATTTTATTTTGGTTGATATTCTGTCTCTATCATTTAAAATACACCAATGGTAATATTTATAGACCCTTCATTTCTTTATAAGTGGGCAAACTTACAACATCTGCAGGGGATCAAATAATTATTTTCCCCACTGTATACTGTAGATGCACAGCAGTATATAAATAATATAAGCTTTATGTAAGAAGACATTAAAAACAGTACATATATCTGATGTACAAACAGGCATTATCAGCAAAGGGCTCAAAAGGAGTCCTGGTGGAATTGTGCACATATAACCAGGTATATATAGTTACTGATAGAGATACAGTGCCTTGAAAAAGTATTCATGCCCCTTACAATTTTTCACATTTTGACATGTTACAACCAAAAACGTAAATGTATTTTATTGGGATTTTATGTTATAGACCAACACTAAGTGGCACATAATTGTGAAGTGGAAGGAAAATTATAAATGGTTTTCAAAATGTTTTACAAATAAATAACTGAAAAGTGTTGCGTGCATTTGTATTCAGCCCCCTTTACTCTGATACCCCTAACTAAAATCTAGTGGAACCAATTGCCTTCAGAAGTCACCTAATTAGTGGGAATGCTTTAGCAGTCTCACTATTGTTATTCGTGGGAATGATTTAGCAGTCCCACTATTGTTATTCGTTTTTTATTTATTATTTTTAATTAGTGGGAATGCTTTAGCAGTCCCACTATTGTTATTCATTTTTTTATTTATTAGTGAGAATGCTTTAGCAGTCCCACTATTGTTATTCGATTTTATTTATTTTTATTATTATTTAATTTTATTCCGTACGTTTTTTGGCTTTGCGTAACTTCTGCATATTTTCAGCTATTAAAACCATTCAACTATTAAAATGTTCGTCTCTTTCAGCTGATGATGGGACTTTTTCAACCTTTTTTCTACTAATTATACTTTTTAAAATATTAAGCTTTTTAACACTTTTTTTTAACATTGAAGTCAATGGGAGCATGCTTCAGATCCTTAAAATCTTCTTCCGCTCCCAAAAGTTTCAGCTCCTTCATACTTTCATCTACAGACGCCTAACAAACTTTAAAATGTTCACAAAATATTCAGCTATCTGGCTATATCTTTTCGGTTTGATATCTTTTACAATTTTTGTGAAAAAGCTGTTTGTTTAGAGGTCATTTCAGGACATTTTATCGCTTAAACAGAGTGTACTGTGTTGCTTTTGTTGCAGTGGTTACCAAAGCTTCTGTTACACACAGGGGGAGGTGGCTGGAGCATCTCAGCTCTAAATACAGAGCCCGGGGGAGGGGTCAGACACACCATGTACTGATTTATAATAGAGGAATATGATGGGGCAGTTTTGATGGGGCAATTCTGATGGGGCAGTTTTGATGGTGGCAATATGATGGGGCAGTTTTGATGGGACAATTCTGATGGGACAGTTTTGATGGTGGCAATATGATGGGGCAGTTTTGATAGGGCACTTCTGATGGGGAAGTTTTGCTGGGGCAATTCTGATGGGGCAGTTTTGATGGTGGCAATATGATGCGGCAGTTTTGATGGGGCAATTCTGATGAGGTAGTTTTGATGGTGGCAATATGATGGGGCAGTTTTGATGGGGACAATTTTAATGTAGCAGTTATAATGGTGGCAATATGATGCGGCAGTTTTGATGGGGGTAGTTTTGATGGGGCAGGTTTGATGGTGGCAATATGATGGGGCAGTTTTGATGGGGCAATTCTGATGGGGCACTTTTGATGGTGGCAATATGATGGGGCAGTTTTGATGGGGCAGTTTTGATGGTGGCAATATGATGGGGCAGTTTTGATGGGGCAGTTTTGATGGGGACAATTTTGATGGGGCAATTCTGATGGGGCAGTTTTGAGGGCAGTATGATGGGGGCAGTTTTAGCAATTCAACTAATCAGCATTCCCACACATTTTCCCCAGGAAATGAATTTTCTAGTTAGTGGTACTGCTTTAGCAGTCCCACTATTGTTATTCGTTTTTTTATTTATTTTTAATTTTATTTATTAGTGAGAATGCTTTAGCAGTCCCACTATTGTTATTCGATTTTATTTATTTTTATTATTTCTTTATTCTGTACGTTTTTTGGTTCTGCGTAACGTCTGCATACTTTCAGCTATTAAAACCATTCAACTATTAAAATGTTCGTCTCTTTCAGCTGATGATGGGACTTTTTCAACTTTTTTTTCTGCTATTTATTCTTTTTAAATATTAAGCTTTTTAACACTTTTTTTTAACTTGGAAGTCAATGGGAGCATGCTTCAGATCCTTAAAATCTTCTTCCGCTCCCAAAAGTTTCAGCTCCTTAATACTTTCAACTACAGACGCCAAACAAACTTTAAAATGTTCACAAAATATTCAGCTATCTGGCTATATCTTTTCAGTTTGATACCTTTTACAGTTTTTGTGAAAAAGCTTTTTGTTTAGAGGTCATTTCAGGAAATTTCAGCCATTAATCAGAGTGTACTGTGTTGGTTTTGTTGCCATGGTTACCAAAGCTTCTGTGATACAAAAGGGGCGAGGTGGCTGGAGCATCTCAGGTCTGATTACAGAGCCCGGGGGAGGGGACAGACACACCATGTACTTATTTATAATAGGGGAATATGATGGGGCAGTTTTGATGGGGCAATTATGATGGGGTAGTTTTTATGGTGGCAATATGATGGGGCAGTTTTGATGGGACAATTCTGATGGGGCAGTTTTGATGGTGGCAATATGATGGGGCAGTTTTGATAGGGCAAGTCTGATGGGGCAGTTTTGATGGGGCAATTCTGATGGGGCAGTTTTGATGGGGGCAGTTTTGATGTTGGCAATATGATGGGGCAGTTTTGATGGGGCAATTCTGATGGGGCGGTTTTGATGGTGGCAATATGATGGGGCAGTTGTGATGGGGCAGTTGTGATGGGGCAGTTTTGATGGTGGCAATATGATGGGGCAGTTTTGATGGGGCAGTTCTGATGGGGCAGTTTTGATGGTGGCAATATGATGTATGCAGTTTTGATGGAGCAGTTTTGATGGGGACAATTTTGATGGGGCAATTCTGATGGGGCAGTTTTGAGAACAGTATGATAGGGGCGGTTTTAGCAATTCAGCTATTCAGCATTCCCACGCATTTTCCCCAGGAAATGCATTTTCTAGTTAGTGGGACTGCTTTAGCAGTCCCACTATTGTTATTCATTTTTTTATTTATTTTTAATTTTATTTATTATTATTTATTATTCCGTACGTTTTTTGGCTCTGCGTAACTTCTGCATACTTTCAGCTATTAAAACCATTCAACTATTAAAATGTTCGTCTCTTTCAGCTGGTGATGGGACTTTTTCAACTTTTTTTCTACCATTTATACTTTTTAAAATATTAAGCTTTTTTATCACTTTTGTTAACATTGAAGTCAATAGGAGCATGCTTCAGATCCTTAAAATCTTCTTCCGCTCCCAAAAGTTTCAGCTCCTTCATACTTTCACCTACAGACGCCAAACAAACTTTAAAATGTTCACAAAATATTCAGCTATCTCACTATATCTTTTCAGTTTGATATCTTTTACAGTTTTTGTGAAAAGGCTTTTTGTTTAGAGGTCATTTCAGGAAATTTTAGCCATTAAATAGAGTGTACTGTGTTGCTTTTTTTGCCATGGTTACCAAAGCTTCTGTTATATACAGGGGGGAGGTGGCTGGAGCATCTCAGCTCTGATTACAGAGCCCGTGGGAGGGGACAGACACACCATGTACTGATTTATAATAGAGGAATATGATGGGGCAGTTTTGATGGGGCAATTATGATGGGGCAGTTTTGATGGTGGCAATATGATGGGGCAGTTTTGATGGGGCAATTCTGATGGGGCAGTTTTTATGGTGGTAATATGATGGGGCAGTTTTGATGGGGCAGTTTTGATGGGGGCAGTTTTGATGGGGGCAATATGATGGGGCAATTCTGATGGGGCAGTTTTGATGGTGGCAATATGATGGGGCAGTTTTGATGGGACAATTATGATGGGGCAGTTTTGATATTGGCAATATGATGGGGCAGTTTTGATGGGGACTATTTTAATGGAGCAGTTTTAAAGGTGGCAATATGATGGGGCAGTTTTGATGGGGGCAGTTTTGATGGTGGCAATATGATGGGGCAGTTTTGATGGGGCAATTCTGATGGGGCAGTTTTGATGGCAATATGATGGGGGCAGTGTAAGGTACCTGGTAGGAGAGCCTGACTGTAGGAGAAGACCTCTCATACAACGCTGGTTCAGGAGCCACTGGAGTGGGGACAGTGGTCTCCTGAGCGCAGTGGGGTAGGAGTGCCTGTATAGTCTCTGATGCGGAGGCAGAGATCCCTCCTGGGATGGCCGAGCTGCAGGTGAGTGGAGACTGGAATAGCAGTAACTTGACTCACTGGGTTGCAGGTGAGAGGAGACTGGAACGGCAGCAGGCTTGACACACTGGATGGCTGAGTTGCAGGTGAGAGCAGACTGGAGCGGCAGCAGGCTTGACACGCGGGAGGGAGAGATCACTGAAGCTGAAGCTGAAGGTGCAACAGCAAGTGAACAGTAGGCACAAGCAGAGTCAGACAGTCCGGGTCGGCAGGTAGCTGGCACAGGTAATAACGGCAGACTAGGCAGAGTCGGTAAACAGGCAGGGTTCGGCAATGGTAGCAAATACGGACAGAAGAGTAGTCAGACAAGCCGGATCAGGATAGGAGCAGGTCGGATGGTCAAACAAGCCGGGTCAAGATCAGGTAGCAGACAATCAGGATACGGGTCAACAGATTCACAGAGCTGAGACGAAGCAGCGACGTCCTCATGGAACAGGGGAACTTTTATGTGCTAAGATGGCGCCAAACCGGCGCTAACGCGAACGCGCGCGCGCCCGCGCGCACACGCGCGCGCGCACCCGCGCCGCGCACCCGCGCGCGCCCAAGCGCCGCGCTGATGCACAACAGTTTGATGCTGTGTCCGAATGGAAGCGCGCCGACGCATAGGCGAACGCAAGTGTCCTGGACTGGTGCTGGTGGATCCCTGACATTGCCCCCCCCAAGGGGCAGCCTCCGGATGCCCAACAACCTCTTCTTCTCAGGATGAGTAGAAAAATAAGCGCGCACTAGACGCCTGGCATGCACATTACTGTCCGGTTCCCATGAGTTACTTTCTGGGCCGTAGCCCTTCCACTTGATTAAGAACTGGTTTTGCCCTTGCCTTCTTCTACAATCAAGGATAGCCTCGACCTCAAATTCCTCACTGCCATTAACTACAACAGGTTCAGGGGGTCTTGTGCCCCTAGCAGGAAAGGGATCAGGTACAGCAGGTTTAAGCAGAGATACATGGAATACTGGATGAATTTTAAATGAATCAGGTAACGTCAACTCATAAGATACCTCATTGATTTTCCTTCTGACTGGGAAAGGTCCCATGAATCTAGGTGCCAACTTCTTGGAAGGACATGCTAATTTGATGTTAACAGTAGAAAGCCATACCTGGTCGCCAATTTGCAAGTTCAGCTCCCCCCTTCTTTTCCGGTCGAAGATTCTCTTACCATCAGCCTGAGCCTTGGATACCGTTTCCTGTAGCAACCGGCTGTTGTGACTGAGGAACTCCACCGTACTTTGTACTGCTGGGACCGAAGACTCTGAAAGGAAATCAGGTAGAAAGGTTAGGTGAAAGCCATAATTGGCGAAAAAGGGAGGTTGACCGGTGGCAGAATGTTTGGCGTTGTTATAGGCAAATTCTGCTAAGGGTAATAGAGATACCCAATCATCCTGTGTGAATGATGTGAAGCATCTGATGTATTGTTCCAGGGTCTGATTAGTCCTCTCTGTCTGACCATTTGTCTGAGGATGGTATGCCGAGGACAAAGCCAATTCAATCTTTAAGGTTTCACACAGGGATCTCCAGAAACGTGAAGTGAATTGAACCCCTCTATCAGAAACTATGTTTGCCGGTACTCCATGAAGTCTGATGATCTCCTTGATAAATATGCGAGCAGTTTCGGAGGCAGACGGGGTTCCCCTTAAAGGTAGAAAATGAGCCATTTTGGTTAGACGGTCTACAACTACAAAGATAGCTGAACATCCTTCGGAACATGGAAGTTCCACAATAAAGTCCATAGAAATCATTTTCCACGGTCTGTCGGGTACGGGCAATGGTTTCAATAGGCCCCAAGCTCGATTCCTGGACGACTTATTCTGGATACAGATGGGACAGGAACTAACATATTTTTCGCAAAAGTCTTTCAGATTGGGCCACCAGAAAGTACGCTGCACTAGTTCCAAGGTCTTGCGGACCCCAAAGTGGCCTGCCAATGGGTGGTCGTGGAGAAGTGTTAAAACCTTGACCCGAATGTCTTCAGGAACAAAAATTTGGCTTCCTTTCCAGAACAGACCATCTCTACTTACTAAGGAAATTCCAGAAGGCTTGGCTGATTCAGAGGATGCTTCCTTAATCAGGGAAAGCAAATCTTTTTGCAGCAGTAAAAAACTGTTTGAGGGTAATATGGTGTCCGGAGTGGATAAGTCCTTAGGATTGTCATGCATACGTGATAATGCGTCTGGTTTGATATTTTTAGAGCCTGGACGGTACGTGATGTGGAAGGAGAAACGTGAGAAAAACAGAGCCCAGCGGGCTTGTCGAGGCTTCAGACGTTTGGCAGATCGTAAGTACTCTAGGTTTTTATGGTCAGTATAAATTAGTACTGGATGCATAGCCCCTTCCAACAGGTACCTCCATTCTTCCAGAGCAGCTTTTATAGCGAGAAGTTCACGGTCACCGACGTCATAATTCTTCTCCGCGGGGGAGAGTTTACGGGAGAAGAACCCTACAGGATGCATTATCTCTTTGCTACCTTTGCGCTGTGAAAGAATCGCACCTACCGCAATCTCGGAGGCATCAACCTCTAAAATAAATGGTAGGGATGGTTCAGGATGACTGAGGATAGGTGCTGAAGTAAACAGCTTCTTGAGATTTTCGAAGGCATCTTGGGCAAGTTGGTTCCAGGAAAAACGGATATTTTGTTTGGTTAACTGCGTGATGGGTGCAATTATGGCTGAGAACCCCCTGATGAATTTCCTGTAGAAGTTTGCAAACCCCACAAACCGTTGAACTCCTTTCTTGTCCAAGGGTACCGGCCAGTCCAGCACAGCGGACACTTTTTGTGGGTCCATCTTGATGCCTGTTGCGGAGATGATTAACCCCAAGAATTGGATGCTCTGTTGCTCAAACTCACATTTCTCCGCCTTTGCGTACAGACTGTGTAAGCGAAGACGACCCAACACCCTGCGGACATGTTCCTGATGCAATTCACGGGACTCAGAAAAAATCAAGATATCGTCCAGGTATGCAATTACAAACACATCTAGAAAGTCCCTGAGGACGTCGTTAATCAGGTGTTGAAAAGTTGCAGGGGCGTTGCAGAGCCCAAAGGGCATGACCAGGTATTCATAATGCCCGAATCGGGTTCGGAATGCTGTCTTCCACTCATGTCCAGCCCGGATGCGGACTAGATTATATGCCCCTCTTAGGTCAAGCTTGGTGAAGATGACGGCAGTTCTTAATTTTTGAAAAAGTTCAGGTATCAAGGGTAGGGGATACCGATTTTTGACCGTGATCTTGTTTAGCTCACGATAATCGATACACGGCCGGAGCGACTTGTCCTTTTTGGTCACAAAAAATATTCCGGCACCAGCTGGAGAGGTAGAGTGACGTATAAAACCTTTGGCCAGATTCTCATCTATATATGTTTTTAGTACTTCCTGTTCCCTCTCGGATAAAGGAAAAATGCGTCCGAATGGTATCTCGGATCCAGGCAGCAAATCAATGGGGCAATCGTAGGGCCGATGAGGTGGAAGGGAGTCTGCCCCCTTTTTACTAAAAACATCGATGAATTCATGATATTGTTTAGGTATGACCTGGCAGAGTTTCTGGTCGGTGTCTAGACAAAGTAGAGTAGATGAAGAATCCGAATCTTCCTTTACACAGTGTTCAAGACAGTAAGAAGATGAGAATTTCACTTCTCCAGATGTCCAATGAATGTAAGGGTTGTGGGCCTGCAGCCAAGGAATGCCCAGGATGATGGGAAACATAGGGGAGGAGATGACATCAAGAACCAGCAGTTCCTTGTGTTGGGAGGAAGTAGAAGCAGGCAGAGGCAGGGTTTCTTGGGTTACTTGTCCCGATCTGATGCGGGAACCATCAGCTAGAAACACAGCGAGTCCATGGGTCTTGGTTTGTAATGGAATGTTATGCTGGCTGGCAAAGTTTGAGTCAATAAAGCAGCTGCATGCTCCGGAATCAATGATGGCGTTGGTCGTTATTGTCCCTTCTTGCAGCTGTAAAGACAGAGGAATGGCAATGTGGGTAGAGTTCGCAGATAGAGCAGAAAGACTGGTATACACAGAGAATGGGCACTTACTTAATTTGACTGGACAGTTCAGGACATAGTGCCCAGTCCCACCACAGTAGAGGCACAGATTGAGTTGCCGGCGCCGGGCCCGTTCTTCAGGCGATAAGGCGGGTCGCATCAGTCCCAATTGCATAGGCTCCACAGGATCAGGCATAGCATTAGCTGGGTTTGAGCTGGATGGGGGTAAGTAGCGTGCTGCCGGGAGTGGTGCTCTGGCTGTCATCCACATCGGGCGGGATTGTAAAGTGGATCGTTCAGAACGACGTTCCCGGATTCGCCGGTCAATTTGGATAGTCAGATTAATTAATGCTTCCAGAGTGTCTGGTACACCCACTCGGGCAAGTTCGTCCTTTACACCTTCAGACAGACCTAAGCGGAACTGATGACGCAGGGCCGCGTCATTCCACTGAGTGTCTGCACTCCAACGTCTAAAGTTCATGACATAATCTTCCGCAGGTCTGCGACCTTGCTGGAGCGTGAGCAGTGCTGATTCAGCTGTTGCAGTCTGTTGAGGGTCCTCATAAATTTGTGCCATGGCTTCAAAGAAAGAGGATAAAGACTGGGTTAGGACGGAGTCCCCCTCAAGTAGCCGATGGGCCCAGATCTGAGGTTCCCCTTGTAGGAGGGAGATCACAAACCCCACTTTGGTGGCCTCCAGTGAAAAGGTTCGGGGCTGTAACGCAAAGAAGAGCTTGCAGGCGTTGCGAAAGGCCCGGAACTTGGACCGGTCTCCAGAGAATCTATCAGGAGTAGGAACCTTTGGTTCAGGTGGAAGCATTACAACAGAAGGTCCAGGAGCCGTCTGTGCTGGGGTTGTGGCTGAAGAGGAGGCCAAGGGGTTAGGCCCTGCTAGGTTCTGGACTTGTCCCTCCAATCTGTTGTAGTTATCCTGAAGGGATTGTACGGCTTGAGTGAGGGCCGCAAGGTGGGTGCATATTTCTTTCAACGGAGAGGTATCTCCTGCAGGCTCAGTCATGGCTGCTTCGTACTGTAAGGTACCTGGTAGGAGAGCCTGACTGTAGGAGAAGACCTCTCATACAACGCTGGTTCAGGAGCCACTGGAGTGGGGACAGTGGTCTCCTGAGCGCAGTGGGGTAGGAGTGCCTGTATAGTCTCTGATGCGGAGGCAGAGATCCCTCCTGGGATGGCCGAGCTGCAGGTGAGTGGAGACTGGAATAGCAGTAACTTGACTCACTGGGTTGCAGGTGAGAGGAGACTGGAACGGCAGCAGGCTTGACACACTGGATGGCTGAGTTGCAGGTGAGAGCAGACTGGAGCGGCAGCAGGCTTGACACGCGGGAGGGAGAGATCACTGAAGCTGAAGCTGAAGGTGCAACAGCAAGTGAACAGTAGGCACAAGCAGAGTCAGACAGTCCGGGTCGGCAGGTAGCTGGCACAGGTAATAACGGCAGACTAGGCAGAGTCGGTAAACAGGCAGGGTTCGGCAACGGTAGCAAATACGGACAGAAGAGTAGTCAGACAAGCCGATTCGGGATAGGAGCAGGTCGGATGGTCAAACAAGCCGGGTCAAGATCAGGTAGCAGACAATCAGGATACGGGTCAACAGATTCACAGAGCTGAGACGAAGCAGCGACGTCCTCATGGAACAGGGGAACTTTTATGTGCTAAGATGGCGCCAAACCGGCGCTAACGCGAACGCGCGCGCGCCCACGCGCGTGCACGCGCGCACACCCGCGCGCGCCCGAGCGCCGCGCTGATGCACAACAGTTTGATGCTGTGTCCGAATGGAAGCGCGCCGACGCATAGGCGAACGCAAGTGTCCTGGACTGGTGCTGGTGGATCCCTGACAGGCAGTTTTGATGGCAATATGATGGGGGCAGTTTTGCTGGGGGCCGTTTTAGCAATTCAGCTATTCAGCATTCCCACACATTTTCCCCAGGAAATGCATTTTCTAGTTTTAATTAGTGGGAATGCTTTTGCAGTCCCACTATTGTTATTTGATTTTATTTATTTTTAGTTTTAATTGTATTTATTATTCCGTACATTTTTTGGCTCTGCGTAACTTCTGCATACTTTCAGCTATTAAAACCATTTAACTATTAAAATGTTCGTCTCTTTCAGCTGATGTTGGGACTTTTTCAACTTTTTTTCTACTATTTCTACTTTTTAAAATATTAAGCTTTTTAACACTTTTTTTAACATTGAAGTCAATGGGAGCATGCTTGAAATCCTTAAAATCTTCTTCCACTCCTAAAAGTTTCAGCTCCTTCATACTTTCACCTACAGACGCCAAACAAACTTTAAAATGTTCACAAAATATTCAGCTATCTGGCTATATCTTTTCAGTTTGATACCTTTTACAGTTTTTGTGAAAAAGCTTTTTGTTTAGTGGTCATTTCAAGAAATTTTTACCATTAAACAGATTGTACTGTGTTACTTTTGTTGCCATGGTTACCAAAGCTTCTGTTATACACGGGGGGAGGTGGCTGGAGCATCTCAGCTCTGATTACAGATCCCGGGGGAGGGGACAGACACACCATGTACTGATTTATAATAGAGGAATATGATGGGGCAGTTTTCATGGGGCAATTCTGATGGGGCAGTTTTGAATGTGGCAATTCTGATGGGGCAGTTTTGATGGTGGCAATATGATGGGGCAGTTTTGATGGGACAATTCTGATGGGGCAGTTTTGATAGGGCAATTCTGATGGGGCTGTTTTGATGGGGCAATTCTGATGGGGCAGTTTTGATGGGGGCAGTTTTGATGGTGGCAATATGATGGGGCAGTTTTGATGGGGCAATTCTGATGGGGCAGTTTTGATGGTGGCAATATAATGGGGCAGTTTTGATGGTGGCAATATGATGGGGCAGTTTTGATGGGGACAATTTTGATGGGGCAATTCTGATGGGGCAGTTTTGCTGGGGACCGTTTTAGCAATTCAGCTATTCAGCATTCCCACGCATTTTCCCCAGGAAATGCATTTTCCATTTTATTATTCCATACGTTTTTTGGCTCTGCGTAACTTCTGCATACTTTTAGCTATTAAAACCATTCAACTATTAAAATGTTTGTCTCTTTCAGCTGATGATGGGACTTTTTCAACTTTTTTTCTACTATTTATACTTTTTAAAATATTAAGCTTTTTAACACTTTTTTTAACATTGAAGTCAATGGGAGCATGCATCAGATCCTTAAAATCTTCTTCCGCTCCCAAAAGTTTCAGCTCCTTCATACTTTCACCTACAGACGCCAAACCAATGTTAAAATGTTCACAAAATATTCAGCTATCTGGCTATATCTTTTCAGTTTGATATCTTTTACAGTTTTTGTGAAAAATCTGTTTGTTTAGTAGTCATTTCAGGAAATATTAGCCATTAAACAGAGTGTACTGTACTGCTTGTGTTGCCATGGTTACCAAAGCTTCTGTTATACACAGGGGGGAGGTGACTGGAGCATCTCAGCTCTGATTACAGAGCCCGGGGGAGGGGACAGACACACCATGTACTGATTTATAATAGAGGAATATGATAGGGCAGTTTTGATGGGGTAATTCTGATGGAGCAATATGATGGGGCAGTTTTGATGGTGGCAATATGATGGGCAGTTTTGATGGGGACAATTTTGATGGGGCAATTTTGATGGTGGCAATATGATGGGGCAATTTTGATGGGGTGGGGGCAGTTTTGATGGGGCAATTCTGATGGGGCAGTTTTGATGGTGGCAAAATGATGGGGCAGTTTTGATGGGACAATTCTGACGGGGCAGTTTTGATGGTGGCAATATGATGGACAATTTTGATGGGGCAGCTCTGATGGGGCAGTTTTGATGGTGGCAATATGATGGGGCAGTTTTGATGGGGACAATTTTGATGGGGCAATTCTGATGGGGCAGTTTTGATGGCAATATGATGGGGGCAGATTTGATGGCGGACGTTTTAGTAATTCAGCTATTCAGCATTCCCACGCATTTTCGCCAGGAAATGCATTTTCTAGTTAGTAAATAGAGTCCACCTGTGTGTAATTAAATCTCAGTATAAATATAGCTGTACTGTGAAGTCTCAGAGGTTTGTTAGAGAACCTTAGTAAACAAACAGCATCATAATGGCCAAGGAACACACCAGACAGGTCAAGGATAAAGTTGTGGAGAAGTTTATAGCAGGGTTATGTTATAAACAAATATCCCAAGCTTTGAATATCTCACAGAGCACTGTTCAATTCATTGTTCAAAAATGGAAAGATTATGGCACAACTGCAAACCTACCAAGACATGGCCGTCCACCTAAACTGAGAGGCCGGGCAATGAGAGCGTTAATCAGAGAAGCAGCAAAGAGTTAACTCTGAAGGTGCTACAGAGATCCACAGCTCAGGTGGGAGAATCTGTCCACAGGCCAACCATTAGTCTTGCACTCCACAAATCTTTATGGAAGAGTGGCAAGAAGAAAGCCATTGTTGAAAGAAAGCCATAAGAAGTCCTGTTTGCAGTTTGCAAGAAGCTGTGTGGGGGGCACAGCAAGGATTTGGAAGAAGGTGCTGTGGTCAGATGAGACCAAAATTGAACTTTTTGGCCTAAAAACAAAACACTATCTGTGGTGGAAAATTAACACTGCACATCACCCTGAACACACCATCCCCACTGTGAAACATGGTGGTGGCAGCATCATGTTGTGGCAATGCTTTTCTTCAGCAGGGATAGGGAAGCTGGTCAGAGTTGATGGGAACATGGATGGAGCCAAATACAGGGCAGTCTTAGAAGAAAACCTGTTAGAGTCTGCAAAAGACTTGAGACTGGGGCGTTTTTTCTTTTGGGAGGGCCGCAAACAAGCACCCCCCTCTGGGCAGCTGGCAGCAATGACAGCACTCCCCCTCCCCTCCTCCCCCATGGGTGGCCCGCGGCATGGCACTAACACCACCCCCCCTCCAGGAGGTGGGCGGCATGTCACTGACACCAAACCCCCCCTCCGGGAGGTCGGCTAGGGCTGGCAGGCTGTGGTGTCCTCTCCTCCTCTCCCGGGGTGCAGGCAGCAGCTCCAGTGTACACGTCTTCTGCGGCTTCCTCTGCCATGTGTTTCCTCTCTGTTCCTCCTAAGCGCTAGGCATCCAATAGGATCACCTGACACTTTGACCAATCGGGAAACAGATCTCACGACCATCCTCCGGTTTGGCAGTGAGGAACTTTAGTGTGAAAATAGCGAAAATTCATTTGCTATCGTCACACAACTGGCTGGGATCAGGGCGCAGTGCTCTGCGCCCCGAGCCCATCCTTTTTTGAAGCCTATTAGAGCCTCTGGCTCTAATCATGTGCTTCAAAAAAACATCCCTCTCATTGGAATTCATAGTCCGGCACCCTAAAATATGTAGATCAGGGGGCCGGACATCTGTGTGCCCTCTATGGTCAGGCTGCCACTGGTCACAGATGCTCTCCATCCAATCTGACAGAACTTAAGAAATTTTGCAAAGCTGGTAGAGACATACCCAAAGAGACTTGCATCTGTAATAGCAGTGAAAGATGATTCTACAAAGTGTTGACTCAGGGGGGGCTGAATACAAATGCACGCCACACTTTTCAGATATTTATTTGTAAAAAATCATTTATCATTTTCTTTCCACAATTTCTTTCACAATCATGTGCCGCTTTGTGTTGGTCTATCACACAAAATCCCAATAAATTACATTTACGTTTTTGGTTGTAACATGACAAAATGTGGTAAATGTCATGGGATTTGAATACATTTTAAAGGCATTGTACCTCCAGTTGAATATTGTAGCAAAGGCCAATTGCAGGGACCCTTGAGGATGATGTGGCATCTGTCTTTGTGTCGTAAACCTGAAGAAAAGGTCTGTGGTCATGGGGAGATCCTCCAACTATCATCCATCCAGCCTGGAATGGAGCTTCTCATGGGCAGGAACTGTGGTGTGGCACTGGAACTCAGAGCCAGCCTATCTGCTCTGAACTTTAGTCCCTCCCTATTAGTTTCTAATCTGACATGCGACCGGAATGCTAAAGACTCGTACACATGATCCAATTGTTGGCCAACCGAGCGTCAGATTTTTGTCTTACGGGCATGTACCTGGAACTTGTCTTACATACTAACGGTACACAATTGTCAGGCAACAAACATGAACATAGTGACGTACTACGAGGGATTTAGGCTCTTGAGCGCCACCCTTTGGGCCTATTTTGCTAATTTCGTGTTTGGTGAGCAGTGATTTCGAGCATGCGTGTTTGTACTTTCAACTTTTGTGTGACGGACTTGTGTACTGACCATCAGAAAATCTGACAACCAACCGTTGTCCACCGAAAATTTACTAGCATGTCATCCAATATTTGTTGGCCAAAAGTTGGACAACAATTGTCAAAAGGAGTGTACTAACGGTCAGATTTTAGGACAACAGACAATCCCCTGCCAATAATCAGATCGTGTGTACGAGGCTTAAGCCTATGATCCTAATGTGGCCAACGAAAACCTAAGCTTGCTCTAGCTTAAACTAATAATAAAACTGTACATGGTACAAATATTGTACAAATGAAATCATAAAAATAGAAAATTGTGTTCAGCAGCACTCAAGAACACATTCAAATACAAATGTGATAAGACATAAATACCAAATTATGTTGTTCTGTGCCATTAAATCATAATATGCCATGTATGTCCTTAAAATTGTTCAAAAACCACAGATGTCACTTTTAGACTGGGTGTGTGCGGGTATGTAATCTACATAGGAACATTTAAACATGATGTTTGAGTTTGGTTTGGATAACAAATCGATTGATCCATCAACTGTAGCCATTCCTGAGTATGGCCAGCTCATCCAAAGTTCAGATCTCCTGATTGCTCTGCCATTCTATTCTCATTTCTCATTTCATTTTTTTTTTTAGATTTTTCCATCTCTTTTCTGCAGATACTATGACAGAAAATGCCTGATTCTAATAATCTGACCTGTTTCCAGAGGCATGCAATCCTGACAGTACATTTTTATTATCATGAGTACAACTTTATGATAAGCCCTATGCTATATTTTATATAGTGCCTGGAGCTTCTACATTACTATTCTTCTAACTTTTTTCACACTGTCTGATGTCTATACTCACGTGGATCAATTTAATATTTATGAGATATAAATCTTACAGATTTAGGACAGATTTTAATGTTTTGGCAGAGCATGTATCCCTTAGGCGAGAAGGGAGCGCTCAGCAGACATTACAAATGTAATAACAGTTGGATGATAATGTTTCGAAACTAGCCTAATTAACAGCTTACCTTTTATATTCAAATAATTGTTTTTTATCATTAAATCAGGGTACCCAGAAAGCCCCCCTCTTACATCGGGGTCACCAGAGAGCTTGTCATGTTACCTGCCACAAGATGCAGAATGTTACAAACAGAGATGCTAGTGTATATAGAGGACAGGCTAGTGTATACAGAGAAGCTGAGAATACAGAGAGGCTGGGAATACAGAGAGGAGAGTGGCTAGGTATACAGAGAGGCTAGAGTATACAGAGAAGGGAGATGCTGGGTATACAGAGAGGGGAGAGGCTGGGTATACAGAGAGGGGAGAGGCTGGGTATACAGAGAGGGGAGATGCTGAGTATACAGAGAGGGGAGATGCTGGGTATACAAAGAGGGGAGAGGCTGGTTATACAGAGAATGGAGATCCTGGGTATACAGAGGGAGGGATGCTAGGCATACAGAGAGGGGGAGGCTGGGTATACAGAGAGGGGAGTGGCTGGGTATACAGAGAAGGAAGCGGCTGGGTAAACATAGAGGGGAGAGGCTGGGTATACAGAGAGGGGAGATGCTGGGTATATAGAGAGGGGAGTGGCTGGGTATACAGAGAAGGGAGAGGCTGGGTATACAGAGAGGGGAGTGGCTGGGTATACAAAGAGGGGAGTGGCTGGGTATACAGAGAAGGGAGAGGCTGGGTATACAGAGAGGGGAGTGGCTGGGTATACAAAGAGGGGAGAGACTGGGTATACGTAGAGGGAGAGGATGGGCATACAGAGAGGGGAGATGCTGGGTATACAGAGAGAGGAGATGCTGGGTATACAGAGAGGGGAGAGGCTGGGTATACAGAGAGGGGAGAGGATGGGTATACAGAGAGGGGGGATGCTGGGTATACAGAAAGGGGAGAGGTTGGGTATACAGAGAGGGGAGATGCTGGGTATACAGAGAGCAGGAGGCTGGGTATACGGAGAGGGGATAGGCTGGGTATACAGAGAGGGGAGAGGCTGGGTATGCAGAGAGGCGAGATGCTGGGTATACAGAGAGGGGAGTGGCTAGGTATACAGAGAAGGGAGAGGCTGGGTATACAGAGAGGGGAGTGGCTGGGTATACATAGAGGGAGAGGCTGGGTATACAGAGAGGGGAGAGGCTGGGTATACAGAGAGGGGAGAGGCTGGGTATAGATAGAGGGGGAGGCTGGGTATAGATAGAGGGGGAGGCTGGGTATACAGAGAGGGGAGAGGCTGGGTATACAGAGAGGCGAGATGCTGGGTATACAGCGAAGGGAGTGGCTGGGTATACAGGGAGGGGAGTGGCTGGGTATACAGGGAGGGGAGTGGCTGGATATACATAGAGGGGGAGGCTGGGTATACAGAGAGGGGAGAGGCTGGGTATACAGAGAGGGGAGAGGCTGGGTATAGATAGAGGGGAGTGGCTGGGTATACATAGAGGGGAGAGGCTGGGTATACATAGAGGGGGAGGCTGGGTATACAGAGAGGGGGAGGCTGGGTATATGGAGAGGGGACAGGCTGGGTATACAGAGAGGGGAGAGGCTGGGTATACATAGAGGCGAGATGCTGGGTATACAGAGAGGAGAGTGGCTAGGTATACAGAGGAGGGAGAGGCTGGGAATACAGAGAGGGGAGAGGCTGGGTATACAGAGAGGGGGGAGGCTGGGTATAGATAGAGGGGGAGGCTGGGTATACAGAGAGGGGAGAGGCTGGGTATACAGAGAGGCGAGATGCTGGGTATACAGAGAGGGGAGTGGCTAGGTATACAGAGAAGGGAGAGGCTGGGTATACAGGGAGGGGAGTGGCTGGGTATACATAGAGGGGGAGGCTGGGAATACAGAGAGGGGAGAGGCTGGGTATACAGAGAGGGGAGAGGCTGGGTATAAATAGAGGGGAGTGGCTGGGTATACATAGAGGGGAGAGGCTGGGTATACATAGAGGGGGAGGCTGGGTATACAGAGAGGGGAGAGGCTGGGTATACATAGAGGGGGAGGCTGGGTATACAGAGAGGGGAGAGGCTGGGTATACAGAGAGGGGGAGAGGCTGGGTATACAGTGAGGGGAGATGCTGGGTATACAGAGAGGGGAATGGCTGGGTATACATTGAGGGAAGAGGCTGGGTATACATAGAGGGAGAGGCTGGGTATACAGTGAGGGGAGAGGCTGGGTATACAGAGAGGGGAGAGGCTGGGTATACAGAGAGGCGAGATGCTGGGTATACAGAGAGGGGAGTGGCTAGGTATACAGAGAAGGGAGAGGCTGGGTATACAGTGAGGGGAGAGGCTGGGTATACAGAGAGGGGAGAGGCTGGGTATACAGAGAGATGAGATGCTGGGTATACAGAGAGGGGAGTGGCTAGGTATACAGAGAAGGGAGAGGCTGGGTATACAGGGAGGAGATTGGCTGGGTATACATAGAGGGGGAGGCTGGGTATACAGAGAGGTGAGAGGCTGGGTATACAGAGAGGGGAGAAGCTGGGTATAGATAAAGGGGAGAGGCTGGGTATACAGAGAGGGGAGAGGCTAGGTATACATAGAGGGGAGTGGCTGGGTATACATAGAGGGGAGAGGCTGGGTATACATAGAGGGGGGGGGCAGGGTATACAGAGAGGAGAGAGGCTGGGTATACATAAAGGGGGAGGCTGGGTATACAGAGAGGGGAGAGGCTGGGTATACAGAGAGGGGGAGAGGCTGGGTATGCAGCGAGGGGAGATGCTTGGTATACAGAGAGGGGAGTGGCTGGGTATACATAGAGGGGAGAGGCTAAGTATACATAGAGGGGGAGGCTGGGTATACAGAGAGGGGAGAGGCTGGGTATATAGAGAGGGGAGAGGCTGGGTATACAGAGAGGCGAGATGCTGGGTATACAAAGAGGGGAGTGGCTAGGTATACAGAGAAGGGAGAGGCTGGGTATACAGAGAGGGGAGTGGCTGGGTATACAGAGAGGGGGAGGCTGGGTATACAGAGAGGGGAGAGGCTGGGTATACAGAGAGGTGAGATGCTGGGTATACAGAGAGGGAAGTGGCTAGGTATACAGAGAGGGGAGAGGCTGGGTATACAGAGAGGGGAGAGGCTGGGTATAGATAGAGGGGAGTGGCTGGGTATACATAGAGGGGAGAGGCTGGGTATACAGAGAGGGGAGAGGCTGGGTATATATAGAGGGGAGTGGCTGGGTATACATAGAGGGGAGAGGCTGGGTATACATAGAGGGGAGAGGCTGGGTATACAGAGAAGGGAGATGCTGGGTATACAGAGAGGGAGAGGCTGGGTATACAGAGAGAGGAGAGGCTGGGTATACAGAGAGAGGAGAGGCTGGGTATACAGAGAGGCGAGATGCTGGGTATACAGAGAGGGGAGTGGCTAGGTATACAGAGAAGGGAGAGGCTGGGTATACAGAGCGGGGAGTGGCTGGGTATAAATAGAGGGGGAGGCTGGGTATACAGAGAGGGGAGAGGCTGGGTATACATAGAGGGGAGTGGCTGGGTATACATAGAGGGGAGAGGCTGGGTATACATAGAGGGGGAGGCAGGGTATACAGAGAGGAGAGAGGCTGAGTATACATAGAGGTGGAGGCTGGGTATACAGAGAGGGGAGAGGCTGGGTATACAGAGAGGGGGAGAGGCTGGGTATACAGCGAGGGGAGATGCTGGGTATACAGAGAGGTTAGTGGCTGGGTATACATAGAGGGGAGAGGCTGGGTATACATAGAGGGGAGAGGCTGGGTATACAGAGAAGGGAGATGCTGGGTATACAGAGAGGGAGAGGCTGGGTATACAGAGAGAGGAGAGGCTGGGTATACAGAGAGAGGAGAGGCTGGGTATACAGAGAGGCGAGATGCTGGGTATACAGAGAGGGGAGTGGCTAGGTATACAGAGAAGGGAGAGGCTGGGTATACAGAGCGGGGAGTGGCTGGGTATAAATAGAGGGGGAGGCTGGGTATACAGAGAGGGGAGAGGCTGGGTATACATAGAGGGGAGTGGCTGGGTATACATAGAGGGGAGAGGCTGGGTATACATAGAGGGGGAGGCAGGGTATACAGAGAGGAGAGAGGCTGAGTATACATAGAGGTGGAGGCTGGGTATACAGAGAGGGGAGAGGCTGGGTATACAGAGAGGGGGAGAGGCTGGGTATACAGCGAGGGGAGATTCTGGGTATACAGAGAGGTTAGTGGCTGGGTATACATAGAGGGGAGAGGCTAAGTATACATAGAGGGGGAGGCTGGGTTTACAGAGAGGGGAGAGGCTGGCTATACATAGAGGGGGAGGCTGGGTATACAGAGAGGGTAGAGGCTGGGTATACAGAGAGGGGGAGAGGCTGGGTATACAGAGAGGGGGAGAGGCTGGGTATACAGAGAGGGGGAGGCTGTATATACAGAGAGGGGAGAGGCTGGGTATACAGAGTTTCCCCCTCCCCCTCGGTCTGCACTCACCTGCTCAGGAGCTCTGTTTCAGAAAGTTCCTCCTGACTCTTTTATATGGGCAGAGCAAGGGAGGAGACTCACTCTCAGACTGATCTCCCTTCTCTGGCTGTCACTGTCAGTGAACCACCGAGTGCAAAATACTCAGTGAGAGTGCTGTGGCTGTGCGGGAAGCGCTGTGTTAGACAGCCTGGGACACTCACACTGTAGGGCCAGCCCTGGACTCGGGGCTATGGGCCCCAGATTCGGGGCTCCAGCCTCAATAGCCACCCTTTAACAACGCCACTGCTCACAGCCATACTGTAATGGCTCCTACAAATAAACCATATTCGGATTTGTTATTAATCATTACTAACCAAATGTTCCTCAAAAATGAATGCTGTAAATAGTTCATTTCTTTATCTATAGGGCTAACCAATCTACTGTTGAGCCCCTTTGAGCCACTTCCTATCTAAACACTTCTGCTCCAGTGTCAGCTACATGTCATTGCTCAGGATAGGCTTCCTGATGTTGACAATGGCAGAACATGTCTTTGCAAAAAGTGACGGCATGGCCACTTGCCCATTGGAGGCGCATACTGTATGACATGGGTGACCATATGGGACAGCAGTTGGTATAGCAGGACAGAACATTGTCATCCAATAGCAAAAAATACCTAAACAAGCACCTTCATAGCAAGATCAAGAGGTGTTAATTAAATGAAGACTGCAGATTTTAAGAGATTATTAAAGACTATTCTTGAAATTATATTAGCATATCAAATGTTATATGATATTTCAGCAGTTGGGTTCACATATACTAATATGTAATAATAAAGATAGGTACAGTAGCTTGAGCCTAGACATTAATCTTGTTGTCTTTCTGCTTATTGAGTACTTGGATAGCTGCTGGGACCAAAGACACATAGGGGTCAATTTACTAATTAATGCTGAAAACAAATGCGGGAAAATAATGCATGTAGAAACAATTGTGCAAATGTTTTATTCACTAAGAATTGTGCAGTAAATAACTACTGCGGTAAAGTTTCAATAATGCGGTTATTACCGTATATTTGCATGCAGTAATTTATTGCATTGAGCTGGTTGCTAAGGAGCGGGCTGGTAAGCTGGCCCGCTGCATCCTTAGCAGCAGATGATTTATTAGCAGTCAGCGGGTTCCCCGCTGACAGCTGAATGTAAAGAAAACATGCTGGCAATTAAAAATTATGAAAAAAAAAAACTGCATGGGGTCCCCCAATGCATAAGGGGAACCTCACACCAAAATTGTTTTAAAAAACGGTGTGGGGTTTCCCCCAAAATCCATCCAATCCAGACCCTTTTTCAAGCATGCGGCCCGGCAGGTCAGGAAAGGGAGGTGACGAGCGCCCCCCTCCTGAACCATACCAGGCCACATGCCCTGAACATGGGGGGGCTTTGGGTCAGGGGCTCTGCATTGGGGGGCCTCACGCTGATGAGTCATCTATTTGTAAGGATGCATCTATTAGTAAGGCAGGCTTCCCGGCACGCTCCTTAGCAACCAGCTATTAGGGGGACCCCCACACAGTTTCTGACAAATACCGCATTTGATACCGCCAACAAAACCCTGGTGATAAATATCTCATATTTTTTTACTCTCTTTTCCATTTGTGAATTGGACTTAAGAGTTTACTGCATGGTATTTTGGCGATAACTACAGGCGCATTTTTCATTTTGCGGTAAATACCGCATAATCGTTATTTTATTTATTTGTATTTACTTTTTTCCCGCATGTGATAATTTATGCAAATGAGTCATGTGACCATGTTATCGCATGTGGTGAATGTTAGTGAATCGACTTATTCAATAAAATGTTTTTTTCTTGAAGCAACCTTCCCCTCCTTCCCACTATCCATTATAGGGCGTACACACGGTTGGACTTTGTTCGGACATTCTGACAACAAAATTCTAGGATTTTTTCCGACGGATGTTGGCTCAAACTTGTTTTGTCTACACACGGTCGCACAAAGTTGTCGGAAAATCCGATCGTTCTAAACGCGGTGACGTAAAACACGTACGTCGGGACTATAAACGGGGCAGTGGCCAATAACTTTCATCTCTTTATTTATTCTGAGCATGCGTGGCACTTTGTCCGTCAGATTTGTGTACACACGATCGGAATTTCCGACAACGGATTTTGTTGTCGGAAAATTTTATCTCCTGCTCTCCAACTTTGTGTGTCGGAAAATCCGATGGAAAATGTCCGATGGAGCCCACACACGGTCGGAATTTCCGACAACACACTCCGATCGGACATTTTCCATCGGAAAATCCGACAGTGTGTACGGGGCATAAGACACCAGATTCAGATACACACACCTTTTGGCTCCCACCTGAAACCATATGTATTGACATATAAGATATTAGATAATACAAATTGATGATTTGCATACCTGAGACCAAATGTGCCCTAGGTTTGAATAGGGATCTTCTTTTTCAGTCTGTGTAGTTTTGAATTTTGACATAGCGATGTATAATAAGGATTATATCAAATGGTATAAATAATCCAAAAGGACACATACAAAGATATAGCAAATAAGAGATAATTGAAAGCAGAATAACCTGGGGTTATAAACATAGCAGTCTTGACTGCACTTGTGTTTTATTTATTTAACACCAAATTCTGGGAAATCATCTAAGTACATCAGTTTATCTACATATTTAGAAGCTGTTTTACACACCAAAAGATTTGTATTTCTGTCCACCTAATCCTTAAATTTACATAGCTCTGGCAGACAACACAACAAGTCTAGTGACTTGGCTTTTCTCTGCTGTGATTAAACACGATAGCTAGATCACCTCCCTGCCTACAGCCTGTGATTGGACAGTGGAGGAGGAGAACCAGCTGTACACCCCTCTGTTCACTCCTCTTTCTCTTCCAGTCAGCATGGTACTCGTCAGCACACATTTATGTGGCAAACCTGATTGGCTTCTAGTTCTGCCCCTCCTTCTACCAGTCTGAGCTCTGCAGTCTGATATGAGGTCAGATTCCGGTATTTAAAGTGATTGAAGTGAAGTGAGTAGCCTTATGATGATACACAGAGATAAAACAAATCCTACTACATACTTGTTTATCTGCACTCTTCTCTTGTCCACAGTAAATACTACAGATATAAGTACTCTGTTTAGATTTCCTGACTGGGGTTTTACAACCACTTTAGGATAGCGGCATTTACATTATTGTACTCTCTCATTAACATTAACAAAAATGTAAAGAACTTCCTCTTTAAATTTGGCTGCAAATTTTGTCTTTATTATTTTTGTAAAAAGTTGGAGTTGAACTTTAACTTCTTTTGAACCGCCCTGTGCAGTGGCTCTGGGGCTTGTGCGCGCGTCGCCAGCCACCCGCTCCCGCAGTCAATTGGGCACTGCCAGTGCCAATCAGTGTGTCCGGTGTACGCGATGTCCGCCTGGGACATGGCGATCGTTCTCAGGAGAGGCAGAACTATGGTCTGCCTATGTAAACAAGGCACACTGCCATTTTGTGAGAGGGGAAGATGGAGATTGTGTGTTTCTGCTAAGCAGGAACATGGATCTCTGTCTTTCCCCAGTCAAAGCATCCTCCTTGCAGTTAGAAAGCACTCCCTAGGAGCACATTTAACCCGTTGATTGCCCCTGATGTTAACCCCTTCCCTGCCAGTGTCATTAGTACAGAAAAATAAGAAGAAAAGGTGCCCCAAGGGGATTGTGTGGGTGAGGGGTATTAACCATAAAATAGTACGATAAGTATTAGAAAATAGTAAATTTTTATTTGTAATTCAAAAATGCATGATGTAATAGCGTTTTTAAAAACAATAATTAGAACAGTCTATACAACTGATACAGCACAATCTTCCAAGGCATGGTACAATTTTTTAAAACAATAATTAGAACAGTCTATACAACTGATAGAGTACAATCTTCCAAGGCACCCCGGAAGAAGGAACTGTATAAACAAAATTCCGAAACATGTTGGGTATGCTGTTTGTCATGGTTCATTCCGCTCGTTTACTATAGAGTCCTTTTTACCATGCCTTGGATGATTGTACTGTATCAGTTGTATGGACTGTTCTAATTATTGTTTTTAAAAACGCTATTACATCATGCATTTTTGAATTACAAATAAAAATTTACTATTTTTCTAATACTTATCGTACTATTTTACGGTTAATACCCCTCACCCACACAATCCCCTTGGGGCACCTTCTCTTCTTATTTTTTTGGATTTTTGGGATGAGGTGTGGGGTTATACTATTTAGGCTTAGTATATATTTGGTAAGGTTACAATTTTTGTGTCATTAGTACAGTGACAGTGCATTTTTTTTAACACTGATCACTGTATTAGTGTCACTGGTCCCCAAAAAGTGCCACTTAGTGTCAGATTTGTCTGCCACAATGTCGCAGTGCTGCTAAAAATCTCTGATTGCCACCATTATTAGCAAAAAATAAAAAATAAATAAAAATTCAATAACTATATCCCATAGTTTGTAGACGCTATAACTTTTGTGCAAACCAATCAATATACGCTTATTGGGATTTTTATTGGATGTGTTTTATAGCAGAAAGTACAAAATATAACTTTTTGGGGTTTTTTTCAAAATTGTCTGTCTTTTTTTGTTTCTATTGCAAAAAATAAAAACTGCAGAGGTGATTAAATACCACCAAAAGAAAGCTCTATTTGTGAGAAAAAAGGGCATCAATTTTATTTGGGTACAGCGTCTCACAACCGCACAATTGTCAGTTATAGGGCGTACACACGGTCGGACTTTGTTCGGACATTCCGACAACAAAATCCTAGGATTTTTTCCGACGGATGTTGGCTCAAACTTGTTTTGCCTACACACGGTCGCACAAAGTTGTCGGAATTTCCGATCGCCAACCACGCGGTCACGTACACCACGTACGACGAGACTAGAAAAGGCCGGTTCAGAACCAAGTGCAGCACCCTTTGGGCTCCTTTTGCTAATCTCGTGTTAGTAAAAGTTTGGTGAGAGACGATTCGCGCTTTTTCAGACTCGTGGCTTTCAGATCGTTTTCTGCCGTTCAGTTTGTGCTTGTGGGTTTGTATCTGCTCTTCAGTGCGTGCAGTCAGTTCGTATCAGAGTTTTCTGTGTGATCTTGCCTGCTCGTTGCTGTTTTTTAGGTCGATCTTCACAGGCCTTGCTGTTCTTCGGTGCGTTCTGTTACTTCGTTCTGAGCAGCCGACCGTTTTCTAGTCATGTTTCGTATGCGTACTCCTCGTAGAGTTCGTGCTGTGCGGGGGCTTGGTGTTGGGGTCCTGACCTTGACACAAGTCCAGTCCATGAACAGGGTGGGGAGGAGTTCATGGACCAAGAATTGGTTGCTTCAGCGTGACCAGTTCTCTCATATGCCTTTGCTCCGTGAGATCCGTGAGAATAATCCTGATGATTTCAGGAACTTTCTCAGGATGACGGACCCCGTGTTTCACCGTTTGTTGGCTTCGCTGACCCCCTATATTAGCAGGCAGGATACCTGCATGAGGCAACCCATCACTCCGGAGCAGAGGTTGGTCACTACCTTGCGGTATTTGGCGACAGGGAGAAGCCTGCAGGACCTCAAGTTCTCGACAGGCATCTCCCCCCAGGCTCTGGGGATCATTATCCCAGAGACCTGTTCTGCCATCATCCAGGTCCTGTAGAAGGAGTATATGAAGGTAAGATTTTAATCCTTTTATATCACATTTTATTGTATTGAATGTTTGATAATATATTGTATTTCTCTCCTCATTCCCTAATTACCATGATTGTAATATGCTGTGAATGTCCCCTTTGTCCTCATGCATGCTGGATTTTTATGTAATTATTATTTTCGGTCCTTCATACATATTTGCCCTTCAATAACCTCCCGAGCATGGTGTCTCCTGCCCTATATTCACCTCATGTAGTCACTTAACAATGTATTTTATCAGCTCCATAGTAGTGCTTTACCCCAAACACACCCTAAAATGTTTGGTAATGTTATTTTTGATTTAAATTCAGGCAGAGTGGCAGAGGCTTTTTTTTTTGTGGTGTCCCCAAATAATTTTTAGTAACCCTCCCTCCCCCCAACTGCTAAGTCAGCTGATCCCAATTCTCTATCCTCAATCATCTATCTGCTGACTTTGCCAAACCCATACACACTATACTGCTCAGATGTATGGATGAATTCCCCAAAGCATGTAGTGCAAGGGCCTGCCTGTATACTTTTCAATGGTACTATTTAAAGTTTTTGTAATAGCAGAATGTCCAAATGTCCTCAAATGTGTACAATGTGTATTTATATCTTTGTATTCAGACACTTCTTACCTGTCCAGTGGTCTGCCAATAGTGTAACTAAGGAGGGGATGTTCCAAGTAATACCCTGTATTTAGGCATTCATCTCTCAATGAAGTGAAGAGGGTTACCTGTCCAAGAGTCCCCCCCCTATAATGTTAGAAATGGCCCATGAGAGGGGGGAGGGGGAATATGATAGGTGTACCTTATACTTTGGCCTTGTTAAATTCCCCTTAATAAATGCTATCTGGAGGTTGCCCCATAATGTTTGTGTATAATCTGCTTGCCATGTTTACTGTGAAAAAATAGTAATGTTTATTGTTTTTTCCTCAACAGTTTCCTTCCACGCCACAGGAATGGCAGACTGTGGCCTCCTACTTTGCCCAGCGGTGGGACTTTCCTAACTGCGGAGGGGCAATTGATGGGAAACACGTCCACATCGTCCCACCACCCAACTCGGGGTCATACTATTATAATTACAAGCGGTTTAATAATATAGTGATGTTGGCGGTGGTGTCGGCTAATTACGACTTCTTGTATGTGGACGTGGGGAAGAATGGCCGGATGTCCGATGGTGGAGTCATCGCCCAGACGGAGTTCTACAGGCGTCTCCAGAATGGCAGCTTGGACTTGCCAACTCCAGAGGACAATGTGGAAGGTCTCCCATTTGTGTTCGTTGCTGATGAAGCGTTTGCGCTGGGGGACCACCTGATGCGGCCATTCCCGATGAGGACCCTCACCCCGGAACAGAGGGTTTTTAAATACCGGCTGGCCGGAGCCCGAAGAGTGGTGGAGAACACATTTGGAATCCTGGCCAGCCGGTTCCGACTATTTCTGACACCCATCCATATGGCGGAGTATAAACTGAACCATATAATACTGGCGTGCTGTGTTCTCCATAATTTTTTAAGAAAACATTCTGCCAACTATGCTGGCTCAGTTGGGCCTGAGGCCGGAATCCTACATCCAACAACACTGACGGCGCTTGAAAGTGGCCGTCCTGGCTTGCCCTCCCTGAGTGCCCGTGATGTCCGGTTACGATACATGGAGTTCTTTGCGGGTAGGGGGGCTATCAATATGCCAGACAATATGTGAAGCCTTTTTCAAATAAAAAAAAAAAAAGAAATTCTTTGTGGACATTTACTGCTTGTGTTTGTTTTAGCTGACCCTGACAGAAATGTGTGGAGTCCAGAAAATGTCGTGATTGTGTAACCTTATTATACAAAGCACTGTTGGCTGGTATTTCCTAAATGCAAAAACACATTTCACTCCAAGTGCACTTGCAACTGCACTGAAACTGCACTTGTAGTGCAAAGTGGATTTGCTCTTAGGAAATAACCCCCATTTTTGCATAAAACAGCAATTACATCACCCCAAAAGTGTTGTAGTGTTGAGACAATAATCCACACATTCTTGAGTAAGCCACTTTTTTATACCTGCACAATCACATGTGCATTTACCAAAGGTTTTTAAAACAAACCAACATGTTTGTTGTATAACAATTTTTGCAGTAGCATTATCAAAAATCGAAATATCCATTTCAGATAAAACAGGCCTGTGTAAAACCAACAAGAAAGCCAAAAAACTTGAACTTACAGAGTTCACATTAGGTAAAACCTGAAGGCTATATCAGACATCAGTATTTAGGAACTGGGTTTGATATAGCGTTCAGATGGGGGGAAATCACCCCTGGAAAAGCCAAATTTGGAAGATGCACACCAATTTACGAATGTCAACATGTGCTATCTGCCATCAGGGGGGATCAAGGGACGTGTTTTGGGGGAGCAAGCCCTTCCTCACCGCGACTTTATAATTGAGGAAGGGGTTGCACCCCCAAAACGCGTCCATTGATCTCCCATGATGGCAGATAGCACATGTTGGCACACTGTGTGCATCCTCCAAATTTGGCTTTTCAAAACATTGAAAAAAATTTTAAAAGATTGGACCACAATAAAACAAGTGATTTTGTGGGGTTTAAATTCGCCCCAAAACATCAATGATGTTATTATTTTTTTTAATCACATCATTGATTTTTTGCTGGATGTTTTGCAGTTCGGCATTACACCGCATGATCTCCCCGATCAAGGTGTTCTGGGGTCCCACACTAGTGCTCCAGTGTCCAGATGTGAAAACAGCTGCTCAGTGTCCTCTCCTTACACACAATCTAGTTGGCATTTCATTCTAGTAACAAACCCATCTACACAAACAAATATTTGGCATCCAAGTAGGCCCCAAAAAATGTGTGAAAATGCATATGGCCTAAACAATGGTGTTCTAGAGGCCGAAAGAAAAATGTTTGATACGAACGAATAATGGGCCTATGAACATTAAAGTTGCCCTTTTAAACGTTACAATTAATAAAAGCATATGGAGCAGAACGAACGGAATAAAGACAGAAAGAATAGGAACACAGCACAACTACTTACTTTTTTGCAGCACTCTCCGGATCTTTCGGTACTGCTCTGGCTCTCTCAACTTCAGGTCCGACCACCGCTTCCTGAGCTGATCTTTAGATCTTCGTACCCCGAAATTCCTGTGAAGGCTTTTGATCACTTTAGCAATGATTTTAGCCTTTCGGATGTTGGGGTGTGGGTAAGGCCCATATTTTCCGTCATAGTCGGACTTCCTCATGATGTCGACCATCTCCAACATCTCCCCAAAGGATATATTTGTGGCCTTAAAATGTCTCCTTCTGGATCGGGACGTGCCTGGATCCGGGCTTTCCTCCTCCTCCTCCTCGTTGCTATAATTAGCACACACCTGCTCTAAATCCGCCATCATGCTCTTCACCCACTGCGCCGAATGAAAAGGGGCGGGGAATAGACTAGAAAGAACGTCAGGGGCGGGCGGAGTTACACCCATGCGCAGTGTGTATAAAGCGTAACACGCGTGCGTATTACGTACGATCTGTGAGTGGAGGAAGGAGCATTGGACGCGCCGATCGTAAGAACGAAGGTAAGAGACAAACTTGTCCCTATACTGCTTCTAGATTGAGGCCTATATTGTAACAAGATTAGGAGAGTTTTGTCTGACATTAGGCTTTGTCTTGTGTTGTGTCTTGCAGTGAACATGGATATGCTACTCAAAGATAATGACTTCATGTCAGTATTCCTAGAGATGCTAAGGGAGCTGCCCTGTCTGTGGGAGATTAACCACCCCCATTTCAAGAACCAAGCAAAGAGGAAGGCGGCACTGGAGCAATTGTGTGAAATTGTGAAGCAGGTGATCCCCACGGCAGACATCACCTATTTAAAGATCTTCATTGGTGGCCTGAGGAGTACATATCTAAGGGAGCACAAGAAAGTCCTGGATTCACAGAGATCCGGAGCAGCAGATGACATCTATGTCCCCAGGATGTTGTACTACGACAGGCTGCACTTTCTGGCAGGCCAGACTGAACCTAGGCCATCCCTCTCCAGTCTTCCTTCCACGCTTCCTTCCCCCCCGGCTGAGGCTTCTGACGCCCAACCTGGGCCTTCCAGGCCGCATGTGGAGGAGCCCAGATTGAGCCAGGTATAGCATTCCTCTAAATATTTCTGCTTGTACAATCAATGATGTTAACTAGATGTTAGTTGGGAGTAGTAATTTAGGATTGTGATTGATGAAGCAAAAACTAAAACCATGTCCCTTTTTCATACACAGGGAAGTCTCAGCCAGGAGGCGGCCGGGCCGAGCCGGCTGGCTGATCTGCAGGTCCCTCCACCCCCACTGAAAAGAGAAAGTGGCAGTAGGAGGAGTACCCTAGAGGAGGCTGCTATAGGATTCTTTTGGAGGGCTACAGAGGTCCTGGGAGCACCCCACACCATGGAGGAGAACATTGCTGCCTTCATAGCATATAAAATGCAGAGGATGGAGGAGGGCCAAAAAGTCATGTGTGAGGCCCTCATATTGGAGGCTCTGGAGAAAGGTATGAGGGGCCAAATTACACCTCAGACACACCTTCGCGGTGGTCCTCCTCCTCCTCCTGCAGGTCCTCCTCCTCCTCCTCCCTCTCCTCCAGGTCCTCCCAGTCCTCCTCCAGGTCCCCCCAGTCCTCCTCCAGGTCCCCCCAGTCCTCCTCCTCCTCCAGGTCCTACTCCTCCTCCTGCCACATCTCCAACTGCACAGCCACAGCCCGGAAGGAAACGTGGAAGGAAAACCAGACAGTGATTGCCCTGGATCCAGTCTGGTCGGCCAAAAAATGCAGCCTCTTGTGGTACCACAGCCTGGGAACATAGATGTCATCTGCTGCTATCTGGATCTCTGCGAATTCTGGACCAGACTGCCCTCCCTTACATATGGACTCCTCAGGCCACCAATTTTGATGTTGAAGAATTGATGTCTGCCGTGGGGGTACCAGGCTTTGCTAATTTCTCCTGTTGATCCAGTGTTGCCTTCCTCTTTGTTTGGTTCTGATCCCTTAATAAAGGATTTTTGTTTGGAATTATACTCTCCTATGTGTTTTACTTCAAAAATTACAGTTGGTTTGTGAGGATTCAGGTACATTTCAAATATACAATGTGAAATGAACAAGGGACACCAACACCAAACAATCTCCTGGAGATTAAATAATAAAAGATATCAATGGTGTTGGGGTAACTTGACACACAAAACACACACAAAAATATTCTGGAGTAAAAATAAAAATAACATTGAACAATGATCAGCCTTGGAAAAAATACAAACATTAAAGAAAAAAAAAAGGCTGAAAATACAAAAAAAAAAAAAAAAAAGTCAGATGTGACAACTAATAACAATATATTCAGGGAATCCCACTAAAAAAACACAAATAAAAGTTTGTGAGAAGTGTGGGTGAATATGAGCAGCAAAACTACTTAATTCTTGTCACATTATAAAGAAGAAGAGAGTGCGCTGTATTAAACCATTTTGAACATTGCAGCGTGACGAAAGTGCTGTATCCATTGCGAACGCTAAGTTTACCAGAACGAGCTGTCCCGTCTCGGAATTTCTTCTGAGCATGCGTGGCACTTTGTGCGTCGGAACAGGCCACACACGGTCGGAATTGACGCGATCGGATTTTGTTGTCGGAAAATTTTATCTCCTGCTCTCCAACTTTGTGTGTCGGAAAATCCGATGGAAAATGTCCGATGGCGCCCACACACGGTCGGAATTTCCGACAACATGCTCCGATCGGACATTGTCCATCGGAAAATCCGACCGTGTGTACGGGGCATAAAAGTAATGCAGTGCCGTCGCAAAAAATGGCCTAGTCATGAAGGGGTGTAAACCTTCCAGGGCTGAAGAGGTTAAGTAGGGCAGTCCTTGGCAGAACCAAAGAATAGCCAAGTGTCAATCCAAATGACAATCCAGGGCAACTGTCTGTCAAATGAGAGCTCACATCAGAAATAAGATGTTCACAATCAGACAAGAGTCAATATTAATAACATGTAACGACAGACATCTAAGAGCACACCTTCTACAGGCAATAAGGTATCAAAGCAAAATGGCATTGCCAAAAAATTTACTTCCAATGTAGTGATGTGGTTCAGCTTTGCTATTATCATGGATTTGTGGTGAATCCTAGGGATTTGTGAAGTTCACAAATCAATATGTTTTGGCCAAAAAGTTTGAAATTTCACTCCAGAAGTAAGGAACAAACTAAAACGCAGTGCATAGCCTTTTCCCTGGTCAATGGAATCAAAAGAGCCAATAAGTTGTAAGAATAAATAACACAGCCCTTTTTCTATAAAAGGGTGAGCTCACAGCAGCCATATTCTGTGTAGAGAGAGATAGTTTTTTCTTTAATTTTGTTATTATTACAATTTTTTTTAAATTTGTACATTTGATCATTGGTACATATACTCCAAATGCAGTTCCTTACTTCCCATGTTTATCAAATGACAACCCCTTTCACAATGGGGCGCTTTTTAGGCGTTTTAGCTCCCGCACTGCCCCTGCCATTGAAATCAATGGGCAGGCGATTTGGCAGCAGTGCTTTTCGGGCACTTTTAATCCTTTCCTTGGCCACTAGCCAAGGAAAGGATTAAAATGTCCCGCTAGCGGCCGAAAAGCGCCGCTATGACAGCGGTAAAGAGCCACTAAAACTAGCCCCAGTGTGAAAGTCTTTTGCCCCGTACATACGATCGGACTTTCCGACAAAAAATACCGTGGAATTTTGTTTGAAGGTTATTGGCTCCAACTTGTCTAACATACACACGGTCACACAAATGTTGGCCAACGATTACTAACGTAGTGACGTACAAGACGTACGGCGAGCCGATAAAAAGGAATTTCAATAGTCATGCGCCACCCTTTGGGCTCCTTCTGCTAATGTTGTGTTTGGTGAGCACTGATTCCGAGCATGCATGGACTTTTGTGCGACGGACTTGTGTACACACAATCAGAAAGTCCGACAACAAAAATTTGTTGGCAGAAAATTTGAGAACCTGCTAGCCAACATCTGTTGGTGGAAAGTCCGACAATAAATAAATAAATGTTTGATGGAGCATACACACGGTCAGACTTTCCGCCAACATAGTTACATAGTAGGTGTGGTTGAAAAAAGACACAAGTCCATCAAATCCAACCTATGTGTGTGATTATATGTCAGTATTACATTGGATATCTAGGTATGTTGCAGTCGTTCAGGTGCTTATATAATAGTTTCTTGAAACTATCGATGCCCCCTGCTGAGAGGTTCATTGCAAAAGTTCACATTTTGAACAAAGCTTGTGAAACTTAGCAAACTGATTCCAGGCAGATTCACTCATCCATAATCTAAAGGGCACAGTGACTCCATTCACAAAGTGTTATCTACTGCTTTAATAAATGCAGTAAAATACCACATAGCGTTTTTCAAAAAAAGTTTTTCCATTCACAAAAAAATGCTTCTAAAATACAGCATGTGTTTTTTTTTTCCGAAAGATGCAGTATTTATCTCATGAAACTGCGCAGTATTTTATCTCTTGCGATATCCATTGGGATGGATACAGTGGAAAAGAATTAGAACCCCTATCAGTTTTTATTGCTAATAAAGAGGTAAAAGGGTTTCAACGGTGGAAATATTCCAACTCACTAGGTCAGTGCGGTCCCTGCAGCATATGTATTAATGCAAAAGAAAAAAGGTAACTAGAATACAGAGTCAAAGGGAAGCTGCTTAACAGGACACACATGATGTATCAAAAACAACTAAGTTCAGTTAAGTAAATACAAAATATCTTTATAAATGTCAAATATTGAATGAAAAGTATAAAAAAAATCACACATACAGTGCCATGAAAAAGTATTTGCCCCTGATTTTTTAATTTTTTTTGCATATTTCTCACACTTAAATGATTGAGATCATCAAACAAATTTTAATATTACACAAAGATAACCCAAGTACATCCAAGATGCAGTTTTTAAATTATTATTTCATTTATTAAGGGAAAAAAGCTGTTCAAATCTGCCTGGCCCTATGCGAAAAAGTAATTGCCCCCTCCCATGCTGAATCATGAATGAACAGTGATTAACCACTATTTTTTGGAAAGCTGAGTTAAATTTCACTTGCCACACCCAGGCCTGATTACTGCCAGACCTGTTGAATCAAGACATCAGAAAAATAGAAGCTGTCAGACAAAGTGAAGCACGCTAACAGATCATAAAAAGCTTCACATCATGCCACAATCTAAAAAAATTAGAGAACAGATTAGAAACAAAGTAATGTACATGTATCAGTCTAGGAAGGGTTTCAAAGCCATTTCTAAGGCTTTGGAACTCCAGTGAACCACATGGAGAGCCATTATCCACAAATGGAGATAACTTGAAACAGTGGTGAACCTTCCCAGGAGTGGCTGGCCTACAAAAATTACTCCAAATGCGTGACTACGACTCATCCAGGAGGTCATAAAAGAACCCAGAACAACATCTAGAACTGCAGGCCTCACTTGCCTCAGGTAAGATCAGTGTTCATGATTCAACAATAAGAAAGATACTGGGCAAAAATGGCATCCATGGGAGAGTTCCAAGGCCAAAGCCCCTGCTGACAAAAAGAACACAAAGGCTCATCTCACATTTAATAAAAAATATCTTGATTATCCCCAAGACTTTTAAGCAAATATTCTGTGAACTGATGAGACAAAAATTTTACTTTTTGGAAGGTGTGCGTTCCGTTACATCTGGCATAAAACTATTACAGCATTTCATAACAAGAACATCATATCAACAGTCAGACATGGTGGTGGTAGCGTCATGGTCTGGGGCTGCTTTTTAGCTTCAGGACCTGAACGACTTACCATAATTGATGGAACCATGAATTCTGAGCGCTACCAGAAAATCCTAAAGGACATACCTCCCAACTTTTTGAGATGGGAACGAGGGACAACCATTAGAAAAAGTATGTACACATAGGAAACATGCCGCACCCCTTAAAGGAGAATTATACAAAAAAAAACACAACCTGTGACAGACCTTCCTGATGACGCAAACTATGATGTGAAACGCGTAGAGGCTGCTGGGAGATTTTCGTCACGTCAATACGTCATTTCTGGGCTAGGCGTGAGCGAGGTTTGAAGTGCAAGCCGGGTGAAAACGAAGCTTGCATCGCACGCCGGCATAAGAATCACACGACGCCATCTCTACACACATTATTAGCTGTTGGAATAGCTTGGTGCCGGTTTACAGGCACCTTGAAATGTGAGTGTACAATCTTTTTCTTAACTTAACTGTATAAATAAACAGTTTTTACATATTGCGCAATGATCGCTGTCTATTTCTTATGAGGAGGACATGGTCCATATATAGCGCATTGGGGTCAGCAAAGAAACGGTGCAGGTGGAGTGGTTATCCCTACTAAATGAACCAAAGGCGTTATTCATTGGCATCTGGTGAGTGGCTAACCCATGTGGTGGTGGTCTTGTCACGAAAGTGGTGGAAGTGTCACAAAGAGTCACGTATAATACACGTTGTAAATTCAAAGGAAGGTTTTATAGAAACCTCTGCAACCATTGCACACTGCACTTTGTACACGAATTTGGACATTACAGTTTGGATACAAATGTCATATATCAATTTTGTATTTATTTATGCTGAGATATATTCAGGATATATTTAGTAGGTTGGATAATAACGCACTATTGCATGTGATATAAGGTTTTGGGATTATGATGTTTGTACAGGTATGAATTTTAAAAGAGTGGTTTATCCAAAGTAGAGTAGCGCACTCAACACACAGTTTATTTTCTATTTTTCACCTAGTGGTGTTTTTTTTTTGCAGCAACTCAATTTTATATCAATATAATTTTTCACACAATTTTTTTGCGCCGGTGACACATATATGTCCATCTGTGACAGACCTAGACAAGACAGAGGCTTTTGGAGAGGACTGAATGCAGGCCTCTTGCCTTTCGACTATGGGCCCTGGATTTTAAGGGAACAATACTCTTTGTGAGCTGTATGCCTGGGGACCCTGGTAGTAATATTACTTCGGATTCAAGTCCATGTCCCCCCAAAACACAAAACTCTGGGAATCCTGTATGTGCCATATTATAAATAGTGACTGCTTCACAATGTTGTGTATATATTGTGTGTTGTCTCATGCTGTTGTGTACTGGTTGCTGTGCTAGTTTGGGGTGGGGCTGTATTCCACTGTTCTATTGTGTTTGTCTGCCTTGGATCACAGGATGTGTATTTCTATGGAGGGAGGGGGGATTCCTCCAGCAGTTCTCCTTGCTGATAAGACTGTGTGCTGATGAGACGTTTAAGTCGAACAGCGAACAATTTGGGGTGTTCGCGGCAAATTCGAAAGCCGCGGAACACCCTTTAAAAGCCTATGGGAGAAATCAAAAGTGCTAATTTTAAAGGCTTATATGCAAGTTTTTGTCATAAAAAGTGTTTGGGGACCTGGGTCCTGCCCCAGGGGACATGGATCAATGCAAAAAAAGTTTTAAAAATTGACGTTTTTTTCGGGAGCAGTGCTTAATGCTTAAAGTGAAACAATAAAAGTGTAATATTCCTTTAAATTTCGTACCTGGGGGGTTTCTATAGTATGCCTGTAAAGGGGCCCATGTTTCCCGTGTTTAGAACAGTCTGACAGCAAAATGACATTTCAAAGGAAAAAAAGTCATTTAAAACTACTCACGCCTATTAATGAATTGTCGGTCCGACAATACACATAAAAGTTCATTGATAAAAACGGCATGGGATTTCCCCACAGGGGAACCCCGAATCAAAATAAAAAAAAAATGGCGTGGGGGTCCCCCTAAATTCCATACCAGGCCCTTCAGGTCTGGTATTAATATTAAGGGGAACCCCGTGCCAAAATTTAAAAAAAAATTGGCGCGGGGTCCTCCCAAAAATCCATACCAGACCCTTATCCAAGCACGCAACATGGCAGGCCGCAGGAAAAGAGGGGGGACGAGAGAGCGCTCCCCCTCCTGAACCATACCAGGCTACATGCCCTCAACATTGGGAGGGTGCTTTGGGGTAGCCCCCCCAAAGCACCTTGTCCCCATGTTGATGGGGACAAGGGTCTCATCCCCACAACCCTTGCCCGGTGGTTGTGGGGGTCTGCGGGTGGGGTGCTTATCGGAATCTGGAAGCCCCCTTTAACAAGGGGACCCCCAGATCCCAAGCCCCCCCTGTGTGAAATGGTAAGGGGGTACCCCTACCATTTCACAGAAAAACTGTCAAAAATGTTAAAAATGACAAGAGACAGTTTTTGACAATTCCTTTATTTGTCTTCTTTTTTCCATCTTCTATCTTCTTTCTTCTATCTTCCTGTAGTGTCTTCCTCCATCTTCTTCTTCTGGTTCTTCTGGTTCTTCCTCCGGTGTTCTCGTCCTGCATCTTCCTCCGTGACGTCTTCTTCCCTTCTTCTTCTCGGGTCGCTCCGCATCCATGATGGGAGGCTCCCGCTGTGTGACACTTCTCGTCTTCTGACGGTTCTTAAATAATGGAGGGCGGGGCCACCCAGTGACCCCGCCCCCTTCTGACGTACAGGGACTTGACGGGGACTTCCCTGTGGCATTCCCCGTGATGTCAGAGGGGGGCGGGGACACAGCGGATGACTGATTACTATACCGGCCCATTGCCAGTGTCATATGATCGCTGTGACCAATCAGAGCAGATCACATGACAGTTATTAACAATAAATGAAGATCACATGGCAGTTATTAACAATGAATGTTTCCTTTCATGCCATTTCATGTATACAATTGTGTTGCTAACTGTGATTGGTCACAGTAATCACATGATACAGACAGGACCAATCACAGCCGTTTGTACCATGTGATTAGCTGTGACCAATCACAGCTAATCACAACAATAGACAGTGTCTACACACTGTCATTCAGTCAAAATATTTGCTTAAAGCAGTGAAATTCATTGCCATAAGAAAGTATAGTATGTAAAAAAATAAATAAAAATCCTGATCAACTCCCCAGAGTAGTACAGTGTTACTATGGTAAGAGTGCATTGCTCTGGTAACAGTATGTAAAAAAAAAATGTAAAAGAAATAAAATGAATGTTAATTATTGTTTTTTTTTTTTACATACTGTCACCAGTCAGTGTCGCTGGTCACTGCCACAACAGTTATTTGATGATGCTGTACTGTGCTAAAAATGTAAAAAAAAAAAAAAAAAGTGAAAAAAACTATTTTTTTTCTTCATTTTCCAAAAAAACGTGACAAAAAATTACAACTTCAAAAAAACACGTTATGTCTCTTACTAAATACCTCAGAATGTCTACTTTCCGAAAAGGTAATTGAGGGGTATTTGTACTGCCCTGGTGTTTTCCAGCCTCAAGAAATGAGATATGCTATCAGTACGTCAGATATATATACCATAGTTTGTAGACCCTATAACTTTCCTACAGACTAAATAATATACACTGATTTGGCTTATTTTCACCAAAGAAATACAATTTTGCCAACATTTATGAAGAAAGATTATTTATATATCAGAAACAGAGAATGTGTGTTTTTTTAATGTTTGGCATTTCTTTGTTTATTTAGCAAAAAAATAAAAAACCCAGTAGTGATTAAATACCACCAAAAGAATTTTATTATTATTATTATTATACAGGATTTATATAGCGCAAACAGTTTGCGCAGCATTTTACAACATGAGGGCAGAAAGTACACTTACAATACAAATCAATACAGGAGGGACCAGAGGGCCCTGCTTATTAGAGCTTACAATCTAGAAGGGAGGGTCAAGTGGAAACAAAAGGTAATAACCGTGGGGGATGAGCTGATGTAGATAATGAAAATACAGTTGTTAGGTGTGGGTAGGGTAGGCTTCTCTGAAGAGAAGGGTTTTCAGGGATCGTCTAAAAGCTAATAAAGTAGGAGATAAGCGGACAGATTGGGGTAGGGAATTTCATAGGATTGGAGAAGTTTTGGAAAAGTCCTGGAGGCGAGCATGAGAGGAGGTGACGAGGGAGCTAGAGAGCATGAGGTCTTGAGAGGAACGAAGAGAACGAGTAGGTTGGTATTTAGATACTAAGCTAGTGATGTAGCTGGGGGCGAAATTGTGGATGGCTTTGTACGTAGTTAATATTTTGAATTTAATTCTTTGGCAGAGCGGAAGCCAAATAGAGAGAAAGCTCTATTTGTGTAAAACAAATTATAGGTAGTTCATATGGGTACAGTTTTGCATGACAGCGCAATTGTCATTCAAAGTGCCACAGCCCTGAAACCTGAAAATTGGCCTGGGCAGGAAGGGGGTAAAAGTGCCTTGTATTGAAGTGGTTAAATACCACATGCCTGGACCACTACTTAATTACCAGATGCATTTAATTATTTATTTCCTTCTGTGAATTGAGTTTAATGCCTTTTTATGCTGTCTTTACTAGCGTTTTTTAGTGTTTTAAGGTAAATACCTCAAAATGGCGTTGTGAATTGACAGTTTCAGGATCGCATGCAAAATTTAGGGTAAATACAGACAGCTAAATACTGCATGCAATCTGCTTTAGTGAATGGAGCACTAACCTAGATCCACTGTGCATATGTGCATTCTGACAGGTGCACAATTGTGCCTCATACAGAAAATATAATAATATAATCATCCTATGCTTAAGAAAATCAGGATGGAACAATTGATAAATCACGAGCCTTATTTTTTTGTGCTCATATTTTTCCTAACTACAGGAATTATTTCCATTAGAGTACCTGCAAATATATCAAAAGTTATTTATTTTTGGTCACCAGGACAAATGGAAAGAGCAGATTTCTCTGACAGAGACACCGATAGCCATAAAAAAAACTATCAGGGTCTCTAACTCTTTAAAACTCTATTCAGATGTAAAAAAAATGGCTTTAGGTAACCTTTAATATTTATGACCTGCAGTGTAAGAAGACAGGGAGACAACAGTGTCTATGCCTAAAGGCATTGCATCCACCCTAATAATGATATTCATAATCACTTTAATGAGTGATATAGTGAAACTCAAGGTTCTGGCATATGCTTGTATCTAGTGCAATTCTTGTAAACTTGCTTCAAGATATAAAGTAATGTGTATGCCAGAAACTTTATACATTGGTAGTACTACTGTTAGAGCAGAATTATATTTTAATATGTGTGTAGGAAAATATGTATCAGTATTATTGTTTTTTAAAGCGTATTAGAAAAAGCTTGTACAAAAGTCTCTGCATATATAAAAAAGCAGAAGCAAATCCAGAGTATACGGAAAGTAGCACGTACGTAGCATGTGATCGCATAGGAGCAGTAGGATAATAGCATACAGATAAAAAAGACACATATCGCTTCAGAGGTAACTAATAACATAGTTAATAGGGACAGAACTGATCAAGTTACACCAGCATCTCATCCCTGGATGCTTAGCCTGCCAAGCACCAGGTCCAGTAGGTTTAGACCCGGAGGGGAAGATTTAATAAAACTAGACAGTGCAGCTCTGCATAGAAATCAGCCAGCTTCCAGGTTTTTTTTGCCAAAGCTTAAATGAACAAGCTGAAGTTTGAAGCTGATTGGTAACCATGCACATCTGCATCAGATTCTGAGTGCTTTAGCTTTAGTAAATCTCACCCGGAGTATCTACAGTAGTCAATTTGGACCAAGTTTTTCAAATTTATTAGGGCACTCTCTATGCTGATATATATCGCGTTCCAACCAAAGGGTATCCCCAACATTCTTAATCCATTCAGTTAAAGTGGGTGGGTTCTCTGATTTTCAGTGCATGAAAATAAGCTTACAACTTGAAATAAGACTCCGGTGATAGCCTCAGTAACAAACAAAATATCAAGGGGGCGTGTCAGAAATGGCGCTGGGAGCAGACGTGTAGTGTCTGAGCTCCCGCAGACTGGCGCTGAATCCTGCAATTTTTGGGTGCAGAGGCACATAAAAAGACCCTCCTGTGCTCCCCCAGCCTCTGCTGCACCCCTGGGGCATACACAGGAGGAAATCCCAGTAAAAATCCCGCACAAAGGCCGCGACGGCGAACATCGCGGGCCTCGCCTAAATCTCCCGCCCAGATGGAGAACCAGGTCGACGATCTGGAGCGGCTGCCAGCCACAGCATCCGATTTTAAAGCTGGGATACTCCGTGGTCACATGCATGAAGTGGAGCAGAGGGTCTCACAGAATGAAGACACGGTATGTGACCGGGGGCTGATATACATACATTGAAAACTAAAGTTAAAGTACTGAAAGCCCGGGCCGAAGATGCCGAAAATCGCAACAGAAAAACAACTTGCGAGTTTTGGCCCTTCCCGAAGGGGCAGAGGGTACAGACCCCACCACATTTGCGGAACATTTATTGCAACAGTTGCTTCCCTCAGCACGCTTTTCCCCATTCTTCACCGTGGAAAGGGCACATTTCATATCCTCCACCAAGGGCCCATAAGGAGCGCCGCCCCGCACCTTCATATTCAAGCTGCTCCATTTCCGTGATCGTGACATGGTGATGAAAGAAGTGAGATCCCAAGGTAAACTACGATTTGAAAACTCCAAACTCCTGATCTTCCCAGATTATTCACTGGAAACTCAGAAATCCTATGACACAGTGAGGGCCAGACTCTGAGTTAAGCATATCAAGTACAGCATGCTGTTCCCGGACAGATTGCGAGTGGAGGACAGTGAATCGGTGCGATTCTTTACATCTCCTGAGGAAGCCTCCATATAGATCGACACATTACCACGCAGATAAGTATCCTTATTGCTGGGGAAATGTTTTGTATGTGCTATAGCCACTTAAAAAGATGAGAGAGGCCTATAATTGTCATCATAGGTATACCTCAACTATGAGAGACAAAATGTGGAAACAAATCCAGACAATCATATTGTCTTATTTATAAAAGAATTTATTTGCAAATTATGGTGGAAAATAAGTATTTGGTCACCTACAAACAAGCAAGATTTCTGTCTCTCACAGACCTGTATCTTCTTCTTTAACAGGCTCCTCTGTCCTCCACTCATTACCTATTAGTATTAATGGCACCTGTTTGAACTCGTTATCAGTATAAAAGACACCTGTCCACAACCTCAAACAGTCACACTCCAAACTCCACTATGGTGAATAGGGATGAGCTTCGAGTTCGAGTCGAACTCATGTTCGACTCGAACATCGCCTGTTCGCCAGTTCGCCGAACAGCGAACAATTTGGGGTGTTCGCGGCAAATTCGAATGCCGCGGCACACCCTTTAAAAGTCTATGGGAGAAATCAAAAGTGCTAATTGTAAAGGCTTATATTCATGGTATTGTCATAAAAAGTGTTTGGGGACCTGGGTCCTGCCCTAGGGGACATGGATCAATGCAAAAAAAAGTTTTAAAAACAGCTGTTTTTTCGGGAGCAGTGATTTTAATAATGCTTAAAGTGAAACAATAAAAGTGTAATATCCCTTTAAATTTCATACCTGGGGGGTGTCTATAGTATGCCTGTAAAGGGGCGCATGTTTCCAGTGTTTAGAACAGTCTGAGAGCAAAATGACATTTCAAAGGAAAAAAAAGTCATTTAAAACTACTCGCGACTATTAATGAATTGCCGGTCCGACAATACACATAAAAGTTCATTGATAAAAACGGCATGGGAATTCCCCACAGGGGAACCCCGAACCAAAATTAAAAAAAAAAAAATGACGTGGGGGTCCCCCTAAATTCCATACCAGGCCTTTCAGGTCTGGTATGGATATTAAGGTAAACCCCGGCCAAAATTTTTAAAAAGAAACGGTGTGGGGTCCCCCTCAAAATCCATACCAGACCCTTCAGGTTTAAGGGGAACCCCGGACCCACATTTTTAAAAAAATGGCATGGGGTCCCCCCAAAAATCCATACCAGACCCTTATCCGAGCACGCAACCTGGCAGGCTGCAGGAAAAGGGGGGGACGAGAGAGCAAACTGTACCAGGCCACATGCCCTCAACATTGGTGGGGTGCTTTGGGGTAGCAACATGGGGACAAGGGCCTCATCCCCACAACCCTTGTCCGGTGGTTGCGGGGGTCTGCGGGCGGGGGGCTTATCAGAATCTGAAAGCCCCCTTTAACAAGGGGACCCCCAAATCCCAGCCCTCCCCCTGTGTGAAATGGTAAGGGTACCATTTCACAAAAAAACTGTCAAAAAAGTTAAAAATGACAACAGACAGTTTTTGACAATTCCTTTATTTAAATGCTTCTTCTTTCTTCTATCTTCTTTCTTCTTTCTTCTATCTTCCTTCGGTTTCTTCCTCCATCTTCTGGTTCTTCTGGTTCTTCCTCCGGTGTTCTTGTCCGGCATCTTCCTCCACGGCATCGGCGTCTTCTTCCCTTCTTCTCCTCGGGCCGCTCCGCATCCATGATGGCATGGAGGGAGGATCCCGCTGTGTGACGCTTCTCTCTTCATCTTTTTCTCTTCATCTTCTTCTCTTCATCTTCTTGTCTTCATCTTCTTTTCGGGCTGCTCCGCATCCATGATGGCATGGAGGGAAGCTCCCGCTGTGTGACGCTTCTCCTCTTCTGACAGTTCTTAAATAACAGGGGCGGAGCCACCCGGTGACCCCACCCCCCTCTGACACATGGGGACTTGACGGGACTTCCCTGTGGCATTCCCTGTGACGTTAGAGGGGGCGGGGTCACCCGTTACATAACCCCGCCCCTTCTGACGTCACGGGGAATGCCACAGGGAAGTCCCCGTCAAGTCCCCGTGCGTCAGCGGGGGGCGGGGTCACCAGGTGGCTCCGCCCCCCTGTTATTTAAGAACCGTCAGAAGAGGAGAAGCGTCACACAGCGGGAGCCTCCCTCCATGCCATCATGGATGCAGAGCGGCCCGAAAAGAAGATGAAGACAAGAAGATGAAGAGAAGAAGAAGAAGATGAAGAGAAAAAGATGAAAAGAAAAAGATGAAGAGAGAAGCGTCACACAGCGGGAGCCTCCCTCCATGCTATCATGGATGCGGAGCGGCCCGAGGACAAGAAGGGAAGAAGATGCCGACGCCGCGGAGGAAGATGCCGGACGAGAACACCGGAGAAAGAACCAGAAGAACCAGAAGAACCAGAAGAAGAAGAAGATGGAAGAAGAAACCGAAGGAAGATAGAAGAAAGAAGAAAGAAGAAAGAAGAAAGTAGAAAGAATTTAAATAAAGGAATTGTCAAAAACTGTCTCTTGTCATTTTTAACATTTTTGACAGTTTTTTTGTGAAATGGTAGGGGTACTTTTGTACCCCCTTACCATTTCACACAGGGGGAAGGGCCGGGATCTGGGGGTCCCCTTGTTAAAGGGGGCTTCCAGATTGCGATAAGCCCCCTGCCCGCAGACCCCCACAACCACCGGCCAAGGGTTGTGGGGATGAGGCCCTTGTCCTCATCAACAATGGGACAAGGTGTTTTGGGGGCTACCCCAAAGCACCCTCCCAATGTTGAGGGCATGTGGCCTGGTACGGTTCAGGGGGGGCGCTCTCTCGTCCCCCCCTCTTTTCCTGCGGCCTGCCAGGTTGCGTGCTCAGATAAGGGTCTGGTATGGATTTTTAGGGGGACCCCACGCTATTTTTTTTAAAATTTTGACGCAGGGTTCCCCTTAAAATCCATACCAGACCTGAAGGGTCTGGTATAGATTTTGAGGGGGGCCCCATGCCTTTTTTTTTTTTTTTAATTTTGGCCGGGGTTCCCCTTAATATCCATACCAGACCTGAAGGGCCTGGTATGGAATTTAGGGGGACCCCCACATCATTTTTTTTTTTTACATTTTGGTTCGGGGTTCCCCTGTGGGGAATTCCCATGCCGTTTTTATCAATGAACTTTTAGGTGTATTGTCAGACCGGCAATTCATTAATAGCCACAAGTAGTTTTAAATGACTTTTTTCCTTTGAAATGTCACTGTTCTAAAAACGGGAAACATGGGCCCCTTTACAGGCATACTATAGACACCCCCCAGGTACGAAATTTAAAGGGATATTACACTTTTATTGTTTCACTTTAAGCATTATTAAAATCACTGCTCCCGAAAAAACGTCCCTTTTTAAAACTTTTTTTGCATTGATCCATGTCCCCTGGGGCAGGACCCAGGTCCCCAAACACTTTTTATGACAATAACTTGCATATAAGCTTTTAAAATTAGCACTTTTGATTATTCATGTTCATGTCCCATAGACTTTAACGGTGTTCGCGTGTTCAAACTAATTTTTTGCCTGTTCGCAAGTTCTGGTGCGAACCTAACAGGGGGGTGTTCGGCTCATCCCTAATGGTGAAGACCAAAGAGCTGTCGAAGGACACCAGAAACAAAATTGTAGACCTGCACCAGGTTGGGAAGACTGAATCTGCAATAGGCAAGCAGCTTGGTGTGAAGAAATCAACTGTGGGAGCAAGAATTAGAAAATGGAAGACATACAAGATCATGATAATCTCCCTCGATCTGGGACTCCACGCAAGATCTCACCGTGTGGGGTCAAAATGATCACAAGAACGGTGAGCAAAAATCCCAGAACCACAAGGGGGGACCTAGTGAATGACCTGCAGAGAGCTGGGACCAATGTAACAAAGGCTACCATCAGTAACACACTACGCCGCCAGGGACTCAGATCCTGCAGTGCCAGACATGTCCCCCGCTTAAGCCAGTACATGTCTAGGCCCATCTGAGGTTTGCTAGAGAGCATTTGGATGATCCAGAAGAGGATTGGAACAATGTCATATGGTCAGATGAAACCAAAGTAGAACTGTTTGGTAGAAACATAACTCGTGTTTGGAGGAGAGAGGATGCTGAGTTACAACCATAGAACACCATACCTACTGTGAAGCATGGGGGTGGCAACATCATGCTTTGGGGCTGTTTCTCTGCAAAGGGAACAGGACGAATGATCCGTGTACATAAAAAGAATGAATGGGGCCATGTATCGTGAGATTTTAAGTGCAAACCTCCTCCCATCAGCAAGGGCATTGAAGATGAAACATGGCTGGGTTTTTCAGCATGACAATGATCCCAAGCACACTGCCCGGGCAACGAAGGAGTGACTTCGTAAGAAGCATTTCAAGGTCCTGGAGTGGCCTAGCCAGTCTCCAGATCTCAACCCCATAGAAAACCTTTGAAGGGAGTTGAAAGTCCGTGTTGCCCAGCGACAGCCCCAAAACATCACTGCTCTAGTGGAGATTTGCATGGAGGAATGGGCCAACATACCCGAAACAGTGTGTGACAACCTTGTGAAGACTTACAGAAAATGTTTGACCTCTGTCATTGCAAACAAAGAATATATAAAACAGTATTGAGATGAACTTTTGATATTGACAAAATACTTATTTTCCACCATAATTTGCAAATAAATTCTTTCAAAAATCAGACAATGTGATTGTCTGGATTTGTTTCCACATTTTGTCTCTCATAGTTGAGGTATACCTATGATGACAATTACAGGCCTCTCTCATCTTTTTAAGTGGGAGAACTTGCACAATTGGTGGCTGACTAAATACTTTTTTGCCCCACTGTATACCATAACCCCACAGCCCGTACACGTACAAACAATTCGCTGTCCTCGCCTTTCCCCCTGTCCAGGGGCACCAGACAGGGCTGTCCACTTTCCCCCGGGCTGTTTGCGCTAGCCATGGAACCCATGGCAGCCCGCATCAGATCTGCCCCCTCAGTAGAGGGAATTCGGGTAGGTGTAATAACGGATAAAATATCTCTATATGGCGATGACATCCTCCTCTTTCTCAAGGATATCTCCTCCCTTCCACCAGCACTTCAAATAATAGATGAGTTTGGTTAATTCTCAGGCATCAAGGTCAACTGGGGTAAATCACTCCTCTTCTCACTAAACGCATCGGGTCACCACCCACCAACAGGTACCCCCCTAAACTGGACACCTGAATTTAAATATCTAGGAGTAAGGGTTGGAACTCCGCTGTCCTCATACTTTGAGCTGAACCTCCAACCACTACTCAAAAACTTCTCACAGAAATGTTTAGCCTGGAGGACTCTCGCCCTTTTACCGTGGGCAAGGTAAACTTAGTTAAGATGGTGTATCTGCCTAAATTTCTTTACTTCTTTCGAAACTCCCCTCAGATTCCCCCCCGCCTCTTTCTTTGCCAAATTAAAAAGTATAATATCTTCCTTCGTCTGGAATGGAAGGTCCCCACGACTGGCCATCTCCACCCTTCAGCTTCCCATTACCCAGGGCCTGTCCCTACCGGACTTTCAGGTCTACTTCTGGGCGGCTGTTCTGATGACAGTTAGATGGTGGTTCTCCCAACCACACGACAACCCAGCAGTGACTCTAGAAGCAGCCGTAATGGGGTCATATTCCTCGATTAGCAACGTGGTGTTCAGAGGGACCAGATCCCACCCTGGCATCACGGAACTGATGAGTACAACAATAACAGTATGGCATAGGGCTGAGACCTGCTTTAGCTCCCCCGAGACATTTTCCCCTCACATCACCCTCTGGGGCAACCCCACTTAGCCAAACATGAATACTGTTCCAGATCCTCAGATCTGGGCGAGAAAAGGAATAGTGAAACTGAAACACATTGTCAAGGGAGGTAAACTGAGATCCTTCTCTGATCTCAAGAGTGCCTACTCACTACCGGGATGGATGCTGTTCTGATACTACCAGCTCCGCCATGCTTATAGGAAACAGTTCCCACCACTCCTCACAGTGGAATCAGACTCTGTGGAGGGATTACTTACTGCCAAGATCATAGATAAACCCCTGTCCTCCCTATATTTCCATTTGTCCATAGCTCCTACGAAGAAACTTGAAAAAACCCTGGACAAATGGAAAATGGATATTCCTGACTTGTCAGAGGATGAATGGGAAACATGTGTATCCTCCTTTGTTACTAACATGATTTCAGCTAGAGATCGATTTATGCAGGTCAAGTTCCTCTGCAGAGCCTACTACACCCCGAAACGATTGACAATTATAAATCCTACCACTCTGGTGGCCTGTCCCAGATGTGATTTAAGGTCTGCCTCCTTCTTCCACATGGTCTGGTCCTGCCCCCACCTCGGGGACTATTGGTCGGAGATAGTTGACAACCTTGACCAGATCAACTCTCTGGATCTGGGAACTAACCCCAAAACGATGTTGCTAAATGTTTTCAACCCTAGTATACGGGGCAAATACACTAAATTGTTCCTAAGTTATGCTACATTTTATGCCCGTAGAGAGATATTCCTCCACTGGAAGGACGTTACACCTCCCAGGGTGTCTTCATGGCACTTAGCATTGAACTCGGTGCTGCCACTGTACAAGCTTACCTATGCTAATCGAAATTGCCCTAACAAATTTGACAAGATATGGTCGGGATGGATAGATGCTTGGGGTACAGGGTTAGCAGACGACAATCGAGATATTGCTGATGTACCTGCTCCATGATAATGGACCACTGATATGATCTCCTGAATACCCATTTACTGTTTATACTACGTAAATCCAACTGCGTAGATGAGGACCCTCCTTCTCCCCCCTCCCCCCCTCCCCCTCCCATCTTTCACCTATCCCATGAATGCAGCCCGATCGGTGCCCATCAATGCAGCTTGATCAGTGCTCATCAATGCAGCCTCACCAGTGGCCATCAATGCAGCCTCACCAGTGGCCATCAATGCAGCCTCACCAGTGGCCATCAATGCCGCTTCACCAATGGCCATCAATGCCGCTTCACCAGTGGCCATCAATGCTGCCTCACCAGTGGTCATCAATGCAGCATCCCCAGTGGCCATCCATGCAGCTTCACCAGTGGCCATTAATGCAGCCTCACCAGTGGCCATCAATGTAGCCTCACCAGTGGCCATAAAAGCAGCCTCACCAGTAACCATCAATGCAGCCTCATCAGTGCCCATCAATGCAGCCTCATCAGTGCCCATAAATGCAGCCTCATCAGTGCCCATCAGCACCCATCAATGCAGCCCGATCAGCGCCCATCAGTGCAGCCCATCAGCACCCATCAATGCAGCTCATCAGTGCCCATCAATGCAGCCCATCACTGTCCATCAATGCAGCCCACCAGTGCTCATCAATGCAGCCCAATTGATGCCCATCAGTGCAGCCTCATCAGTGCCCATCAATGCAGCCTGATCATTGCCCATCAATGCAGCCCGATCGGTGCTCATCAGCACTGCCTCATCAGTGCCCATCAATGCAGCCCGATCAGTGTCCATCAATGCAGCCCGATTGGTGCCCATCAGTGCAGCCTCATCAGTGCTCATCATTGCAGCCTGATCAGTGCCCATCAATGCAGCCCCATCAGTGCCCATCAATGCAGCCCCATCAGTGCCCATCAATGCAGCCTCAATGCAATGCATTGGATTTTGAGGCATTGGTATGATAGATTGGGGGGGTGGCATTGCAGGCATAAGTATGATTCAGACCTATGCCTCCAATTCTACCCCCCCCAATTCATTACACCTATGCCTCCAAATAGCCGCCCCTTTCCTCCCAGCACACATCTTGTTCAGTTCCCAATTCAACGCCTCTATGTGCTGCTTTCAATCACAGCACATTGAAAATGTTCACCATGCCTTCCCAGTAGTGGTGTGGTTTAGGGCATTGCCACATTAAATAAATATGTTAACCATAGTCCCTGTGTCATTGGTCACATGAGGGGTCTTGAGCCTTGCCCATTTCGAAGAGCTTGGACGGATGCAACAAAATGTATAATTGAGGGGGGTGGTTTAGCAAGCAACGTAGCACTGCCTGCAAAGCCATTTTCCATTGATCATCTATTAGGGTACAAATATCTGCTTCTCACTTTTCAGTTACCTTTATAGGGAAGCTCTAAAGGTAGATAGCTAGTAGCATAGCAGCAAGATATGAAACCTTTTAAGGTTTCTGTATGTTGCAGGAAGGTTAAAATAGGGGTCAGGGACAACCTCCACTTATACTTGCTGCCTTGGGTTTTGATTGCATGATGAAGTTGTATATATTGGAAGTACATGGGTGGGGGTAAAGAAAACATAGCACAAAGCTCCGAAAAGGATATGAGAGAGCCTTGGGAGAATATCTGGTGGGAAATGCCTCAGGCCTTCCACTGAATACAAAACTGTAATCTGGCTAAAAACCAGTAACCTCCTGGATCTGCTGAAGTTTGTTCCAATTTTTTTGCATAGGAATATAGGACTTATAGAAAGCACGGTGAGTGACCCAAAAAGACAAAATTTAGGTGCCACTCAGGTAGAGAGGTAAAGTCCAACTAGACCGCTGTGAGTGCAGGCAGGGACAGGGAGCTTGTCTTAGCTCCAAGCTTGCGGCAATGTCAAAGGAAAGGGTCCATAATCCACACATCATGAAGCAGACTCTTGTGCATTAAGTGAGATGAATGGCAGCCTCAGCCCGGACTCCAGCCAGGCCATGCCCCCCAATGCATTCACTCTGCCCCTGGGAGCTTAATCATGAGTAACTTACAGAAAGCGAGGGATTCCAACCCTGAGGGAAGGTCATGTGCTCTTGTACGATATAGTAGAATTGATAATGATGAGCCCAATTTAGAAGGGGCAGATTCATCAAGCTCAGTCATGCCTCCCAACAGGTTCTGTAACTGAGTGGTTAGGTAATATAGCCATGGTTTGGGAATGACTACAACTCCACCATCATCGGTATTATTTTTAATGCTATACAGAAACCATACTGCTCTAAATTCAGATGTTAAAGGAGAACGGTACCTCTAGTACAGCAGTACTTTAATTAAACCCCATCCCTTTGAGTGGAGCCCTTAAAGTGACAAACTATTAAACACTGATGGGGTCCTTACAATAGTCATTTTTTATGCATTTAGTTAAAAACTTCTTTCCAAAAGGAAAACAACCTGTTTTTGTAACTGCTTAAAAAAAATCTAGTGGTTCAGCAGGGACTAGTGGATTTTCAATCCTTCTATGGCTGTTCCTGCTTGAGAGAAGTCAATCTAATGATTGGCTTCTTTTGAAGAGAAATGTTAAAAAATGTTTATTTAATCAGTGCTGGCAGTCAATTGGCTGCGGCACTGATCATTGTATTGTGAATACACTATCAGACTACAATAGAGTAGAGGAGAGGATCCATCCATCCACCTCGCTTTTGTGGATTGCAGAATCCATTCTGTTGACTGTTGAAAAAAATATGATCCATCTATGACCAGCTTTAGTGTCAATTTATTAGACACTTATGTAAAGTACACCTAAGTTTAGTAGTCCATTTAAACCATACATTAATTCCACCATTCACTCAAACAGCATGAAGCAGTACCTGCAGTCGATTGACTCCAGGCACTGTATGGATGACAATTTTTGGCCCAGGTCCTTCGACAGAATTTGATAAAGTAATCAACTCTTGTTAAACTATTAGGAACTTCCACTAGAAAGTGTATGGCCAGCTTAAGACTGGATTCCCATGTGTGTTTAAGGGCAAACTACAAGTTCTTTTGGGCGTCTCAGCAGGTTTTCTGCGAACATGTGGGAAGCCCCAAGCAAATCAATTAAAGGCTGAAAGCACCAGTAACTGTTTACATGTAATTAAACATAGAGCAATTAGTTGTGGATGAGTATCTATAGATTGACTGTTTGCATCCTGGGGTGATCATAAAAACTATAGCAGCCAATATATTTGAAGGTCAGTTTTTGGGTTTACACTTCACAATACTTATCATTCTCCATGTTCTAAAAATCTTCACTGTATGATCCTGCCCTTGGCTACACAGGCTTTGCAGGGAAAATGTTCCAGGTATGTCCAATAAATTAGCTGTACTCATGGTGGCCTCCTGCTATCCATCAGAGAACTGTTTCAAGTCCTGAGGTCAAAAACACAGGTTTTTGTTGCAAATACATGCTAAGCTATACTGCCCTGCCAAAGCACCTCTGTAAAGTGTGGCCTCTGACTCAAGTTGGAAATATACTGTACTGCAATGCACAAACTGAAAGCAAACTTACCAAGAGGCAGACCGATACTTCTTAAAGTCACAACTACATAAATGCCCAGCACAACTCAAAGGCACATAAAGACCAAAAGTGTGTTTCTGCACCAAATCCTTTAATTAAAGGACAACTCGACTAAAGTTAATGTTGTCCATTAGGTCTCATTCACACAACAGTAAAAAAAAACTGTTATAACCATTTTTTATTTACTGGTCTGAATGCAGGTGCATTGTTTTTAATGGAGACAAAGGTGCATAAATATGCACTGCGTTCAGATCCATAACCAAAAATCCAAAAATCTGCCTGTGAGTACATGCATATACATGAATACCATTGAGAAAAAGAATATATAAATTTTTACACACTAAAAAATGAATCTATATACTTACGTAGGAACTTTACGTAGGAACTTTACGTAGGAACTTTTGTTCCCTGCCTAATGATCAGTAAACTTTTTTGGCCATGTTACAGTGAAAGCAGTCTTAAAGTAAAAACAAAAGCCAAAACTTTTATTTTCCCCACTGTAAGGAATGGCAAAAAAAAAAACATTTTTTTTTCATCTGTGCCTCATTAAGATTTCACTTCACTTCCTGTTCCGTGGACACAAAAAAAAGTGGGGAGATATTTTTCCAAAGACAAGTAAGTTGTCATCTAAACATGTGTCCATATTGGAAGATTCTTGTTTTTGTGGCACTTCAAAAGTTTCTTCCACACTATCAGTCCTATAAGCAGTGATAACAGGGACAAATCAGCAGGGACACAGATCTAAAAAAAAAAAAACCCGAAAGGGGTTTGTCACGGAACGTCCCACACTCCGCTTGAGTGTTTCCTTCAGTATACCACTTCCTCTCAGTCTGAATCTAGATATCAGATATTCCAACCACTCATAAGCACAAAACAAGGCGACACTTGCTTCACTGCTAACATGGACTAACTCTTTATTTGAGATCTCACACAAATATATACAGCAGAATGACTAAAACCTAACCTAATTAACATGAGCTAATTTACTAAATCATTTACCCAGACCAGATGACACAGAGACATGACCTGTAGGACATGGACTTGTGGGCACCGAGCTTCACACAGTAGTATAAACACAATAGCAGGAGCTAATTACAGTTAACAATACAAATAACAATCTCCCCCCTCCTCAGCCTAGTCATTAACAGTTCGTCTCCTAGCCAGTCCTGGAGGCTAATGTGATCAGCTCACTCAATTAACAGGTTGAGTTCAGAATCAAACAAACCAAGAATAGTCTCTACATACATCCTGGGAGATATTGTGGACAAATATTACTGTAACATTTTAAGCAGTCCAAGATATATTTTCTCACTCACCCTGTGCCAGGATAGCACAGGGTGACTTAGACATAAGAGGTGTATGGGGAGCTGAAACAAGGACATCCCCTACTTTCCAAGGGATTCTGAGTTCCACGGCCCTCCCGTCACAGGGTTCTAACCTAGCAAGTCGCTATCCAAAATTAAAATTAAAGTTTTAGCTTCAAAAACACTTTATTCTCATAAAAAAAAAAACTTTAGGAGACATGGTTACTAATTTTTGAACCCTCATCACTTGTTACATTACTTTATAATAAACAAAATTGAACAAAAAATGCACATTTCAATGTTTAAATATATTTAAATAGTTGCAAAGGCACCCGTGTTTCACCCATCTGAAGATATGTTTGACACACAGTTATTACTTGTAAAAATAAAGCTTGATAACCTTTATGCCGCGTACACACGGTCGGACTTTTCGACCGGACTGGTTCGACGGATGCCGACTGTCCAAATCCGGCAGACAATCCGATCGTGTGTGGGCTTCACCGGACCTTCAGCGGACTTTTCCAGTTGCAAATCTGACGGACTTTAGATTTGGAACAGGCTTCAAATCTTTACGTCGTAACTCTGCCGGACCCAGAAATCCGCTCGTCTGTACGCTAGTCCGACGGACAAAAACCCACGCAGCTATTGGCTACTGGCTATCAACTTCCTCATTTTAGTCCGGTGTATGTCATCACGTACGAATCCGTCGGACTTTTGTGTGATCGTATGTAGTTAAGTCCGTTCATTAGAAAGTCCGCCGCAAGTCCGCCAAAAGTCCATTGAAAGTCTGTCGGATGGGCTGTCGGACTTTTGTAGCCGAAAAGTCCGACCGTGTGTACGCGGCATTAGGTCCCTTTCACACTGGGGCGTCGGCGGTGTTGGCGGTAAAGCGCCGCTATTTTTATTTGCAGGGGTATTCGGCCACTAGCAGGGCGCTTTTATCCCCCGCTAGCGGCCGAATACCCCCGCAAAAAAGCCCTCAAAAAAGGTTACCTGCGAGCACTATACTTGGCGCTCTCAGTTCACCCAGGTCTGTTAGAAAGGCAAATGAATATTTGTTTTCCTAACACTGAACTGCCTCTCCGCCAATCAGGTATTTACATACTTTCCAGGTCAGTGACTTTAAAGAACTAATGCAGAAGGATAGCATGACAAACAGTCAACTAGCATTTTCGGGAGGAGACGTCAGAAATAAAAACTTCCAAGTTTCTCAAATTAAATATAAGTATTGTACTGGGCAACTAAGGACACGCATTATACTTATACATGAGACTAGAAAGCAACATTAACATTTGATCTTATCCTACCAAACTCATGTTTCAGAATGTTAGTATTACATAACTAAAGCACAAGACTTTGTCCAAACATTAATCATAATTGAAAAAGGTTTAAAGTGAGAACCCGTAATAATTCAAACCAGGGCATTTTTTTAACAGCTTTGATTACTTTAAAAATTCAAAGCAATTGTTTTTCTTGGCTTGCAGTTCATTGTGGTCTGGAACAAATTCAGTTGTAATGTGTGATACTTTCATACTCGTGCTTTTATACTGAGGATGTGTTTATGATCACTTACAGAGAAAAGCATTACATAACCAGTAGCGAGCTTGCCCCCATGCAGTTCACACACCGCTATAGGGTCCAGGGATAAGATAGTGCAGGATCCCTCCCATTCATCTATTTTGTCTGTTAAGATTTGCATAATGTGGCAAACACAATGGGGTTGATTTACTAAAACTGGAGAGTGCAAAATCTGGCGCAGCTCTGCATAGAAACCAATCAGCTTCCAGGTTTTTGTTGTCAAAGTTTAATTGAACAAGCTTAAGCTAGAAGCTGATTGGCTACAATGCACAGGTGCACCCGATTTTTCACTTTCCAGTTTTAGTAAATCAGCCCCAATGTGTATCAAGGAATCTGGCCAACTTCAGTGCTGTTACATCTCTGTCCAACTTTGTTCGGGCATTGCTCGTTTTCAGCCTCGTTCAAGCTCTCTCTGCACTGCTATAGCCTTGGATCTCCTCGTGACTTAGTTCTGGTTTTCCATTGTGCGTCAGCACACACACTAATGATGCTGAGAGTTGTCTGGAGCGCATTTATGCACTGGCCTTTGAACAGACTGGTACTGTGTCTTATAACCAGTTAATAAGAGCTGTAATACTTAAGCCTGTTATTCCTGATTGTTGATGACCCAGATTGCCTGACTGCGCGCTCATCCTCTACACTGTCTACCGGCTATTTGTTGCTGACCCAGACTGCCTGATTACCCTCTGATTTCTGCTTGCCTCAACCCCTGATTGAACCTGACTACTCTCTCCTTTAAGGCCTTGTCTTGTTACCAACACTGACTGATTACCCTTTGCTTGCCACCTTCCAAGACCCCTGCTTGTCTTCTGCCTTGCCCACAGTCTTTGCATTGTGTCCCCTCTGCTCCTGCCACCCTCTGGTGGGGTAGGTGGGTCAATCTCAAGGGCAGTGACCTGGTGCCAGTTTGCAGCAAACAAAAACAGGTGTTACTAGATTTCCCAGCTATCATCCCTTTGGGGATTCTCTGGTAAAGACCAACTAGCACTAAGTCTGCCCTAGGTGAAACCTCTTACACTGCCAGAGGTCACTGTAACAGTGCATTACTTTATGGTTCAATTACTGTTCAATGCACAATGCATATATATATATATATATATATATATATATATATATATATATATATATATATATAAGAGGCTTATATGCCTACATTTCTGTTGTTGTGAATTGGCAGCCCTTCTAATGCTCAATGTACGGTATTGTATCACAACAGAACACAAGTATTGTTGGATCCACAAAGGCCAGTGGCAACAATGCACCCTAAAACTGATTTCAAGCCAGATTTAATCTCTGCCCCCTCCCCTTCTGTGTTTATATGAGACCAACAAAATCCCCATCTTCAGAACTGCTTAGGACATTGTGATAAAAAGTAGTAGCACCTTACCTGTCCAGGGAGCCCACGATGTCAACACCCAAAGTCTATCTTCGGATCGACTCATGGGTGCTGCCACCTCCATTCCTGGTAAGGGAACCAGGAAGTGAAGACTTTTGGCTTCATTCCTCATTCCCTACTGCGCATGTGTGAGTCGCGCTGCGTGTTCTGAATGGTTCCCGCTGTCTTTTGGGACCTGTGTGTTTCCCAGAAGAGGGGCTGGACATGGTGTAGTTCGCCGCAGAAAGTGCGATGATCTATGCCCGGAAGTGGGAGCAAATACCTGGATTTGACAGGTATCTGCTCCCCCCTGAAAGTGCCAAATTTGGCGTCGGAGGGGGGGAGGAATCCAATAAGCGGAAGTTCCATTTCTGGGTGTAACTCCGGTTTAAGGAAAGTTGTGGGTACATTTTACATCAGAACAGAAGAGGCCTGAGTTTGGTAGAAGTTCAGGAGGTATTTAGAAACTTTCTGATGCTGAATCAACACTGAGCTATCCACATTTTTACTGCAAGCACTTGCTTCTAATATCACGTTCTGACATTAGGTGGGGTCTGCTGGAATCACACACACTGCACCTTCTCTCTTTTGTCACTAGGTGGCATTTTGCTGGTGACATTAGATAGACAAGGGCTTAGCAAGGTCAGGTTATGAATGGATCGGGTGTCTCAGCCAATTGGCGGGGGTTTCTTTAGCCCCTTGGCCTGCTGGGAGAGCCTATTTATTTGGGTGGAGTCAGGTGATCGGGGTTCTGTGCCACCCGGACATCTGTCTTCGTGGACATGTGTTATGCTGTCCTGAGCTGCTAGGCAGGAAGACTGAGGAATATCCCGGGGACATCTGGCTGCTAGGCTGTCTGAGGGCCTATCCAGAAGCAAGAGAAACAGTGCAGGGTTGGGACTGCAGGATTGGCGTCCAACCAAGAGTAACGGTTCAGCTGGGTGAGGAAACAGTTGTGGTCGGAGGTAGAGGGGAAGCTGTCGCCACTAAGGGATCATCCACCTTGTTACCGGAGACCACTGTGAGCAGTCTTCTCACCAGCCTGGTATGGTGAAGAAGTTGGAAAACTCCAGCAAGTGCCAAGCCAGGGACCCAGCGGGACAGCAGAGGTGATGCTTGAAGAGCATCAGTGAGTGCCAAGCCAGAGACCTAGAGGGTCAGCAGGGATGACGCTTGAGGAGTATCTGTGAGTGCCAAACCAGGGACCCAGCATGGAAGTGGGGGGTGACACTTGAGTTATGGAAGTGGAAGAGCTCAGGGGATCCAGTGGTGATTGGGTCAGAGAGTCTAGTGAGAGACTGGGAGCTCAGTGAGTGAAGACCTACAGTGAGAGACTGTAGAGTGCGAGGAGAACTATTCTGTGTTACCAATAGTTTAGTACAACTACCGTTAGTGACTGTTACAAGATTTGTTGCCATAGGAGACAGCGGTCCTACCTATACAGAAGTGGTATCCAGCTGGAGGCCTTCCACTGTATAGCTGTCTACCTATAGATGTCTCGGAGTCTGCCAATTAACATTGCATCTACTTAAGGGTATCCTGGGCCTTACCCCGCTCCTACAGTTCTGTTAAGAGAAAATAAATCTATTTTGCATTCAAAAAGTGTCTGGCACCCATCACTCCATCTTGCATCTTGCATCACACCCACCATGCCTTGTAATCCACTCTACAAAGACGGAAGTCAGCTATCCTTGACTCTGGAGGTCACCATAAGACCTTTAAAGGTCCGGGACCTTGCTACATATTCTATGCATGAAGGTAAAAAAAAACCTTCTCTGTGCAGCATCCCCCAAGCCCCCCTAATACTTACCTGAACCCCATCTCCATCATCTGCGTGAATGCCTCAGCTCTCTGGGGACTCTGCCTCCTCATTGGCTGAGCCATTTGCTCCAACTACTGTCAATCACAGCCACTGAGCCACTGAACCACTGCACAGAGCAGGTAAGTATAACATGTCTGTTATTTTTTTTTCTAAAGAGACTTCAATATCACTTTAATGCAGAGAATGCATTAAGATAAAAAAAACTATCTGCCTTCAGAACCACTTTAATCCGTCAGTTGGAAGTAGTGATGAGCGAACTATACCTGGGTTTGGTTCGGGGCAAATTCTCCAAACGTTACATAAGTTCAGGCGCTGCATATGAACCCTGGGAGCCCGTCCATAAGGAGGAAGCCGCCGGACATCGGAGCCACTGCCTGCACCCTGCTGCCTGCAAGGACCACACTGGAAGACACCAAAGACCGGCACATAGATCGGGTAAGTCCTGGACCGCCGACTGTCCAGGGGTGGTAGTTCCGCACCTCTGGCCGCCAGGGGGGTGGTAGTAGTGCCGCTCCGCGGCTGGCCTCCCCCCCCAAAGGAAAAACCCACCAGCGGCCACTGGTTCTTCCACAATTCCCTGCGATCCAGTTTTTAATACCATGTGTAATGTCTTTGGCCATTCTTGTAGCAGATACTGTACTTAAAATGCATATAAATCATTGCCAAGGATAGAAGGATAATGTTACAGCTGAACTTCAGGCAGGCAGCTAAATATGCAGCTGAATATATGTGAGCTCTTTTAGCTGACAAAAGATTTATAATTCTGATTTGCTGTTTTTTTATTCTATTCTATTCTATGCCACGCTGTATAGCCAGCCACCTGGTGTAACCATTTTATTGGAGAATGAAAACACTTCATCATATTGCTGATTAATTTTCAATAAACAGCCAAGTACACTGTAAAAAATATTGTGCTGGGTCTACTAAAAAAAAAAGGAGGCAACTATTTACATCAGCTTTTTAAGTACTGTCAAGAAAACTTATTCTTGTCTGACTCATTAGACTTTTCATGTGTAGCACTATTTTTCTCTCTTTGCGGCTACTGAGGTATGATGGCACCACCTGTATAGTATTTAGGAGCAGAGTCTTCTTAATCAGTGTGATCAGGACAGGATCTTTAACAAGCACAGTGCCTCCACTCAGTTAGGGCTTGTGAATAACAAGTGAAATCCCAATTGAGAAATATATCTTCACATAGACAGTAATCCACACAGCATTGTTTTTTAAAGTCCATGTATTGAAGAAATAACATTCAGTGAACCATCCAAGATAAAGTATTTTCCAAACAGGAACATGAAGTCATTAACAGTCTCTATGTATCTCTCAGTGAAGTGAAGCTGCAGCACTTACAGTCTTTCTCCCTTAGCAAGAATTCACTCTTCTCCACATGTCTCTCTCTCCACCCACTTAGCCACAAAACCCTTTGCCATCCTCTGCTCTTCTTGATGACCTCATCCTTGGTGAGAGAGAGAGCATAGCAACCATATTGGAAAAGGGCAAACAAACACTGCATAACAAGAGTATACACTTAGTAAATGGGCAAATAAATGATCACATCACTACATTCTCCCCCTGCTGAAAATCTTTCCGACCCGGCAAGGATATACACTCAAAACATAACAAAAGTTAACATGGTTGTCACCTTCTGCAGACCACTTCTCCAGAAGCAATCTATTACAGAGATTAGCTGCAAATTAAATATGGTTAGTAACAAATAGGCATCATGCTAACCAGTCTAGAATGAGCTGCAATCATTTCCATCAGAACATAAGGTTTTGCATAGTTCTGTACAGCATAGCAGGGTCTTCCCAAGGTGTCATAAGTAAACGTTGGTGGAGGTCGTTGAACACGATCTCCTTTCCTCAACCCCTCAGGCATTAGTCCAGATAACTCTGGGATAGCATTAGTGGGAAAACTTGGTGCTCCAACCATGCTGGGAACTTTAGGGCACAAAGTTTTGGGCTGTTGATTCAAAAACAGGAGTAGCTGGGTTCAGACCTCCAATCTGAGGAAGTCCCCCATCAGTAATAGGTGAAGGAACCTGTACAGGAGACTCTGGTGAAGGTGTAAACCAGTCAGTGTCATCACTCTGGTCTCCACAGTCTGCGCAAGGCACATCATTAGAATCTGTAACAATATCAGATTGTGGCTCCTCATCAGCAGTAGCAACTTGTGGTACTGGAAGCAAGTGATTCCTATGCCAGGCTTTGATCCGACCCTCAGGTCCTCGAATCCTGTAGACTGGAATTCTAGGAAGTTTTTCTATAACTTCAAACAACTCATTTCGCCAGCGATCAGCTAATTTATGTTTGGCTGAAGGTCCCAAATTGCGGAGAAGAACTTTATCACCAGGTTGTAAGTCTTTGTAATGAACTTTGGCATCAAAATGCCTTTTATTGGCAGCATTTATTTTTGCAGTATTTCAGCCATTTGATAGGCCTCTTTTAAACTCTGTTTAAGTCGTTCCACATACTGGTAGTGATTTCTATTTTTCACTCCATCAGCAGACACACCCAACTGAATGTCAATAGGGATACGGGCTTCTCTCCCAAACATGAGAAAATAAGGAGAGAAACAAGTTGATTCATGTCTGGTACGATTGTAGACATTTACCATAGCTCCAACATGTCGGCTCCAGGTTTGCTTAGCACCATTAGGGAGGGTACCCAACATGTTCAACAAGGTGCGATTGAAACGTTCAGGGAGAGCATCACCCTTTGGAGGATAAGGTGTGGTGCGGCTCTTGTTGATGTTAAGCAATGTTAACAGCTCTTTAATTAGATGACTTTCAAAGTCCCGCCCTTTGTCAGAGTGAAGTCGATTTGGCAATCTATAATGAACAAAAAACTTCTCCTACAACACTTTAGCTACAGTTACTGCTTTCTGATCTTTGGTGGGATAGGCTTGAGCATATCGAGTATAGTGATCAGTCACAATCAAAACATTTCCCGCACCACTGCTGTCATTGTCAATACACAAAAAGTCCATGCACACTAAATCCATTGGACCAGAACTTTTCAAGTGTTCCATAAGAGCAGCTCGAGTAGGCAAAGTTTTCCTTTGTAGACATCTCACACAACGGCGGCAATAGTCCACAACAGATTCCCTCATTCGTGGCCAAAACAAACGGTCTTGGATTAGTCCGTAGGTTTTTTCAACTCCTAGATGTCCATGTTGGTCATGCAAACTTCTCGAAACAGATTTTCTGTAGACTTGAGGGAGCACTAGCTGTCTCCTTCCAGGATGATCATGGAACAAACGTACCCTGTATAAAAGTCCATCAATTATTTTGAGTTTATCCCATTCTTTAAGATAGGAGGTACTCTGCCCAGGTAGGGTTTTTCTCATGTAATTAGGATCTTTGCGGACAACAGACTCTCTAACATGTCTGATTACTGGATCTCTCTGTTGTAGAAGGATCATATCTTTCTCTTGCAGCTGTATGTTTTCTGGTACCCCTAAAGCGGTGGGGCAGCAATACATGTTTGGGATACACTCACCAGCTCCCAAGGAGTCAATAACTCGTAAGTCAGAGAAAACAATATTGTCTCCTTGTACAGCTGCAGTAGCTCAGTAGGCAGCCACAACAGGCCCAGGTACTTCCTCCCATTCACTTTCTTCTAAGTTCACTGGCAACCTAGGACGCCTAGAGAGAGCATCAGCCCCAATATTTTTGGGCCCTGGCTTGTACTTGAGAGTGAATTGGTAATTAGACAAGGCAGCAAGCCACCTATGACCAATGGCATCCAGCTTAGCTGTAGTCAAAACATAAGCGAGGGGGTTGTTGTCAGTTCTTACTTCAAACTGAGCCCCATACAAGTAATCATGCAGCTTTTCAACAATAGCCCACTTCAGGGCAAGAAATTCCACTTTGTGAACAGGATAATTCCTTTATGCTGGGCTTAGACCGTGACTAATATAAGCAACAGGCCTTAGTCCCCCTGGGTACTCCTGATGTAGGACTCCTTCTAATCCATCATAGCTGGCATCTACATGCAAAATGTATTGCTTTTGTGGGTCTGCATAAGCCAACACTGGCGCTTCTGTAAGACATTTCTTAAGCTGTAGAAAAGCATCCTCACAAGCAGAAATCCACCTCTCACTGAAAGGAGTTTTGCTGGTTGTTTCAATGCCAGGGGTTTCTTTGAGCAAGTCATTAAGAGGCCGAGCAGTTTTGGAATAGCCTCTAATGAAGCAGCGATATTAGCCACAAAACCCCAAGAAGGACCTCAGTTCTTTCAGATTTGTGGGACGGAGCCAGGTTACCACAGCCTCCACTTTAGCAGGATCAGTTGCTACCCCTTCTGCAGATACTATGTGACCCACAAAGTTTACTGAAGAGCGGGCAAACTTACATTTGTCCAGGGAGAGTTTCAGACCTTCTTTCCTCTATCTAGCACGATCTAGCACTTTAAACAGTCTCTGGTCATGCTCCTCATTTTGTGCAAGCACTCTCGAACATCATCCAGATCTTTAAGAGGTATGCGCCTGGGTCTTTCTCTAAATTGGGTGCTATCTGTTAGGCGAATATTGTGCTGAATACTTTTAGCACACCCAATATCAATGATATCAGTTGAGAAAACATCTTCGTACTCCATTAGGTGCTCTCCTAGTGCTTGTTTGTGCTCTGCAGGACTTTCAGCATCATACAGGTGAAAGTCTAAGTTGGTTTCCTTCTCCTCGACCTTGGCAGGTTAGGAGCTAATGGTTTCCACTGGGTAACAATAAGCTACCTCTTTCCAATGTTCCGAACAGTAACACCATCCATTCTTGGACATTTTAAATGATAGTCTTTCCTTTCTGGTACTATCTCCCAGCCATTCTTTGCAGCCTCTTTTGTATCAGTCTCCAGCAGGAAAAAGCTACCAGTTGCACTTGGTGAAATTTCCACATAAACCCGCAACGCTCTCACTACCCCGGCTGGAAGCTCTATGTGATGCCATGGATTTCCCACACACCCTCCAGGAAGATCAGGAGCAAAGGTTTGGCAAATATTTTGAAGCCCTGGAGCAACAGGGAGTGATCGTAGAGGAGTTCTCTGTTGGGGCTGAAGAAACCGTGTGAAGGCAGCCTCAACGGCTTCCACATTGGAACCCACAATCATATGAGCATACTCATTACCCCCATGTGGAGGGCTCACATAAGCAATGACTTTAAGTGAGGGGTCCTCATCAGCTATCACACCAGGAATGCAAAGCTCAACTTCTAGACAACCATCCATAAATACAGGATTTTCTCCCACACCATAAACAGGCATAGTGTCCATAGGTTGCAAAGGGAGGTGGTTTAAGTGTTGCTGTTAGAAGGGCCTGTATATGATAGTCAGCTGAGAACCAGTATCAAACAGAGCAGTAGTGGGTATATCATTAACAAACAAATTGAAAGTACATCTGCGGCCTATCCCAGGTAGTTTGGTAAACATTTGTTTTCTAGATTTTCCCTGTTTTCTTTTGGACACATGTCCAGCTTTACTGTGAATGTCAGAACTATCAGCCAGCAGTGGACACTGACGAACTGTGTGGCCTGCTTGTCCACAGCAGAAACATTTAATGTGGAAGAGAGGTTAATCACTGGAGGTTTTATCAGCAGATTGAGCTCTAGGCTGTGGGTGTCTACCCACTTCATTGTTTTTAGCAACAGTTTCATATTTGTGCTCAACCAAAGAACTCCGTTTAACTTTGATCTTAGAAGGGGTACTAAAACGGATATCAGATTCCTGTTTCTTTACTTCAGTCATAGTTTCAGTAAAAGTTAAGTTACTCTCTCTCAAAACCACTCTTAGGACCGATGACATTGGGTGATGTGGCAGTAGCCCCTTTATTATTTGAGCAGTCCTTAATTTTTCAACATCCGTAGAAGAGATTACCTTTTCAGTGAGCAATCTCCCTAGAAGCACTTCTAGCCTGCTCACAAACACAGAAACATCCTCTTCCTCTTTATGCTTTGTCTGTTTAAAATTAGCAAGCACCTGATCAGGGTCACGGTGCAGTCCATAAGCATCTCTCAAAACATCAATATATTCTTGAGCACTGGTACTCATATGAGTGTCCTTGTAAGCTCTAATGATAACGGATGTTGGTGATCTTAAACTTTTCATGATGTGCTGTTTTTTTCTTTTTCTCTGAGCAGGTCCATTCCTCTATCACTTGTTGTGCAAAATCTTTCCACACCTCAAAGCTTTCTTCACCAGCTCGGACAGGGAGCACCCCTGAAAAAGCCTTTAATTTGCGATAAGAATCAGCATGTAAATTCTGAGCAATGACTTCAGTGACTTTTAGCAGCAGGTGCTCAATATTTGTTTCCTGCTTAGCGACTGTAGCAGTCAACAGAGTTTCTCCTGATGATTCAGTTGTATTCAATGGTTCACACTTTACAGGCAGGGCTGATAACTTCTGCTTTACTGGAGGTGAGATTACTGGAAATACTACAGCACACCCAATTACTTCAGCCCCCTTTGGATATATGCAAAAGGGCCCTTTAACTGGATTTAAATCCACCTCACTGAGACAGAGATAATGGGTATACAGTTCATAACTCTCATCTTCCTCTCTTTCATCCACAAGAGAGGCAGACTGCAAGGTTTCATTTGCTTGTAGCGCCTCCTGCAGTCTATGGATGCTCACAGTGATAGGTACGCATGCAATAGCAAATGTCCTTTTTGGTGGCAGTCCCTCTTCCAGGGCCCACTGCCTCACAGCTTCTGTTGATAACATTGACATGGTCGTTCCTTAATGTCCTGATCCAAGATATTTATCTTAGCAGTGCCTCCAAATGTAGCACTATTTTTCTCTCTTTGCGGCTACTGAGGTATGATGGCGCCACCTGTATAGTATTTAGGAGCAGAGTCTTCTTAATCAGTGTGATCGGGACAGGATCTTTAACAATCACAGTGCCTCCACTCAATTAGGGCTTGTGAATAAGAAGTGAAATCCCAACTGAGAAATATATCTTCACATAGACAGTAATCCACACAGCATTGTCTTTGAAAGTCCATGTATTGAAGAAATAACATTCAGTGAACCATCCAACATAAAGTATTTTCCAAACAGGAACATGACGTCATTAACAGTCTCTATGTATCTCTCAGTGAGGTGAATCTGCAGCACTTACATCTTTCTCCCCTAGCAAGAATTCACTCTTCTCTTCTCCACGTGACCTCATCCTTGGTGAGAGAGAGAGCATAGCAACCATATTGGAAAAGGGCAAACAAACACTGCATAACAAGAGTATACACTTAGTAAATGGGTAAATAAATGATCACATCACTACACATGTTTTCAACTTTGTTGTTTTAAGTAAAGCCAACTCAAATTTTTTCAGTTTATAGACCATAGTGTTTTAAGTTAGGAATTAGACATGTGCATTCATTTTCGTCCGAATGCATTTTCATCCGATTTTCAGGTATTTTCGTTATCGTTTTAACAAACGATAACAAAAGTGCAGAAAACGAAAGATCCGACATAAACAAATGCTTTATTTTCGTTTTCGTTGCCACAACAGTTCGATATAGATAGGAGATTCAACATGATGCTGACAACAACAATCTGTGTCCATCAAACCTGTGGTCGAATGTGCCTAACCTTAGCTCTATTAGTCCAAGATTATTCTGCATAGAGAGAAAAGATTTTAATAACCAAAGAGGAGGAGCAGTAAAATAGCTAGAACTAAGTACACACGTACTTTGGCTTATGGTGTCTGTTGAAAGTTTTAAGAAGATTCGACGAAGCAGGTAAACTATACGGCGTCGTACAGTTTAGCTGCTCCGTCGAATCTTCTTTGAACATTCGACAGACACCATAAGCCTTCAATGACAGATTCGACCTTAATTAATTTGGATTTTTGGACAAATGCAATTTTTAACGAAAAACAAAATAAATAAAAACGAATTTCGGGAGTAACTAAATAAATGTATTTTTCGGACGAAAACTAAATTCCGAAACTATAGTTTTAAGTAAAGCCAACTCAATTTTTCCTGTTTCTAGACCATAGGTTCAAGTAAAGCCTACTCAATTTTTTCATTTTATAGACCATAACTTTAAGTTAGGAATACATGCATTAAATTGATTTTTTTTCAAGAACGTATAGAGCACTGTCAATTTACACAGCGCTTTACATATATATTCACATCAGTCCCTGCATTCAAGGAGCTTACAATCTAAGATCCCTAACTCACATTCATACATACACATACTAGGGCCAATTACTCTACCAGTATGTCTTTTGAGTGTGGGAGGAAACCCATGCAGGCACAGGGAGAATATGCAAACTCCATTCAGATAATGTAGTGGTTGGGATTTGAACCAGCAACCCCTTTGCTGAAAGGTGAAAATGCTTACCACTACAACACTGTGCTAACCTCTAAACCACTACACCGCTACACCACTTGTCATAGTTTTAAGTGATATTAACTAATTTTTTTCTCGTAACTTACTACATTTTATTAAGTTGGTAAAACTTATTTTCCAAATGTATTTGATATATGTTTGATGGTTTTTATTTAATATTAAAACAATAATATGTTTTTTTTTTAAAAAGGATTAGTCTCATGAAACAGGCTTTCAAAACAAATTAACATTTATTATTTATAATAAAGAAGACTGCTGATAACCGGCAAATCCTGTTTAAACTGTGATCAGCTGTGATTTGATACAGCTGGTCACATGGTAAAGAGCCGTTCTGATTGGCTCTTTACCCCAATTTGTGAACAGCTGTGTCCAAAGGACACAGCTATACCGTGGTTGGGAGGGTGGTGGTTAAAGTGTGGGTGGGAGGTGGTTAAAGTGGTTGTAAACCTCAGACATGAAATATGAACAAAGCATATCCCAAAGCATAGTGTATACTTGTCTCAATTAAGAGCACTAAGTGTAATTTCTGTCTGCCTGCTTTGTTCCTCTTCTATCAGTCACTTCTGACAAGTTTTCCTGACACCAAAAGAAAAAAGGTGACTGGGAGGGATCTTCAGCACACAGCCTGTGATTAACAGCCTCAGCTCTGTACTCAAAATATATTGTTATCATTTTTTTTTATAATTTTCTTTCCACAAATAGAGCTTTCTTTTGGTGGTATTTGATCACCACTGGGTTTTTTATTTTTTGCTAAACAAACTAGAAAAGACCGAAATTTTTGAAAAAAATAAATTTTTCTTTGTTTCTGTTATAAAATGTTGTTTTCTCCTTCACTTGGGGCACTGATGAGGCTGCACTAACAGGCACCGATGAGGCGGCACTGATGGGCACCAATGAGGCGGCACTGATGAGGTGGCACTGATAAGGTGACACTGATGAGGAGGCACTTATATGCAGCACTGATGGGCACAGATATGCAGCACTGATGGGCACCGATAGGCAGCACTGAAGAGGAGGCACTTATATGCAGCGCTGATAGGCGGCACTGATATGAAGCACTGGTGGGCAATGATAGGCTGCAATGATATGCAGCACTGGTGGGCACTGATAGGCGGCACCGATAGGTAGCACTGATGGGCACCGATAGACAGCACTAATGGGTGGCACTGATGGGCACTAATAGATGGCACTGATGAGGAGGCACTGACAGTCATTACTGATGGGCACTGATTGGCTACTGTGAAGGGCACCGTCATGCGTTACTGATGGGTTCATACTGGCATTTGGATGGGCACTGATTGGCACTTTGATGGGCACTAATTGGCATTTTGTGGGCACTGATTGGCATTTTGGTGGGCACCTCTGAATGGGGGCTGCACTGATAATCAATGCGCTGTTTATTAGCGCAGACCCCCCTCTGTCAGGAGAGTCGCCGATCGGCTTTCCCTGTCAGCACGAACAGAGGAAAGCCATTTACAGACACGTCCTGGTTACCGCTGTGATCAGCTGTTATTGGTCACAGCTGATCACATGGTAAAGAGCCTACATTATAGGCTCTTTACCACGATCGGAGATGCGGTGTGTTCGAGTGACACACAGCACCAACGATCGCCGTGCTGCATGCCCCCAGGTGTGCGCACGAGCGACTTATCCTGCTGGATGTCATATGATGCCCAGTCAGGATAATGGAGCCACATTGCGGATGTAAATCCGCAATAGGGCAGGCGGTAAGTGGTTAAGCAACATTTAAAGCATGTGAACGATAATTTGTTCAATGTTCACTCTTATCTTTCAATGGCATTGCATGGCTTTGTAGTGACTTGGAAAAATTCTTGTCACTGGTGGCACTCTTTTGTCCTGATGGGCCTGAAATGTATGAGAACTGCCTCGTGCCGGTTTTCAAAGTTCCAAAAGACGTCAAGCTCTTTAAAATTACAGCATCAAAACTCGTGCGTTTGCATGTTTGGCATCTGCTTCCGCAATTTCAGTCAAATGAAAAGATATTTTTTTTTTTAAGTAAATGTAACTCAATTAGAATATGGAAATGCACATACATTTTGTCTACAATACTCAATATTATACATTATTTTTGTAAATGTAAATGCATTAAGGGGAAAAAACATCTGGCAGTGATCGGCCCCCCAGCCCCCCTGTTTTACTTGAGCCCTGGAACTTCATCCGGCATTGGCTCCCGCTGCTGTCAATCAAATTCAATGCTATAGCCACCGAATGATGGACTCGGGAGCGCGCCCGCAAGGTAACACCCAGGGAGAACGCTTCTCCTAGGGGGTTATCTGATGTGGGGAGGAGCGGCAAGAACCACCGAGGGACCCCAGAAGACGGTATTTATTTTTTTAATGAAAGCTTTACAATCACTTTAACTCAATGTATGTTATTCTATCACAACAGAACACAAGTATTGTTGGATCCACAGAGGCCAGTAGGAACAATGCACCCTAAAACTGATTTCAACCCAGATTTCATCTCTGCCCCCTCCCCTTCTGTATTTATATGAGACCAACAAAATCCCCTTCTTCAGAACTGCCTGGGACATTGTGATAAAAGGTGGTAGCACCTCTTTACATTTAAATGGTATTTTTCATATTTGTCTTAAGGAAAGTTGTGGGTACATTTTACATCAGAACAGAAAAAAAAAAAAAAAGAACAGAAGAGGCCGGTGTTTGGTGGAAGTTCAGGAGGTATTTAGAAACTTTCTGATGCTGAATCAACACTGAGCTATGTGCATTTTTACTGCAAACACTTGCTTCTAATATCACATTCTGACATTAGGTGGGGTCTGCTGGAATCACACACACTGATATTATTTCCTGGGGACTTCAGAGGCAAGGCCAATTCAAGGACAGCCAAATGTCTTACTGCTAGTCTTTCTCAGAAGGCACTGATTTGTCTCTGGCAAACCTTGCTAAAACCTGCTAAAAGTGAGCACACTACTCCTATACAGTTAGCACTCACGGTATATTTAACAAGGCAAAAATAAATAAAGGTATGCAAAATGAAGTAAATAATAATACCAAATGTCAGTTTACTATAGTACGGTTAGTGAAAGAGTTTACTATGGGCTGGTGCACTTTGAATATTGCTTGTTTTTTTTATTCCAGTCTTTGTGAAAGTGATTGTATTTTTTTAAAATAAAAATAACAAACATGTCATACTTATCTGCTTTTAGCAATGGTCTTTGGTTTCTTGCCAGCGCTCCTGGTTCTTCCCTCCTACCTGGTGCTCCCATAGCAAGCTGCTTGTTATGGGGCACTTGTGTGTGCTCGCATTTGAGCTGGCTCTATGTGTCCATAGACACACAGATCATTGCTTTGAGCCGCCCTCTGCGCCTTCCTCACTGGCTGCTATTGACAGCAGCAGGACCTAATAGCTCCCACTTCTGTCTCTCTGTGCCAATGAGGAGGGAGAGAGCTGAGAGAGCCTAAGCTCTTGTGCACATTGCTAGATCAAGATCAGGCTAAGATAAGTATAGGGAGGAGGGACTGCATGCAGAAGGTTTTTTTACCTTAAAGTGATTTTAAAGGCTCAAGGTTTTTTTACCTTCATGTATTCTATACATGAAGGTAAAAAAACCTTCTCTGTGCAGCATCCCTCCAAGCCCCACCTAATACTTACCTTAGCCCTATCTCGATCCAGCAATGTACGTGAATGCCTCAGCTCTCTGGTGACTCTACCTCCCCATTTGCTCCCACTGCTGTCAATCACAGCCACTGAGCCAATCAGGAGAGAGAGGGACGGGTCCAAGTCCTGGCTCTATGTGAATGGCAAATTCTAGGAAAGTTACATAAGTTCAGGCGCTGGATATGAACCCTATTGAAATAATTCCCAGTGACGGCCTGTCCATAGAGAGGAAGGGGGGGAGGGGGTGGTTGTTTGCCGTCCCCCCCAAAAGAAAAACCCATCAGCCATCACTGGTTCTTCCACAATTCCCTTTGATCCAGTTTTTAATACCATGTGTAATGTCTTTGGTCATTCTTGTAGCAGGTACATAAAATGCATATAAATCATTGCCAAGCATAGAAGGATAATATTACAGCTGAACTTCAAGCAGGCAGCTAAATATGCAGCTGAATAAATGTGAACTGTTTTAACTGACAAAAGATTTATAATTCTGATTTGCTGGTTTTTTATTCATATTTCTATGCCGCGCTGTATAGCCAGCCACCTGGTGTCACCTACCATCTTATTGGAGAATAAAACACTTCATCATATTGGTGATTAATTTTCAATAAACAGCCAAGTAACACATGAAGCTGCAACACTGAAACAGTGTCACTGTGCTGCCTATACTGGAAGGTAGTGCTATGCAAGTCAAAAGACCACCTAACAAGAAGTACAAATTATTTGGCGGTTCAAGCAACCCATATATATGAATTATGCATTTGGATGTTTGCTTGGAATTCTACTTTAAAGCTGAATCCAGGCAAACAGCTGAATATACAGTTAAAATACATATGTAGTACCCCAAAAGGCATCTGGGGAACCTCGCAGGCAGGGTGGGCTAGCATTTCACCTCAGGATGAGATTCTTGGCAGTAATATAGTAATGTGTCCAAAATGGCACCAGTCACTTTTCAGAGTAAACAAGGAGTTTATTAGCTCTAATTCAAAATCCTGAGAGAGGAGGTCACCAATTAATGTGGCAGACTCCAGAAAAGGAACAAAAAGTACTTACAGACTTCACAGATAGGGGACCTTTAAGCCAGCCCAGCATTCTGTGAATTTAGCCTCTGGCTACTAAGTGCTGTATGGTTCAGCTAAACCCAGATCTCTGTCCAGTCACACTGACACCCTCTTTAGGCAGCAGGCCTAAGATGATCAAACAGCCAACCATGGTCCTCCACCAGGTAGGAGGTCTGAGAAAGACTGACTCTCCAAGGTCACTCCTGAATATTTATTCCCTTTCCCAGCTTACACCACTGACAATAAATTGTCTTGTGGTTGGCTAAGGAGATATAAATATTCATGACACTGATCATTGAAGCTTCCGACACTATTGCAAATGATACTCCCCAGCAGTAGACTTAAGCAAACTATAACTATAGTTTTGGAGAGACCCAAGAACGCTGAATTATCAGTCAGGCTTAGGTTGGTTACACCCTAGCAACTCTAAATATATAAAGACATTCCTGCTTAGGCTAAACAAGTGGCTACACATATAATGGACCTGTTTTAGCAGCAAAAGAATTAGCATCTTTTTTCATACTATCTTATATACATGGTCCAATCATGCAGCCAGCCTTATGATCAGACTTTTTTATTCTGCAGTTAAGTGGTCCAATCTGGTCACCTCTCTAACTTCAGCCTGTGCGTGGACATTGAAGGCACAACAGCAGCATGGTGATATGTCATCACTGTCAATCTGCTCTCTTCTTCTGTCAGAAATTTCCTGTAAGGAGGATCCAGTGCAAGAAGATATAGACTGATATTGGTGCCAAACGTACTATATAAGCTGCCGTGTGACATTGACAGATCGATTAGTATTTTTTTAAAACTGAATTCTGGGCAACTTTTTTCCCATGCAGTGGGGCTGTGTCTGCAGGAGTCTAAGAAACCAGTCTTGCCTCCTAGACAAAAACTAAATATGATACAAATCAAACAGTCATGTTTGGAATGATAATTCATATATGCAAGTTTTATGTTCAATTGCCTATTTTCTCAATTTGCTAATGGTACTGAAGACCCCCCCTCCAAAAAAGTTCATGGGGTCCAGTACACCTTGCTATATTGGCTAATTTCAACCTGGAGCTGAGCTCAGAGAGACAGCCCTATGGGGTAGAAGGTGGAGGGAAAATGGCAGATGGATGAGGTTTTTTTTAGAAAGAAAAGAAATAGGAGGGTAAAATCACCAGGTTTTGTGTGGGTACATGTTGTTCCTTAGTGTAGTATAAATGTGATGAGAAAAAATATTTTCACCTTTGTTTTTGATTGCCTTGTATGATGCTGAACTACGGCATTCCTCCCATGCATTCCATGTGTGGTAAATTGTTGTAATCGGTCACGTTTGTATTGCATAATGGCCTCCATCTCAAAAAAGTTATTCACTAGATCTATCGAGTTTGTCATCAAAGGCACTATAGTTTTCCATCATAATCAGGGGATCAAGCTGTGTGCTGAATTATTAAGGTCTGTAATGGGTGTGTAGACCAGTTTTATTCAATGTTTACCCATATATTAGCCTGTAAATGGAGAAACCAATCAGATATTGTCAACATATGACTGATTAGTGGTCTTCAGCTAGTTTCTGCATAACCTGCGACCTGATCTGCTACTTTGGCCTTCCAATGTATGACCAGACTTGCCTTTGACCTATCTCTGTATCCTTGTCTGACCTTTGTGACCACAGCTTGTGTTTTGAACTCTGTTTCCTTCTTTCTGATTTGGTACCTTCCGTACCGGCTGTTAACTGACATTGGTCTGTATCCTGACACTGCCCATGCCTTATGTTCCTTTATCTTGCTGTCCAGCTGTTTCTGACCTTAGCATGTATCCTAAAGCTGTTCCTGCCTTCATGCCTCACTGCCTAGCTTTGTCTGTGGCAAGGGTCCTGGCTATGCTCTTGCCTTTTGATCGGGTGCTATTGTTACCATGTTTCTATATGTAGCTCTTTCCCAATAGTCCACAGTCATCTGTCCTGACAGCTGTTGCTGCATGAAGCATTAGCTCTAATGCCAACCTGTGTCTTCACATTCCCTGTCACCACTACCAGGGGTGTTGGAAAAAAGGTGCAAGACAAGCCCTCTCTTTTCTTTATATCTGGCTCAAGTTCAGTTTTAAGCACACAAGGTAAACAATATCTCTAAAATAGGAACCCACAAATTGTGGGAGAAAGAATCTTTGCCAAATCAGTGTAGAAACATAATATAGTTGGTTTGTTTTGAGAAAATAACGTGATAAGAGAACAAGGGAAAGGTTTTGCTATGGTGTTTGAAACATACAATATCTCACAAAAGTGAGTACACCCCTCACATTTTTGTAAATATTTTATTATATCTTTCTTATGTGACAACACTGAAGAAATTACACTTTGCTACAATGTAAATAGTGAGTGTACAGCTTGTATAACAGTGTAAATTTGCTGTCCCCTCAAAATAACTCAACACATTGCCATTAGTGTCCAAACCGCTGGCAACAAAAGTGAGTACACCCCTAAGTGAAAATGTCCAAATTGGGCCCAATTAGCCATTTCCCTCCCCGGTTTCATGTGACTCATTAGTGTTACAAGGTCTCAGGTGTGAATGGCGAGCAGGTGTGTTAAATTTGGTGTTATTGCTCTCACTCTCTCATACTGGTCACTGGAAGTTCAACATGGCACCTCATGGCAAAGAACTCTCTGAGGATCTGAAAAAAAGAATTGTTTCTCTACAGCTGTGGTGAAACTACAGGTCCCATGAGACATTGCAAGACCCTGAAAATCACAGGCATGAATCTTAGAGGGAGAGGCATGATGGGATTTGTAGTTTCACCACAGCAGGAGGGCCGAGGTTGCCTACCCCTGGCCTAGGTTATAAGAAGATTGCCAAGATCCTGAAACTGAGCTGCAGCATGGTGGCGAAGACCATACAGCGGTTGAACAGGACAGGTTCAACTCAGAACAAGCCTCACCATGGTCGACCAAAAAAGTAGAGTGCATGTGCTCAGCATCATATCCAGAGGTTGTCTTTGGGAAATGGACATATGAGTGCTGCCAGCATTGCTGCAGAAGTTGAATGGGTGGGGGGTCAGCCTGTCAGTGCTCAGACCATGCGCCTCACACTGCATCAAATTGGTCTGCATGGCTGTCGTCCCAGAAGGAAGCCTCTTCTAAAGATGATGCACAAGAAAGCCCACAAACAGTTTGTTGAAGACAAGCAGACTAAGGGCATGGATTACTGGAACCATGTTCTGTGGTCTGATGAAACCAAGATAAACTTATTTGGTTCAGATGGTGTCAAGCGTGTGTGGCGACAACCAGATGAGGAATACAAAGACATGTGGGTCTTGCCTACAGTCAAGCACGGTGGTGGGAGTGTCAAGGTCTGGGGCTGCATGAATGCTGCCGCCAATGGGGAGCAACAGTTCACTGAGGGAACCATGAATTCCAACATGTACTGTGACATACTGAAGCAGAGCATGATCCCCTCCCTCCGGAGACTGGGCCGCAGGGCAGTATTCCAACATGATAACGACCCCACACACACCTCCAAGACGACCACTGCCTTGCTAAAGAAGCGTAGGGTAAAGGTGATGGACTGGCCAAGCATGTCTCCAGGCCTAAACCCTATTGAGCATCTGTGGGGCATCCTCAAACGGAGGGTGGAGGAGCGTAAGGTCTCTAACATTCACAGCTCCGTGATGTCATCATGGAGGAGTGGAAGAGGACACCAGTGGCAACCTTTGAAGCTCTGGTGAACTCCATGCCCAAGAGGGTTAAGGCAGTGCTGAAAAAAAATGGTGGCCACACAAAATATTGACACTTTGGGCCCAATTTGGACATTTTCACTTAGGAGTGTACTCACTTTTGTTGCCAGCGGTTTAGACATTAATAGCTGTGTGTTGAGTTATTTTGAGGGGACAGCAAATTAACACTGTTATTCAAGCTGTACACTCACTACTTTACATTGTAGCAAAGTGTCATTTTTTCACTGTTGTCACATGAAAAGATATAATAAAATATTTATAATAATGTGAGGGGTGTACTCACTTTTGTGAGATACTGTATATAATGTTAACTTTCCCTCATCTTCTACGATTAGTTATTTGTTACCGCCCTGCCTTTACCTTTCTTGTTATTGGAGCTGGTCCTCTTTATAATAGCACAACTACACCAATATTCAGGCTACCTACAGTATGTAAGACACCCCTATTATAAATGTTCCTCTATGTCTCTACAGGATTTATTAATCTCTGGGATATTTATGTGTCTACTATGCCGGCTACTTTGGAACAGTAAGAGGAGCTTTATGCCCAGTAAACCACAGATCTGCTCTAGTAATCAGAACAGGAAGACGTATCACATTTTGTCTGGCAGGCCTGAAATAAAGAAAATATTGTCTATTTCCTGCTACATGCATGATTGAATTCTATTTAACAGACCTAACCTATAAGCTGAATTACATGCAATCTTGTTTTATGTGATTTTATTGGCCTGGCCATTTACAGAAACACATGTGGGTTATTTTCTTAACATTCAATTATTGGGTAGAATTAAATTTTCAAATTATGTAATGTAGGGTATTCCATATACTTTCATGTATTACTTTCATGTTTTTTAAAGAATAACAGACTGATGTAATAATCCAAATAATTGTTTGATTGATTATTTGCTGGTTTTGAAATAAATTATCGATTGACCGTGTAATTAGCTCCCCCATGTATTGCAATGCATTGTCTTACTGTCTATGTAATGTTGATGTGCAAATTGCTGCATACGGTTGACTCATGTATTGCCACTTTTAATAACATATTTGATTACTGGCAGCCATGTCTTTATAAAAAAGTTAGACTAGAAATACATATAGGTCAGCTGAATATGTGGAATATATGTAATTATTATACAAAGTGCAGCAAACCATAACAACCAATACCCATCTAATTGAATAATTCTTCACTGTAGTTAGAATAGTGAGATTATTTTAGTTGAGTATTTCATTTTAAATATTGCTCTTGTAAGGAGTATTTGCTAAGAGATAAGTGACTGCTTAAACTGTGGTAATAGCAGCACATTGGCTAGCAGATCTCATATTGAATAGTAATGTTGCTAGCAGTAGTAAAACAAGGCTGTGCACTTTGAAAGCATAAGGCTTTCATTCATTTTGAATGGTGCCCATGACACCTTGGAAATGCACCTCAAGATGTGTGTTGCACCACATGCATAGATGGGAAATATTTTTGGATTGTGGGGTAATGTGATGTTGTGTAGTGTAGTGCGGTGTGTAAAAAGTACATGCCCTGCTTTTGGTGCATTGGCAGCCTATTTAGTAGAATAAAGGAAGCACACATTTTTAGTTATCTCTTTAGGCTTCACCGTATAATATTTTATATAACATTTTTAGGACATGTACAATTTGTTTTGGTCCGAATACAAATTCCTATAAATTTTTGGTTATTCTGAGATTTGGATGTATCCGAATCTTCAAATGAAATAGTAACGAATAGTAATGAATTTAGCTGAAATCCGTTAAAATTTGTTTTGTTTATTTGTTTTCTAACAAATTCCAACTTTTCAGAAGGATTAGAATTCAGATCGGTCAAAAAACGATCAACCGATTTGAATTGTGTGAAGAATAGCTGGTTGTTAAGCAGCCTTAACAAACGATGACTCATCATTTGTCAGCGGGCTTCCCCACTGACAGATGAATGTAAAGAAAACAATTCCGGCAATAGAAAAATATTTTAAAGAAACAGCATGCCCCCACCCCCCCCAAATCCATACTAGACCCTTATCCTGGGCATGCAGGTCAGGAAAGGGAGAGCGAGCACCCCCCCCTCCGAACCATACCAGGCAACATGCCCTCAACATGGGGGGGTGGGTGCTTTGGGCAGGGGGGCTCTGCAGTAGGCAGGATTTTTTTGGGTGCGGCAGGCGGTGTGATTGATGATGGATTTACATCGGGAGACACTGTTTTTTTTTTTTTTAAATAAAGGAATGGTCAAAAACTGTCTCTGTGCTTTTATTACTCTTTGACACTTTTTTGGTGAATGGGTAGGGGTACTATGTATCCTATACTCATTCACATGATGAGAGCCGAGATCTGGGGGCTCCCTTGTTAAAAGGGGCTTCCAGATTCTGATAAGCCCCTTGCCTGCAGACCCCCACAACCACTGGCCGCGGTTGTGGGGTCATCACCTTGCGGGAGTGGGTGCTTTGAGGCAGGGGGGCTCTGCTCCCTCCCACCCCAAAGCATCTTGTCCCCATGTTGATGAGGGCCAGGATCTGGGGGTCCCCTTGTTTAAGGGGGCTTCCAGATTCCAATAATCCCCCTGCCCGCAGACCCCCACAACCACCGGCCACAGTTGTGGGGTCCTCAACATGGAGGAGTGGGTGCTCTGCCCCCCTGACCCAAAGCATCTTGTCCCCATGTTGATAAGGACAAAGGCCTCATCCTCACAATCATGGCCCGTGATTGTGGGAATCTGCAGGCAGGGGGCTTATTGAAATCTGGAAGCCACTTTAACAAGGGGAACCCAGATCCTGACCCCCCTCCCTATGTGAATGAGTATGGGGTACATAGTACTGCTACCCATTCACCAAAAAAGTGTCAAAAAGTAATAGAAGCATAGAGACAGTTTTTGACAATTACTTTATTAAAAAATAAACAATAAAAAACAGTGTCCCGCCAACATGAAAGCAGTCTGCCTACTGCAGGCTCCCCGTTTGACAGTTCTTTTATAGGGAAGGGTGGGGTCACCTGGCATCGTCACTGGTGGCACCACCCCCTTGTGAAGTCGCCGACCTAGCATGCACCGGTCCACGTCGTCGCAAGGGGTGGGGCAGCGCCCCACCCTTCCTTATAAAAGAGCTGTCAAACGGAGGAGCCTGCAGTAGGCAGACTGCCTTCATGTCGGCAGGAGCGTTTTTTTTCCTTCCCCGGGTGCGGCGGTCGGTGTGATTGACGATGGAGTTACATCAGGGGACACTGTTTTTATCCTTTATTTTTTTAATAAAGGAATTTTATAAAAAACTGTCTCTGTGTTTTTATTACTTTTGGTGAATGGGTAGGGGTACTATGTACCCCATACTCATTCACAAAAGGGAGGGCGAGATCTGGGAGCCCCCTTGTTAAAGGTGGCTTCCATAGTCTGATAAGCCCCCCTGCCCTAAAGCACCAATCCCCCCATGTTGAGGGCATGTGGCCTGGTATGTTTCAGGTGGTGGAGGACCGCTCGCTTGCCCCTTTCTTGACCTGCCGGGCTGCATGCTCGGATAAGAGTCTGTTATGGATCTTGGGGGGGACCCAACTCTGTTTTTTTTTTTTTTTGGCGTTTTTCTGTTGCCAGCATCCTTTTCTGTACATTCATCTGTCAGTGGGGAAGCCAGCTGACAAATGATGACTCATGGTTGTTAAGGACGCAGGGGGCCCTCTTAACAACCAGTTCTTCAGACAGAATTCAGATCAGTCGATTGTTTTTCAACCGATCCGAATTCTGAAAAGTTGGAAATCATTCAAAAATTAATAAACCAAACAAATTTTAACAAAAAACAAAAAAAAATTTAACAAAGACTAAACTGAACTAAACCAATTCCGAAACCAAACTAAACAAATTCCATAACGAAACGAAATTAGTAATATAACGAATCTATCCGAAACTAAACTAAAACAATTTTTTCTGTTCTGCACATGTCTAACTTTTATAATTTGGAAGCAGGTTCATATTTTTGATATTGTATTAAATGTAGATAATTTTAGATTATTAAATCATTTTAGATGAGAGAACTTTCAGTGGCTCTGTGCTATCATCCTTCTTCCTGCTTAACAGCTGTTGAGATGATTTGAAAGGACATTTGCCAACTTTTTGCTATAAAATCTATTAAAGAGTAGGGATGAGCCGAACACCCCCCGGTTCGGTTCGCACAAGAACCTGCGAACGGACTGAAAATTTGCGTGACCTTTAGAACCCCATTGAATTCTATGGGACTCGAATGTTCGAAATCAAAAGTGCTAATTTTAAAGGCTAATTTGCATGGTATTGTCCTGCCCCAGGAGACATGTATCAATGGAAAAAAAACTTTTAAAAACGGCCATTTTTTCAGGAGCAGTGATTTTAATGATGCTTAAAGTGAAAAAAAAAAGTGAAATATTCCTTTAAATATCATACCTGGGGGGTGTCTATAGTATGCCTGTAAAGTGGCGCGTGTTTCCCGTGCTTAGAACAGTCCCTGCACAAAATGACATTTTTAAAGGAATAAAAGTCATTTAAAACTGCTTGCGGCTTTAATGTAATGTCGGGTCCCGGCAATATGGATGAAAATCAGTGAGACAAACAGCATGGGTACCCCCCCTCCCCCAGTCCATTACCAGGCCCTTTGGGTCTTGTATGGATATTGTATGGATATTAAGGGGAACCCCGCACCCAAATTAAAAAAAGGAAAGGCGTGGGGTTCCCAGGCCCTATATACTCTGAACAGCAGTATACAGGTGGTGCAAACAAGATAGGGACTGTAGGTTTGTTGTTAAGTAGAATCTGTTTGTAATTTTGAACTGGTACATTTTTAAAGTGTAGCTTCAGCCAAAAATCTATTTTAAGCTTTTTGGAAAACATAGGGAAGGGTTATCACCCCTGTGACATTTGTTTTTCTGTCTGTGCACCTCTTCAGAAGATTTCACCTCACTTTCTGTCCCAATGACAAATGTTTTTTGACAATTTGGGGGTTTTAGTGAAACAAGGATTGTTGATAAAGCATCAGTGGAGAAGAGACACGTTTTTCCCATATTAACTCTTACAGGAGAGAATTTCCCTTCCTAGGGGTAGATTTCATCTCACTTCCTGTTGTCTCCTTCCGTTTGCAAGTAGGAGTTGTTTGTAAGTTGGATGTTTAAAAGTAGGGGCCTGCCCTATATACTCTGCAGAAATTGGGGCCTTAGGTGTTGGTGTTGCCACAACACTGTAAGCCCTCACAGTTACTCTTGGTGGGCGCAGGAATGGGCTCTGCTGTGAAATATTAGATCAAGAATTGTAATTACATGCCCCTGTTGAACAGGGTCAGAAAAATTGGACCTTTGGTGGTGGTGGTGCTGGTGCCACAACACTGTAAGTCCTCACAGTTACTCTTGGTGGGCGCAGAAACGGGCCCTGCTGTGAAATATTAGATCAAGAATTGTAATTACATGCACCTGTTGAACAGGGACAGAAAAATTGGGCCTTTGGTGGTGGTGGTGGTGGTGGTGTTGTTGCTACAACACCGTAAGTCCTCACAGTTACTCTTGGTGGGTGCTGGAACGGGCCCTGCTGTAAAATATTAGATCAAGAATTGTAATTACATGCACCTGTTGAACAGGGGCAGAAAAATTGGGCCTTTGGTGGTGGTGGTGGTGGTGTTGCCACAACACTGTAAGACCTCACAGTTACTCTTGGAGGGCGCTGGAACGGGCCCTGCTGTGAAATATTAGATCAAGAATTGTAATTACATGCACCTGTTGAACAGGGGCAGAAAAATTGGGCCTTTGGTGGTGGTGGTGCTGGTGCCACAACACTGTAAGTCCTCACAGTTACTCTTGGTGGGCGCAGAAACGGACCCTGCTGTGAAATATTAGATCAAGAATTGTAATTACATGTCCCTGTTGAACAGGGGCAGAAAAATTGGGTCTTAGGCACTGGTGCCACAACACTGCAACCCCTCACAGATACCCTAGTTGGAGAGCAGGAACGAGCCCTGCTGCAAAGTATTGCATCAAAAATTGCAATTACACACCCCTGTTAAACAGGGGCTGAAAAATTGGGCCTTAGGCACTGGTGCTGGTGCCACAACACTGCAACCCCTTACAGATACTCTAGTTGGAGCACAGGAACGAGCCCTGCTGCAAAGTATTGCATCAAAAATTGCAATTACACACCCCTGTTAAACAGGGGCTGAAAAATTGGGCCTTAGGCACTGGTGCTGGTGCCACAACACTGCAACCCCTATCCCCTTACAAGCTATCAGCATGATCATTGAGGAGGAAGAGGATAGTCACTCAGCATAACAGGATAGTCACTCAGCATCAGCATAGGCAGTCTTGAAGGGATCTGACATTTCAAAAAAAATTATTCGGTTACATCAGCATCAGGTGCTTGGTAGCTGGTGGTGATCCAAGACTGATTCATTTTTATGAAGGTCAGTCGATCGACCAAGTCGGTGGACAGGTGCACCCTGTGATCGGTTACAAAGCCTCCAGCAGCACTGAATGTGCGTTCTGAAAGAATGCTGGATGCAAGACAGGCCAGTAGTTCAATTGCATACTGTGCAAGCTCTGGCCAGTGATCCATCCTCAAGACCCAGTAACCCAGAGGATTTTCGGTGGGAAAGGTATCCAAGTCAGATCTTGCCCCTAGGTATTCCTGCACCATGTAAAACAGACGCTGGCGATGGTTGCTGGAACTGATCATACCTTGGGGCTGCGGACTAAAAAATTGGACGAACACATCGGTCAGACGGCCACCTTCTCCACCGCTCCTTCTTTGACTGACCGAAGCCTCAGCAACATGTTGTTCAGGAACAGGAGTTTGTAACTTCCCAGTCTCTGGGAACGCGTTGCACAGGCCTTTCTGCAAGGCCTCCCGAAAATGTTTCATCCCCTGCTCCCTCTGCGACGGCAAGATAAGGTCCTCAACCTTACCCTTGTAATGTGGATCAAGGAGGGTTGCCAGCCAGTAATGATCCCTGTCCTTGATACCACGAATACGAGGATCCTTCTGCAGGCTTTGCAGGATCAGGGAGGCCATGCAGCATAGGTTTGCTGAGGCATTCGGTCCAGAGTCCTCTGGGTCACTAAGGACGACATGATCCGCAGCCACCTCCTCCCAGCCACGTACAAGTTCATGGGTTTCTTGGGACTGTAAATGATCCCTAAAAGTCTGCTGCTGATATGATTGCCAGACTCAACCTCATTGCTGACACAATCCTCCTCCTCGTCCTCATCCTCTTCCTGTGTGATCGACGGGCACGCAGGAACACTGTCTGGATAAAGGGGGCCTTGAGAGCTAAGGAAGTCCTCCTCTTACTGCTTCTGTTCTGCCTCAAGTGCCCTGTCCATTATTCCACGCAGTGTGTGCTCCAACAGGTGGATAAGGGGGACAGTGTCACTGATGCATGCACTGTCACTACTCACCATCCTCATGGCCTCCTCAAATGGTGACAGGACAGTGCATGCATCCCTGATCATGGCCCACTGGCGTGGGGAAAAAAAACAAGCTCCCCTGACCCTGTCCTGGTGCCATAGTCGTACAGGTTCTCATTGATGGCCCTCTGCTGCGTGTGCAGCCGCTGCAGCATGGCCAACGTGGAGTTCCACCTGGTGGACATGTCACAGATTAGGCGGTTCTTGGGCAGGGTAAATTCCTTTTGGAGGTCTGCCAGCTGAGCACTGGCATTATATGAGCTGCGGAAATGCACACAGACTTTCCTGGCCTGCCTCAGGACATCCTGTAAGCCTGGGTACCTGCCCAAGGACTGCTGAAAGTTAAGAACGTGAGCCAAATAGGGCACATGGGTCAGTTGTCCCTGTCGGAGGGTGGAGAGGAGGTTGGTGCCATTGTTGCAAACCACCATTCCTGGCTGAAGCTGGCATGGCGTCAACCACCCTGCAGAGCTGACAGAATCTCTGCCTCAGTGTGGCTCCTGTCCCCCAAGCACACCAGCTCAAGCACCGCATGGCATTTTTTGGCTTGCGTACTTGCGTAGCCCCTTGAACGCCTATGGAGCACTGCTGGTTCCGAGGACAAAGCACAGGAAGAGGCCATGGAGGAAAAGAAGAGGAGGGGGTGGAGGAGAGAGGTGTGTCAGAATCACCAGTAGTAGCATTTTTGGGTTGTGTGGTGGTGGAACAACCTCCAACACTACTGCACCTTGTCCTGCATCCTTCCCAGCTGCCAGAAGAGTTACCCAATGCTCCGTGAAAGATAGGTAAAATCCCTGTCCATGCCTGCTGGAAAATGAGTCAGCGGTAATATGCACCTTACCGCTAACCACCCTGTCCAGCGAGGCCAAGACATTGCCTTCCACATGTTGGTAGAGAGCCAGAATCGCCTTCCGTGAGAAAAAGTGGCGTTTGGGAACCTGCCACTGAGGAACCGCACATTCCACAAACTCACGGAAGGGGCAGAGTCTACCAACTGAAAAGGCAGCAGTTGAAGTGCTAGCAATTTAGCCAAGCTAGCATTCAACTGCTGGGCATGTGGATGGCTGGGAGCGAACTTCTTTCTGCGGTGCAGCAGCTGGAGCAGGGAAATTTGCCTGGTACAATCTGACGTTGGTGTACCAACAGCAGATTGCCCACAAGTACTTGGCTGTGACACACCTAATTCTACTCCTTCGAGGACTGAAGGTATAGTGGTGTTGGAGATCCCAGCTGATGAGGAGCAAGAAGAGGTCTTTGTTTTTTGGTGTGGGTCTTTTAGGTACACTTGCCAACGAACTGCATGGCAGGTCAACATATGTCTGGTCAAGCATGTGGTGCCCAAGAGGGTGATGTTTTGGCCACGCAGATTGCCCGCAAGTACTTGGCTGTGACACACTTAATTCTACACCTTCGAGGACTGAAGGTATAGTGGTGTTGGAGATCCCAGCTGATGAGGAGCAAGAAGAGGTCTTTGTTTTTTGGTGTGGGTCTTTTAGGTACACTTGCCAACGAATTGCATGGCAGGTCAACATATGTCTGGTCAAGCATGTGGTGCCCAAGCGGGTGATGTTTTGGCCACGCGAGATACGCTTGAGACATATGTTGCAAATAGCAGCGGTGGGATCTGATGCACTCGTCTCAAAAAAGGCCCACACCAAAGAACTTTTGGAATAATGCGCAGAGACAGCAGCGCCCTGCACATGCGGAGCTCTGCGGTGTGATGCAGTCGGTGTGCTGCCCTTAAGCTGGCCCCTGGAGGGCATCCTGACTAGTTGGTGATGTGCCTCCTCCTCCTCTCTCCTATCAGACACCCACGTGGAGTCGGTGACCTCATCATCCCCTCCCTCCTCATCACTGGAGCAAAGCTGGCTTTATGCTGCAGCTGGGGGAACATGACTGCCAGATTGCTGTCCTTCTTGGGCACACCCTCTGTTTGGGCTCACGTTATTACATACCTCTAGCTGAGTACCATCATCGGAGCCTTCAAAACGCTGGGCATCCTCCTGGAGTATGTACCCAACACTGTGGTCAAACAGTTCGGGGGACTCCTCAGGAGGACATGGTGAGGCTAGGGAAGTAGTGACTGATGCCATTGAGCCGAGGGAAGAGGCCGCGTTGGCAGCTGCTTTGCCAGACAATGTACCCTGAGCCTGGGTGAGAGAGGATGAGGAAGGCTTGGTCATCCACTCTACCATGTCTTCCGCATGTTGCAGCTCAATGCGGCCAGCTGCCGAAAAAAAGGACAAGCGTGTTCCACGGCCACATGCTGATGAGGATGCACCGTGTCCTTGACCAGCACTGTTGTCTCTAGACACAGAGCCTGCTTGTCCTCTTTTATTGGCTTGTGATTGTCTGCCTCTCCTTGTTGGCCTTCCAGACATACTAATGGCCTGCACTGCAGTGAGATGTAGCTGCACAAAACTGGGATGTATATATATACTGATTATACAGCAGCTAGCAGAATGCCTACCTGTGGTATTAATAGGATCAGAAGAAGCACACCAGTACTTGTCTTCAGGTAGCTATAGGTGCAACTGTGCAGGGTACACTGTACACTAACTGGAAATACTTCAAGAGCCTGCCTGTGGTATTAATAGGATCAGAAGAAGAACACCAGCACTTGTCTTCAGGTAGCTATACTGTAGGTGCAACTGTGCAGGGTACACAGTACACTAACTGTAAATACTTCAAGAGCCTGCCTGTGCTATTAATAGGATCAGAAGAAGCACACAAGCACTTGTCTTCAGGTAGCTATAGGTGCAACTGTGCAGGGTACACAGTACACTAACTGTAAATACTTCAAGAGCCTGCCTGTGCTATTAGTAGCATCAGAAGAACACAAGCACTTGTCTTCAGGTAGCTATACTGAGGGTGCAACTGTGCAGGGTACACAGTACACTAACTGCAAATACTGTAAAAACACCTGCCTGCCTGTCAGTATATTAAGAAGAGAATAACAGGTACGGATCTAGCAATGTATATATATATATATATATATATATATATATATATATATATATATACACAACACCTGGGATGCATATATATATACACAATACACTGTAAGGGCAGCTAACTGACTCGACCTGCCTACTCTATCTAACTTAAATCAAATGACACTGTCTCTCTGTCTATCTATCTCTCTCCGCCGCTGCAACACACTACACAAGGTGGCCTTATATAGTGTGGGGGGTGTACAAAACCCCCTGAGCCATAATTGGACAAAGCCACCCTGGCTTTGGCCAATTACGGCTCTCTGTACACACGGTGCTGTGATGCTGCAGTGAATTATGGTCCGTGACACGCCACTCGAATTTGGTGCGAACAGCCCATATCGTTTCGCAATTCGATGAACGGTCGAACAGGCAATGTTCGAGCCGAACATGGGTTTGACTCGAACTCGAATCTCATCCCTATAGAATGAGTATAGAATGCAATTCATTACAGTAAACATATATATTTGAATTCCGTCAAATACACTTTACATACAGTACAAGCAATTTGCTTTCCTACATATTTAAAGTGAAAAAATAACATTGTATAAGTATTTTTGTTGCATGTTACAACATAAAATATGATATAGATATATCACCCTTCATATTTAATAAGTAGCAATGACAGATTCTTTCACCACTTTCAAACAAGCCCCATTTAATGTAGGACACGAGTTTAGGCATGATGAATTAAATATTTAATCAAAGAGAGCTGATGATGATGATAAGATAATAAATGAAAGTTTAAATATGAAAGGCAGCCTATATTGTCATGCCAAGCTCTGCTTTTCTAATATGAGTGGGCCTTAAAGACATGAGCTAAGATAGAATTTCAGGACTCCTTAGTCCTTTGTATTACAAGATAGATAATTTGTTAAGACTGGAATATGCAATGCCAAACTTCGCAAGGAAGCTGTACCTCCTGGAAATACACACAGAATCAAAACTATGCCTGTTTTGAGCATTAGCCTTTTAAATTTTGCCTAGCTCAGCTTTTTTTTTTTCTTTTTTTTTTTAATAGAACTTTTTTGCATTGTAACATGCAGTTTTAAGTTAATTGTGTTGATCTGCTGTCATTTCACCTTCATTTAGTTCAATAACAAATAACCGTTAGTATTTTAAGGTATAAACACACCTGAACTTACTATTTTGTGAGTTTTTTTTAATCCTGCTATTGTAGGACTACTGAGATTCAGTAAAAATACAAATTACACATTTATATCTTTAATTATTCACAAGTAAAGCTGGCTTCACACGTAGAAATCTGATTTTCCCATCTTGTTGGGGTTTACCAACAGCTATGTAGGGCGAGGAACTTCCAGAACAATCAGTTCAACTAGTAACAAACCAGACCTTTACACTATATAGGGGTTGATTTACTAAAGGCAAATAGGATGTTCATTTTTGAATTTTGGAATTTTCATAGCTTAGTGAATGTGGTAAAAAATGATTTCAGCAAAGAATACCCAATGATGTGCAAAAAAAACAAAACTGTATTTTTGTTTGCACATGACTGACTGATGGAAGTCAGCAGAGCTTCAACTTATACTGTAAGCTAAGAGGAATTTCCCTTGCGACATGAGAATTCATTTTCAAAGTGAGCAGCCTTTTTGCCTTTCGTGGTAAGTCAACCCCATTGATGTTGATAAACTATGCTGATCTAATTAGTCAAATCTAAGTAAAATGTATCTGTGTGGCTAGCTTCAAATGTATGTAAAAACAATGCTATTTTTTGATTTTGGATAGCATGAGGAAATTTTGGACCGTCTGTCAAGTTTTTTGTTTTTGTTTTTTTTAGCTGTCTGTCTCCCTGCTGGAAGGATTCACCCTTTATTTAACCACTTTGCTCCCGCGCTATAGCCGAAAGACAGCTACAGCGCTGGCTTCCTTTGCCGGGAGGGTATCCATGTACATCCCCCCATTCTCCTTGCGACTCGGCTGATCACAGAGCAGGGTAAAGGGCCAATCACAGCCGGCCCTTTACCATATGATCAGCTGTCAGCCAATGACAGCTGATCACGGGAGTAAACAGAAGCTGGTTTTCGGCTTTTTTTCTTTCTTCACGCTGAAGCAAATCGTTAACTGGCTTATGTTAGAGGGACATTGGTCCCCTTAGTGATCATCAGTGCTGCTAAACAGTGCCCTCCAGTGCTGCAAATCAGTTCCCACCAGTGCCACCTATCAATGCCCATCACGTAAAATCAGTGCCCATCAGTGCCCATCACGTGAACGTAAAGGAGGTGGTGTCGGACTTCTCCTCTTCCCACAATGCACCTTCCAGGTACTTCCCACACCTCCCTCTCTTTCCCCTGCTCTTTCGAAATGCACTGCATTTGTCTTTTCTCTCCAGCTTGTCTGAAGGTCGCAGTCATTTATCGGCCTCCTGGACCAGTGTCACGCTTTCTGGATGACTTCTCTGCATGGCTACCCTATTTTCTTTCATCTGAAGTGCCTGCCATCATCCTGGGTGACTTTAACATTCCAATCAATGTTAATACTGCTACCACTTCTAAACTACTCAACCTAACCTCCTCTTTTAACGTAACACAATGGACACAAACCACCATTCACTCCAACGGCAACACTCTCGACCTCGTATTCTCCCATGGCTGCACTCCCTGCAATCTCTCTAACACACCCTTTACTCTCTCTGATCACAACCTTATCCGTTTCACACTCTCCTTGTCTCCTACGTCCCATGCTGCCAACCCACAAACCACTACCCGCAGGAAACTTTGCAACCTCAACCCTTCCCTTCTTCACTCTGCTACTGATGGCCTTTATGACTAAATCGCACCCTTGTCCTGCCCAGACCTAATCACTTCCATCTACAACACCACGTTGTCATCCTCCCTAGACGTACTTGCTCCTCTTTCTACACGCAGAACCAGGCCCCATCTGCCACAACCCTGGCAAACAGACGACACCAGAAGTCTCAAGAGACACAGTCGTGCTCTTGAGCGAGCATGGCGTAAATCTAAATCCATGCAAGATTTTACCCTCTACAAATCTGCCTTTCTCAAATACAACTCCTGCCTCCACACTGCTAAACAAACCTATTACAACACTCTCATCAAAACCCTCTCATTCAAACCTCGTCAACTATTTTCTACCCTTAATTCCTTACTTCACCCCCCACTGCCCCCACCCACCAACTTGCTTACCGCTCAACAGATTGCCAACCACTTCAAGAACAAAATCAACACAATTCGCAAGGAGATATCCAGCATTCAAATTCCTCTCCTACCCAACATATCAGGTCTAACACCACACTCAATACTCTCCTCCTTTTGCCCAGTTACCACAGATGAAGTTGATAAACTCCTCTCCATGGCCCACACTACCTGTTCCCTGGACCCTGTCCCCTCTCAATTACTGCGACCACCTTTTCACTCTATCCTGAACTCCCTAACCCACATCTTCAACCTCTCCCTCTCCTCTGCCACCTTTCCTTCCCCGCTCAAACATGCACTGGTTACCCCCATACTCAAAAAACCCTCACTAGACCCCACCTGTTTGAATAACTTAAGACCCATCTCCCTGCTTCCATTTGCCCCCCGTGACTTCACCATTAATATCAACAACACAACCATTGGTCCCTCCACACATGCCAGGGTCCTTGGTGTAATCCTAGACTCTGACCTCTCCTTCAGCCTCTATATCCAATCACTGGCTAAATCCTGCCGCCTTAACCTCCGCAACATCTCCAGAATTCGACCCTTACTGACTAATGACACCACAAAGCAACTTATTCACTCCTTGATTATTTCCCGCCTTGACTACTGAAACTCTCTCCTTAATGGCCTACCCTTAAGCAGGCTATCCCCCCCTTCAGTCTATTATGAATGCTGCTGCTAGACTAATACACCTCACTAATCGATCCGTGACTGCCGCCCCTCTCTGCCAATCTCTTCACTGGCTTCCCCTACCCCACCGTGTAAAATTCAAAATGCTAACCATAACATACAAGACCATTCATAACATCACCCCCATCTACATCACCAACCTCATCTGCAGATATCGCCAAAATTGACCCCTCCCATCCTCCCAGGACCTCCTGCTCTCTAGCTCCCTTGTTATCTCCTCCCATGCTCGCCTTCAGGACTTCTCCAGAGCCTGTCCCATCCTCTGGAACTCCCTGTCCCAGTATGTGCGATCAGCCCCTACCCTGTCCACCTTTAGGAGATCCCTGAAAACTCATTTATTTAGGGAAGCCTATCCCACAACCACATAACAACTGTCCCTGAGCCACCCCCATCAAATCATTCTCTGCAGCTATTACCTTTTGTACCACCACCCTCCCTTTAGAATGTAAGCCTTACGAGCAGGGCCCTCCTGTACCTTTTGCATTGAACTGTACTGTAATTGTGTTGTCCCCCCTATACATTGCATAAACTGTTGGCGCTATATAAATCGCGAATAATAATAATATTCAGCACTGCTAATCAGTGCCCACTAGTGCCACCTATCAGTGCCCATCAGTGCCACCTATCATTGCACATCAGTGCCATCTATCAGTGCACATCAGGGCCACCTATCAGTGCACATCAGTGCCACCCATCAGTGCCTCCTGATGAGTGCCCACCAGTGCCACCTATCAGTGCCCATTAGTGCCGCCTATCAGTGCCCATCAGTGCCGCCTCATCAGTGCCCATCAGTGAAGGAGAAAAATTTTGCAACATTTTTTAACAAAATATGAAAAATATTTTTGCTATTTTTTCAAAATTTTCTGTCTTTTTTTTGTTTGTTTAGCAAAAAATAACAAATCCATTGGTGATTAAATGCCACCAAAAGAAAGATCTTCTTGTGGGAAAAAAATGCTAAAAATTTAAATTTGGTACAGTATTGCATGACCATGCAATTGTTATTCAAAGTGTGACAGTGCTGAAAACTGAAAATTGGCCTGGGCAAGAAGGGGGTATAAGTGCCCAGTAAGTAAGTGGTTAATTGTTCCTGTCACCATTGTCAATGAAATGGGAAGTAGTGGGAAAGCCAAAATGTTCAAGTTGTCATCAGAACAAGAGATGATGGTAAATCTTCCAATAGGTACACATGTACACATGTGACAACTATCTTAAAGGAGGATTCCTCTTACTTTGTAGAGAAAACGATGCATTCCATGTTTTATGAATGTAAAGGACAATCTCACCAATGGGACACGGACTACAGGACAAACCAACAGGGGTTTTATTCCTTTTTCCTATTTAAAAACTAGAAAAAAAAGTTGTTGTATACATACCCTTTGAAGCCACTTACAATGTATTTATTATGGTTCTGTCATTAATTCTACAGATCTTCATTATTAAATTCCTGACATGTCACAATGTAACAGCATGTTTTACGGAAAAGTTCTACCTTTAATTATTAAGAAGCAATTCTTGAACACCAGATAAGTGACTGTGCCTAGGCTGAAAAGTGCACCCTTGGAGAATAATGCCATTAGTCTGTTTCAAGCAGGAGAACACATTTCCTCAGTCTCTCCTCTCCCAGACATCACACAGAATGTAACATTGTGATGAGTAACAAGGTGAGAGTCTGCAGAAAGGGGCTGATCTGTGTGAGATATTATGTGTACACAAAGCCCAGAACATAATTGTTACTGCACGTGCATATCTCCCAGCTTTCTGAGCTTTGAAAGATAGACACCTTCCAGTACTAAGTATAGGCATACCCCACTTTTAAGTACACAATGGGGTTTATTTACTAAAGCTGGAAAGTGCAAAATCAGGCTCACGTCTGCATAGAAACCAATGAGCCTCTAATCCCAGCTTGTTCAATTAAGCTTTGGTAATAAAACCTAGAAGCTCATTGGTTTCTATGCAGATGTGAGCCTGATTTTGCACTTTCCAGCTTTAGTAAATAAACCCCATTGTGTATATAAACGTGGGGTATTCCTGTATGTAGGCAAAGAACATACCCCTTCCACACTTCACACTCAGATTATGAAATTAAAACAAAAACACCACTGGCTTTACCAAAAATATATTTATTTTTTTTACCATTAAATTTAATTAATACTTGCTTTTTAAAAAGCCAGTTTTGTCAATTCCAAAAATATAGATGTTGGATGAAAAATGTAGTACGTATAATATTTGGCAATCTAACTGTGCATTTGTTGTAAAAGAATATAAAAGGAGAAAGGCAAAAAGGAAGAAAGCGGGACAGCGAGATTTGGTTGCCAAAAAAAAGGAGACAGCCCCTCCTAATAAGGAACACTTAGGACCTGAACACACATTTACACATTTACATGATGATGACAACTAGAAGAAGGATTTATACCAGGGATCTCCAAACTATGGCTTACAGGCCACATCCAGCCCTCTACAAGATTTTTATCTGGCTTGCAGCTAGGATCACTAGCATATTCTCAATGTGTACTGATTGATGATTCAGGTCAGCATAGGCTGCCTATGGTCTCGGCTTCTTTCTCCATCCAGACTTGCATCTCCTAGCTGCCACCCTGCTGCTACATCAAGTATTAAGCCTTACGGTGGTAAAGATGGCAACCCTGATGTAAGGGATGAATCTGATAAGGATCCTGGTGTGAGGGGGTCTTGGTATGGGACCCTGATGTAGGGGGGACTTTGATGGGACCCTGATGTAGGGGGGCCTGTGATGGGACCCTGATGTAGGGTGGACTATGATGAGACCCTGATGTAGGGGGGCCTGTGATGGGACCCTGATGTAGGGGGGACTGTGATGGGACCCCAATGTAGGGGGGCCTGGGATGGGACCCTGATATAGGGGGGACTGTGAAGGGACCCTGATGTAGGGGGGACTGTGATGGGAACCTGATGTTAGGGTGGAGGCTGATAGGGACTCTGAATTAAGGGGGGACTGTTATGGGAAGTTATGTGATCTCTCTCAGATATTACCTAACCGCTTAAGGACCACCCCACATACATTTACTGCGGCAGGGCGGCCCTTAAGCACAAAATCATGTACCTGCATGTGATTTTATTCTTCAGCTCCGGGGCGCGCACGCGTGCTGCCGTAGCCCTGCTCCCGCTGTAATTGGACACAGCTGGAGCCCATCAATGGGTCCAGGGGCAAAGTCTGCAAGCCACCCATGATCATTCTGAGGAGAGGCAGAGTGGCGGTCTGCCTGTGTAAACAAGGCAGATCGTCATTTTGCCAGACAGGAAAATGGAGATCTCGTGTTTTTGCTAAGCAGAAACATGGATCTCTGTTTACCTTTAGTGAAAGCACATCCCCCACAGTTAGAAAGCACTCATAGAAAACACACTTAACCCTTTGATTGCCACGATGTTAACCCCTTCCCTAACAGTGTCATTAGTACAGTGACTAATACAGTAGCTTTATTAGTGTCACTGGTCCCCTAAAAGTGTCAAAAGTGTCAGTTAGGTGTCTGATTTGTCCGCTGCAATGTCGCAGTCCCACTAAAAATCGCTGATCGCCGCCATTACTAGTAAAAATAAATATATAAAAATATCATTAAAATATCCCATAGTTTGTAGACGCTATAACAAGTCAATCAATATACGCTTATTGGGATTTTTTTTACCAAAAATATGTAGAAGAATACATACATACTGTATCTCGCATGACCGCGCAATTGTCAGTTAAAGTAACGCAGTGCAGTATCGCAAAAAATGGCTCGGTCAGGAAGGGGTAAAACCTTCTGGAGCTGAAGTGGTTATGCATCCACATAACCACTTCAGCCCCGGAAGATCTGGCTGCTCAATGACCAGGCCATTTTTTGCGATACGGCACTGACAATTGCGTGGTTGTGCGATGCTGTACCCAAACAAAATTGACGTCCTTTTTTCCCACAAATAGAGCTTTCTTTTGGTGGTATTTGATCACCTCTGTGGTTTTTATTTATTGCGCTATAAACAAAAGAAGAGCGACAATTTAGAAAAAAACACAATATCTTTTACTTTTTGCTATAATAAATATCCCAAATTTAAAAACAAAATGTTCCTCAGTTTAGACTGATATGTATTCTTCTACTTATTTTTGTTAAAAAAAATTGCAATAAGCGTATATTGACTGGTTTGCTCAAAAGTTATACCGTCTACAAAATAGGAGATAGATTTATGACATTTTTATTATTATTTTTTTTTTTTTTACTAGTAAGAGCGGTGATCTGCAAGTTTTATTGGGACTGCGATATTGCAGCGGACAAATTGGACACTTTTGACACATTTTTGGGACCACTGACAACTATACAGCGATCAGTGCTATAAAAATGCACTGATTACTGTGTAAATGTCACTGGCAGGAAAGGGGTTAACACTAGGGGGCGATCAAGGGGTTAACTGTGTTCCCTAGGTGTGTTCTAACTGTAGGGGGGATGGTACTGACTAGAGGAGGAGAGAGATTGGTGTTCATACTTAATATGAACACATGATCTCTCTCCTCTCCCCTGGGAGAACCGGTATTTGTGTGTTTACATACACAGATCCCGGTCCTCGCTCTGTCAAGAGCGATCACGGGTGCCCAGTGGTCATCGCGCCCGCCGGGCACTCATATCGGCTCCAGGGCCTACTACAATGTCTTAAAGGGCCGACGTACAGCTATGACGGCTCGCCCAAGGGAGCCATTCTGCTGCAGTATAACTGCGGCGGCTTGTCGGGAACCGGTTAAAGTGGTTCTAAAGCCTTACTTTTTTTTACCTTAATGTAAAAAAAACCTTTGGTGCTGCATGATCCCCCCCATCTCCCCTTATACTTACCTGAGCCTAAGCTCAATCTAGTGCTGTGCACTAGAGCAGCACCTCTCTCATCTCTCTCCCTACTTACCGGGCAGATTGAGAGCAGTGGGAGCCATTGGCTCCTGCTGTTGTCTAGGCAAATCCTGTAACACAGAGTAGGGGGGGGGAGGGGATCAGAGCTGCACTGTCTAGAGCCCAGAATTACAGATTGGAGTTGTTTAGCATCCCCTCCATTCCAATATGGTGGCAGTACTATGATTTCTAATAGAAAGCATGACCATCATTTTGCTACATGCTCTGATTAGAATCAAAAAGTTACTTTTAAAAAAATTTGCAACCAATTTAATTTTCTCGTCATGTTTACAGCTTGCAAACATATCTTAAGCATACTAATTTAATATTCTGCTTATGGGAAACTCCAAACATTTATCTCTGGCAGTAAAAACTTTAAATGAGTAAACATATACAACTTTAAGTATGATTGTCGTGTTGTTATGGCATATCTGATCGTCGTGTTGACAGCTGCTTGCCAAACTTAAAGTTTAAAATTGTACTGATCCAAGTCTCCACATACTGTATATTTGTATTGAATATTGGTCCTTCTTAGTATTTCTTGTATTTTATATAAATTGTCATAATTGTTTCCCATTCTTATTTCGTCTTCAGATGCAGTGTTGAGCAGCATATATATAGACAATTAAGGTTTATTTTAATTTTATTTTTAATTAGTCTCTATATTGTCTTTATGGGACATTCAAAAGGCTTTGTTAAAATAAAAAAAACTTTAAGAGTTGAAACCTCTGTGATAGGGTGCTTTGCAGTAACAGCAAAAAGCCTCAAGCTAAAGAAAAATCGCCTTATGCCAAAGCCGCTTGACTACCAGCGCTCAACCACTAAAAATCATTTAGGACATAGATGATGTTATTATATGTAATAAACAATATAAACATAACCTGCAATGAACAATGATACAGACCAATTGAAAAATGGGGGACTAATGAGTGGGTAGGCCGATAACTTGAAAAAGAAATCTGACTAACTAGGAGTGCCGCTGTCAAAAAGGAGGAGGGACACAATCTGTGAAAACAAATAAAGGGGAAAGGAGAGACAGCGCAACCACTCTGGTGTAGTAGGTTCCAACAAATTTTAATAGAAAAGATTAAAAGATGTATACTCACAAAAGCAAGTAGGAAACAAACATGTAAAAACCAGGGGGAGGATCAGCCTGTGGTGAAAGCACTGTTTTAACCACTTAAGGACCGAGCCTCTTTTTGAGATGTGTTGTTTACAAGTTAAAAACAGATTTTTTTTTTGCTAGAAAATTACTTAGAACCTCCAAACATTATACATTTTTTTCGAACACCCTGGAGAAGAAAATGGGGGTCGTTGAAATACTATCTGTCACACCGTATTTGTGCAGCGGTCTTACAAGCGCACTTTTTTTGGAAAAAATAAACTTTTTTGAATTAAAAAATAAGACAACAGTAAAGTTAGCCCATTTTTTTTATATTGTGAAAGATAATGTTACGCCGAGTAAATTGATACCCAACATGTCACACTTCAAAATTGCGCCCGCTCATGGAATGGCGACAAACTTTTACCCTTAAAAATCTCCATAGGCGACGTTTAAAAAATTCTACAGGTTGCATGTTTTAAGTTACAGAGGAGGTCTAGGGCTAGAATTATTGCTCTCACTCTACCGATAGTGGCAATACCCACATGTGTGGTTTGAACACCGTTTTCATATGCGGGCATACTCACGTATGCGTTCTTTTATGTTTTTTAACTTTTTTTAACTTTTATTTTTTATTTTTCACAGTTTTTAAAAAAAAAAACAATTGTGTCACTTTTATTCAAACATCCCTTGTAATAGAAAAGAAGCATGACAGGACCTCTTAAATTTGAGATCCAGGGTCAAAAATACCTCAGATCTCATATTTACACTAAAATGCAATAAAAAAAAATTGTCATAAAAAAAAAAAAAAATTGCCCTTTAAGAGCTATGAGCAGGAGTGATGTTTTGAAATCACTTCCGCCCTGCAATGTTATGAAGACGGGTGGGGGCCATCTTCCCCTCACTCGTCTCCATACCCAGCAAGGGTGAAGATCCGATTGCCTCCACCGCTGCAGACAGCTCCGGCAAGCGGCGGAGGGCACCGGAGCGCAGAGGGAGGGGGGCCGCTCTCCCACCACCGATAAAAGTGATCTTGCGGTGAATCCGCCGCAGAGACCACTCTTATCGGAAAGCGGACCGCTGGCCGAAGAAGAGAATACTGGGGTTATGGCAGCTAGCTGCTGCCATTACCAGCCATATATTCCTCTCCAAAATAAGGATGTATATCGGCATGCGGCGGTCAGGAAGTGGTTGTGCAGCTGGATGGAAGGACGAGCTGCTGAAGGCACAGAGTCCAGATTTCTGCTCTGACAATCTGATATGCACAATGCTTCCTCACTCCTCAAGCCTGATGGATGGTGTAGTCCACCTGATGCCCAGGGTCACAGGATGCGTTTTCAAGGGACCTTCTTCTTCATCAGCTGACCCCTTTGAGTTACCTGCTCTGTTTAAATAGCCCCCCAAGACCCCGGAAACCCATCGCTGGAACAAGCTGTACAGGCTTCTGGAGTGCTGGGCTGGGCTAGCTGCAAGATGCGGATAGAAAAATTCACTTCTGGCAGAAGCTGTCACAAACCTGACATACAACCATACAATGAGCTTGAGGGATGGCCAATGAGAATGCTCTGAGAAATGTGATCTAAAACACATAAGGTGCATAACTGGGGAGAAGGGATGGAACAAAATACAATGTCATTAAGGGATTGCTAATGAGACTACTTGAAAGATAAAATTTGATAGTTTTTTTAAAACCATGAAAAACTGTATAAATTCTAGTCCACAAGAAACCTCAGAACTATGTTGTGGGGTGCAGCAAAGATGGGGGGGCTTGAAAATAGTGAAGGGGCCCTAAAAGAGCCGGTACATCATCTGGTGTGCCTCCACTGTCCCAGCAGCAAAACAAAAAAAAAAGAAAAAAGAAAAAAAGTCCATTCGTCAAGTGAGTGAGTAAACATTGGGGGATCTTACATTGTAATCCTTTGCCAACTAAAAGAATCCCCAAGCAACCCCGTGTTGTGTTCAGGAAGGCAAAAAATATCAAGAACATACTTTAATTGCACCTAGCAAGTTCAGGCTTTTGAAATGTGGCCCCATGAGCTCCATATCCACCTGTTTGGTCCTTAAAGAGGTTCATCAATGTTGGAAGCGCAACCTGCTCCTTCATTTCTAGCTAAAAATCTCAGTTGATTGGGCCAGAAATCTTGAGAGCTGATTACTTCCTTTGCCCTCTGCCTGTGGACTCTTATCTCTCTCCCTCATTGCCACTGGCTCCTGCTGCTGTCAATCAAATGATGTAACATAGGAGAGTGTCTATAGAGTGTCACAAGTGCTTCTATATAGGGCAGCTTTCTATGGGGGCAATCACCGAAAGAGGAGGAGCACCAGCAGGGGACCCCAGAAGAAGAGTATTGGGGCTGCTCTGTGCGAAACCATTGCACAGAGCAGGTAAGTATAACATGTTTATTATTTTAGGAAAAACTGAAGCTTTAATATCACTTTACCATGAAAAAAATATTTGTGTTAGGTTCACATCCCAAGATCTAAGGTGATTGTATAATTAGTGGGGATCTCCAGAAGAAGAGGGAATTAATGTGTTCTATTGTAACTGTATGGTGCTCTATTAATGATTCTATTGTCCCAGCATTACAGTGGAATTTTATAACATCCCTCAATTCCAATATGATGGCAGTACTATGATTTCTAATAGAAAGCATGACCACCATTTTGCTACATGCTTAATCAGAATCAAAAGTTACTTTTCATAAAATGATCAATCCATCAAATTTTCTCTTCATGTACAGATGGCAAATCTATCTTAAACAAACTAATTTAATATTCTGCTTATGGGAAACTCCTAACATTTATCTTTGGCAGGGAATACTTTAAATGAGAAAATATATATAACTTTAAGTATGATTGTAGTGTTGTTATGGCATATCTGATCATCATGTTGACAGCTGCTTGCCAAATTTAAAGTTTATCGTGTGATCCTTTGCCTATTTTTTCATAGTTGTAGCATGGGAAACCATGGGAAAATGTACGGTATTTAAGGTGTACAAAATATGTTTTTTTCAGCTTTATTGTGCCTTTATAAATACTTACTAACACACTGACTGTGAAATGGGAAAAGCAGTCTAGCACCACCCCCGAAGGAGCCGCCGGTAAAATTTTGGGTTCTCTGTTCTGTGCCTCGACTCCAAGAACAACCTCAGCCCCCTTGGTACACCTGGTTGAATAAAATTACTGCAAGCACAATTTACAACACAAGTGAGAAATACCTTTGGCCTGGCTGTGGGATATGGCAATAAATACACACACACACCTGTTTAGTCATAAATACGCTTAATCTATTGATTGACTATTATAGGGGTCTGAATATTGAATTCAACCTTAATTGTTTCCTTAGTGATTTTTGATATTTTAATAATTTTTTTCATGTTTTTAGAATTCGATTCCAACGGCTTGTTACAATTTTTTTAGTGTTTTATTCTTCTCTCAGTGTTCTATTCTACCCGCACCTAAATTTGAAATATGCTCTCCAAAGCCCCACCATATTTGTATAGATTTGATATGGCTTTTTTTTGTTTTATCATATATTTGCCTGTTTTTATTATATATTTGCCTATTTTCTCTTTCCCCCATGTCCCCTTCTATTTTGATGTACCTCATATGTATCCTCTAGCTGGAGATATGGTCTCTTGCCTATTGCTATCACCTTATGATAGTTTGTTGTGTATAAATGGTGGTTCTCTTACTTCTATACCTGCAATATCTGCTCATGTCAGCATTGAGGTTTATCCTATCCGATCGGTTTTATTGTTTTTTATAGTGTTTTTTATTAAATAAATTTTTTGCTTTATTTATTTTATTTTTTTTTACTTTGTAAATCCCACTTCGATTATGACGTTGTTTTAATTATCTGTAATTATTTTGGGAGTACTTAATATGCAGCGTACAATGCCACTTTTTTTATCTATCTCCCCCTTTGCTGACAGTTGGTGTTACCCTTACGTCTTGGCCGTGTCTATGGGCTGTTAGCACTTAGCTGATGGTGTGTGACACTAATCACAGTTTCACTTACGGCCGTGCTGCTATATAGTTGCTAACCAAGAAAATGGCCGCGCCCGTGAACCTTCAGGAAAATGGCAGCTATGGTATCTTCTAGTGAACTACAAGAAAATGGCCGCCCATTAGCGATTATGATATAGAACTATTTAAAGACATCTATTGTGCCTCTTTGCATCCTCTGATCAAGTCACGTGGTGTGTGACGTCACGCGTAGGGACGGGACAGGCACTCTATGCTGACTGAGGCTTACGAGCTCGCCGCTCGTCGTTTTTGATCTGTGTTATGTGAGTACCCTTTACTGTTTAAATAAAACCGATTTTTGGTCATACAATACTACACTATCTGGGACCCTCTTTTTTCTATTTGCCCCCTGTACCTTCTGAGGGACTAAGTTCTTGGATCAGGAATCCGGGTCTAAGAATAGAGGAAAAGGCTGCTATTCCCAGCACTGGTTATATGTGATACCCTATTACCTTAAGGTAAGGGGCCATTACCTATTAGTGTGTGGTTTTTGCACGCAGAGGAGCACTATCTTTCGTTGATTCAAGCACTTCACTTTAGTATGTGCACATCAGAACGCTGATTCACCTCGTGAAGGAATATTTCCATATGTTTGTGTTCACCTACTACTGCATTTGGATATCATGGACTGTTTGAAATATTTTGTCACCTGGACTTTTCTGTTGTACTAGACACTTTGTTTTTACTGTAGGCTTGCTTTGTGCATGTCACGCACAGCATCATACTGTTAACACTGTATATTTTGCACTTTACAAAGTAAGTTGTTTCCCTGCAGAGTTTTGCACATTTTTTGTATTGTATTATGGATACTCATTAGTGCTATTTATGTTTGTTGTGATTGCACTTTGCACTTTTAACACTTTTGCAACTGTTTTTATATATTATCTGTCACATATTATTTACTCTTTGTCACTGATATTAGTCGCTATTTATCCCTTGTGGTTCCTTTTTCTTTTAGTGTTTTACCCCACTAGCACTGTCACTTTAGCATATTTAATTTTCTTGCTGGATTAGCGCAGCACCACCCCCTCATTCCATTTTACTGATTATTAGGGTCTGGTTGTACCCTATTCGGTGCAGGCAGCTCTTCCACTCGCTCCACTTTATTATACATGGTAGCGCAGGAATAACCACTATACATTACAGCGTAAGTAACAGTTAAACTGAATTGAACACACTCAGCAGGCAGGTTAGCAACAAACAATGCATATAAACTTTAAAAGCAACAGGTACTTATAAATCCATACTAGGTTTAGAGTGCACTCAAACTAATAGACAGAGGTATAGTACCCCTTTGAACTGGCCAGCAGATAGAGCTTCAAGGTAGTTACAACTAAGGGCAGTCCTTAGTCCTAAGTTTCGTTGGAGCTTCTTGGCACTACTGCAGGCAGGCAGTATTAGAGCTATGTGGTCACTGGTTAAGTAGCTCCTAGCGACTTTATTCCCTAGCTTTGGTAGGAAGTATTGGCTGCAAGGCCTGCTCACCAGTCCCAGTAACACTGATTTAGTTGCCCCTCCGATCAGGCGTCAACTCGCTTAGGTTGCTTAGGGTGACTCAGGCAGGCAGCACGGCAAAGACAGCATCCCGGGAGTGGCTCTGTCTCTCCATGATCTGGTCCCAGAACTACTTCCTCACACTGTAGTAGCTTCCAATGGCACCCAGTCCTCTCTTCACACTGGCCCCCGATAACTCACTGCAGACTTAGGAGATTCCCCAAATGGCTGTGGATTTCTGCCAACTAAGGCTCTGTCTTTCTCTGGCTGACAATCTTGGGCACAGTTGTTCTCTCCTCACTGTCTCTGCACTGTCATGTCAGAGCCTTTTATTTTCCTGGGCTCCTAGAATCTCTTCTCTCTCTCTCCTTATACCGCTCTCCTTATTCTCCTGGCAGACTCTTTTTCCAGGCTTCAGTATATCCCTCCTCCTCTGTTGGGGCACACAGTCCCTGGTTTCAGCGTGTGTCTCTCTCTCCTCACTCTGGCACCTCAGTTCCTTCCCCTCACACACTCCTCTCCTCACTGTTAAGTGTCACTGAGTCCCAGCAAAGGACTTTTTGAGCCTTGGTATCTTCCTCTCTTTTAAGCAATCTCCTCTCCTCTGTCTCCTGTCAGCTCTCTTTCTTTTACCTCAGTACTTCCCTCTCTTCTGTCCCCTCAGCACTTCCTGAAACTCCCCCTTTTCCCAGTGTTCTCTCTCTCTCAGTTTTCAAGAAGGGACAGTCAGCATCTCTCTGTCTCCATCTTGTGGCCAAAAGGAGAAATTGCATTACCACAGTCTTTTATTGGTCCATGACAACATGCCTGCTACAGCAGTAAAATTCTCTTTAGCCAAACTCCAACATAATTCTTGCTTTGGCTGCCAATTCATTAGTTATACTTCACTGCAGCCTTTAACACTTTAAGTTATTCACCAGTCTGTTGCACTAAACCATCAGTTGAATTAAAAAAGAATTACAACACTCTAGACTTCTATTGTGCTTCTGTATGGAAAATGTCAATGTGGGTGACAGATTCATGTAACTGTTGTAAACAAGCCATGAATCTGGGGCATGCATCTAATGCAGAGGATCATTGAGGTCCTCGGTGCATCTGAGCTTCCTCCCAGCACTGCATGTGTCACATAGATTGCACAGCATCCAAGGACTTTGGTAGCTAGGTGGGTGGAGCTTGATGGGAATTCTCGTTCCCCATCAGATCTGCTCTCCTTGTGATTGGCAGCAGGCGGTGTGTGGATCCATAGCCGATAAACAACCTGCTATTGGCTATAGAATTCACCCACTGCCTGCTGCCAATCACAAGAAGATAGTTCACCTGATAGGGCACGGTTGTCTCCGCTTCCCCATCAGACTCTGCCCACTGTTAGTGTCAATGGTTGCTAGGAGGCCATTGGCTTTGAAGCCAACAGCATCCTTAACAAGCAGTGACAGGTGGGAAGCAGAGGGAGTATAGGTGGCAAACAGACCACCTGCTACACAGCATACAGAAACAGGCACTGTACCTGTCTCTGTACACCAGCTTACAGTATGTTTTAATTATCTCAATTTTGTTACTGCTGGTAATTATTTTTTAATTCGATGTAGTAATATTGCCACATTGGAAAAGCAGGCAATTAGGATCTACCTAAATCTGCCACACGTTTCTGTAAAGCTACTGAAACTGCCATACAACCAGAAAAGTGACACTAATGCCTTATTGAATTCTCCTTTAAATGTTTCCATAAGCAGCTTCTGCCTATATAATAAAACATTTTGATGTTGCATGTATACCACTGCACACCCAGGAATGTGATGGTTTGGCTATTAAGTACATTTTGAAGCTAATATAGTAATCTCTACATGTCTTATCACAGTATAACTTTGGAACATGTGAATGCACAAAAGTAGTTTCTATAAGAAAGCATACCATAGCATACCTCATTAGGATAAAGGAATTTGTAGTAACATTGTTAGTCGGCATATACGAAATTGGTAGACAGTTATGGGTGCCTAGAACATTTTACAAGAAATACATATTGTGAAGAACTCACATTTTATATCTTATATTCTAAAAAAACTACCTGTGGAATGTATATTTTTCCACTGACTCTACTGAAGTGAGAGGCCCACTTGTAGGCAGGATCTTTTCAGATGCTAATGGAAATCCCAACACTGTTGCAGCATCTTTTAATATAAGGCAGTTGGCATATATAACAAATTAATAAGGTACTTAAAAACAACCACCTTCATCAGCTGGGTGTTCTTGCAGTGGATTCAGTTGCCATGTCTCCCTTGCTCTGCCGCTGATGGATATCTTGTCCCTTGGCTGTTGACATTGGATCCGGCCTTGGCTGCCTTGCTGATCCAGGAAGAGTCTAATTAAATTCCACTCCCCCCCTGGTTATTCATCAGCGATCTGCTCGCTCGTGTAAGTAATGATCCCCAATGCTATATAGTCATCATATATGTTTCAATATGCAAATTTCTGTTGAAAGTATGATTCTAAAAAGAAATCTACACTGAACTACATTGTTACTCTTATTTATACTAATGTTTACTATATTTATATTTATAGAACATTACACAATTGCCCTAAATGACATTAAGCCTCTAAGAAAGGACGACACCGTCCTAAACATGTTAGGCGTCATTTTCCAGCATGTATTCTCGCTAGCCTACCCACGGTTCTAGAGCAGCTAAGTTTCATGCCTATGTTTTTGTATTGAGCAAACTTGTTATTAACATTGTATTTTTATATGCTAATTTCTTGACATTGTAATTTTTTCAAATGTGATCAATAAATAAATATTTTTTACTCAATACCTGGTCTGCCTTTTAAAAATGCAGAGGGGTCACAGGTCACTCGGTCTTTTCTTTTGTTTGATACATTTGATTAAACGGACCAGGTTTATTGTACACACTGCCACTGTACACACTGCCAATCCCTGCTTCATTAATGAGGACAGACTCAGTCTGACATTGTTCAAAATCTTGCGGTCGGCCTTGACACTTTCTCACGTTTTTAATTTAAAGTGTTACTAAACCTAGGACCCTGCTGCATTCACTATATCTGGTCTCCCACAGTACACAGAACATGGAAATGCAATAGTTTTAGTAAATATAAACTGCTAAACACCTTTTCTCATCATCAGTTAGGGCAGTCCTGTGACTTCTATCAGTGTCTGGTTAAAGCTTGTAGGTGTTTTCATTCTCCTCTGATAGTCCTATGACGCTTCAGGACCCCTGACCCTCTGTCTGAACAGTGCTGATTGGCCCTGTGCTGATCACATTCACTCTTCAAAGAAAATAAAAAAAAAATCTATAGCAATACACACCAAACTGAGCATGTGCAGCTTGCCCCCAAGGCTCTGTTCTATCAGCAGATGGTTTGGGGACCATGGAAGAAGGGGAGGATCAGAGAAGCCAGGATCAAACACCCTTTGTACACAATGCAGAGGATTAACCCCTTAGGTTCCACAATGAGTATACCACACCAGCTTTACTGCATATATAGACTAATTTTATTGTTGTGGATTTAGTAACACTTTGCCCCCACTCGGGAAGTCCAGAACAGGATTACGTTTTTTTAATATTATTATTTTCTTTCATGCTGTGGAAATGGAAACCAACATACAGTAAAGTTGGGTTTTTTCAAATTTTCTTGCAAAGGTGTAAATTTTTTAGAGATGAATCCGAAGTGCTATAGGAGACTCTCTTATGAAAATGTAAATTCACTGGCTGTTAGTTGGCAACTGGCATTTGTAGATGAGAAGTCTGTACAAGCAGTCTCCACATTTCCTTCAAGAATGAAGAGGCTTTAGACCTCTGTAAAAACACCAGCATTTGTTTTTGTACTGTCTGTCAGTTTATTTAGCCATTACTCTGCACAAAAGTTTTTTAACTCAGTCTTACATAGGCAGAACGGGGAGATGCTGTTTACAACGGCATCTCCCTGCTCGTCCTCTCCATGAGGCGATTGCGGGTATCCCCGCGGCAATTGAGTCTGCGCAATCCGATTTGCGGAGATCGCGGTAGGCGCGCACACAAGGCGGCAAATAACGTGTACGTTACTTTGCGCAGCCGCGCCGTTCTGCCAATGTATATCTACAGGAGCCAGTCGGGAACCGGTTATACAGAAGTCATAAAATAAATTATAGAGCTAGAAAAAAATATTTGCACCCACATGGCTCTATAAATATTTTTGTCAAAATAGGAGGAAAAAATGCACTCCAGAAATCCATACGACAATGGTATTTGTATGAAAAAATAGAAAAACTGGCTGATGTTAGTTGATATTCTCCACAATAACCCAGATAAACCTTTTCACACATCTGCAGGAGTTTAGAAAAAATTCCCGTCAATTATTGAATTACAATAAGACTGAATGTGTGGTCCTTCAATTGCCCTTGAGAGCTTTTATTTATTAAGAAAGTCATGTTGGAAATTGCTGACCATACATATATCCCAATTCCCAGTATAGTAAGAGATCACTAAAGTGCAACACATTAGGACAAATTATTCTGCAGGTTGACCTGTAGTTCAGGGCTTTGTCCATGGAGGAAAGTTCCTAGAGAAAGCTTTCATGTTTCCTACATGAGACATTCTATGAAATGGTCAGACTAAAGAGTTGCGAGTATCTGTGTACCTTTCTGTCACTTTGCCGTATGGAATGACAGCTGATTTTCCTTTTTCTTTTCCTTGCTTTAACAAACAGCTCATGACAGTTTCCTTAACTCCCACATAAGTAATTGCATTTTAGGTGATTAGTCAGAAAAAAATCACTTAACATACTATACATACTGTAAATACAGTCTTATATATGTAAAAAAAATAAAAAAATAAAAAGATTCCAGTAGCAGAGTGGTAGACACATGCTATCCATGGCTTTGGCATACTACACAACTCAATAGCAAAATATCTTTGCCAGTAAAAGCACACTTCATCCTTCAACTTTCTAGAGGGTAGTTCTCACTTAACATTACCCCTTCTTTTGTTCAGGGCAGGGTAATGTAACCTAACTCTTGTACTTTTTCTTTGTTCCTTTGTTACTCCTTCTGAGAGAGTGAAACACGTCTGCACACATAATGAAAAGTAGCAGGTATTGCAATTTGCTTCTCGATGCAGAACAGAGGCAGGGTGAGTACATACTTAAAGTTGCTGTAAAGGCTGAAGGTAAAAATCCTTCTGTGTGCTGCTCCGCTCACAGCCCCCCCAATAGTCACCTGAGCCCCATCTCAATCCAGCGATGTGCATGGGAGCCTTGGCTGTCCCAGGTTTCTCTCTCCTCATTGGCTGAGACACAGCAGCGGAAGGCATTGGCTCCCACTGCTGTCAATCACAGCTACTGAGCTAATAAGGAGAGAGCAGGGGGTGGGACCGAGCCGCTGGTTTATGTGTATTATGAACGCATAGAGCATCCACCAGTGCCTCCATAGAAAGTGACTTGATATTGGGGGCACTGGTGAAGGAGGAGGAGCCAGGAGCGACAGCAGGGGAACCTGAGAAGATCGGGGCTGTTCTGTGCAAAACCATTGTACAGAGTAGGTAAGTATAACATGTATTTTGAACATTTAATATCATTTTACGTAACCTTTTCCCTTTTTCCTACATAAACAAAGGTCATTTTAAAGTATATCTAACCCAAAACATATTTTTTTTTTTGCTCAACGTATCTTGTTGGAGAGATTTCACTTCACTTCAGTTGCAGAAACACAAGTAAAAAATAATAGGACATCTGTCCACAGTGAGTGAGGCTCTCCTTCAAGACAGTTGTCAACACAACAGGTCTCCAGATTGCAAGATTGCCCTTTTGTTCCCCTTTCACTACTGTAACATTTTTGGATTTTCAAATAATTTTTTTCCTAGTGTCAATCTTCACCAGTACAAATAGAGAGCCTGAATCTCCCCAGGAGTTTGCATTAAAACCCTTTCTTACTCCACCTTAATCAAAAAAACAGTGTTGGTTTTAGATGTACCTTTTTAGATGTACTTTAAACTCTGTCTCTTTCAAAGGAAGTCTTATGCACCCAAAATAAGATATATAAATGACAGATCCCCCATCTGCACACCACCATAGGATAATCATAGAGAGGAGTTTGGTAGTATTTTCACTCTTCACAACTTGATTCTGGGTCTGTCCCTGGCAACCCTCACAATGCTTGTCTTCTTCACCCTAAAGTTTAAGAGGTCCACTGCTGAGTGGAGGTTTTCTAGCCTTCTATCCTCTTATCTGCCAAGTACTTTGGCCTCTTAGACCCTAGTTAGGCCTACAGTTGCAATGGTGCTTGAAAGTTTGGCTGAGAGTGGCCACAGTTATTTCCAGAGGCATGCCTTGAATGAAACATACACTGGACGTGTGCTGGTAGGCTGCATGTATATAAAAAAAAAATCTGCAGAAGACATCATGTTTGATTAAGGATTTAATAACATTTACCGAACATTTACTTTTGTTGAACATTGAACATTCATTTCTTTGGGACACAGTTAATTTGGTGGGTTCACATTTGTCTTAAGAAAACTGATGAATTAGCCACAAAGATAAATATTTTCATAAAGCAACCAGTCCAACCACTTCTAAGGGTTTGATAAATATTCACCTGATTAAGTATTGTTTTTGTCATTCTGTCTTATAGCAATAATATGCACCATATGATAAAATGATCTCAAAACAGTTTTTCTTTATCACTACTTGAGGTTGCCAAGGTCAATGTTTGTAACAAGTGCTTTTAATTAGTTTGCTGATGATGGATAACATGGTGCTTTTTTCATTCCACATGACATCATTTTGTAATAATGCTTTAATTAAAAACTTTAAAATGTGTGGTTTTATTAGAGGAAAACTTATGAACAACTGCCTGGGAAAAGGGTGCAGGTTACAAACTGGTTTGAATGTGCCAACAGCATGTTTGTTTAGTTATTGCTTTTTGACATAAAAAAAGGGTAATTTATTTAGTCAAATGTTATAGATAATTACAGTTGACGTATGACTTATAAATTGATAAGAAACAGTGGTCTGCTAGGCAGTGCGAGAAGTTGACAAGCAATCCTTATTAGCAGTGATACAAGAATATATGAGAATGAATAACAGTATCATCACAATTACACTGATCCATAGGATGGTTATTGCTTTGTGCTTTTTTATATTTTATGTTCACATTGTTGTGAAGCCAATGCTTTAAAGGGACAATAAAAGACTTGTAGTGATATTTGAGTTGGTGCATCCAGTAAGCCATGGTGGGTTGAGAATGTGCTTTAATTTAGAAACAAGGCATTTATTATTTTATAAAATGGACAAGGATCAACTAGAGGCATATCATTATAGGAATACCATATTTTTGGCATACATTTTCATATTATAACAACAGCATTGTAATTGCAATACAACCTATAAATATAATTGTCAATCTAATATAAACTTGCAAATTTTCCTTTCAGGTTGTAATTGGTGATAGGGTGAACACTCCCCTGTTTGGATCGCAGCCAGAACACCTGAATGGGGGAAATGTTCAGACCCAAATCCTGAACCCCATTGAAGTCTATGGGACCTGAATTAAAAAAATTAAAAGTCCCCATTTTGAAGGCTTATATACAGTTTAAATGGTAAAAAGGGTATGGAGTCTTGGGTACTGCCCTGGGGGATATTGCAAAAAAAGTTTTCAAAAAGATTGTTTTTAAAGGAGCAGTGATTTTAATGATGCTTAAGGTGAAACAATAAAAATGAAAAAATTCCTTTAAATATAGTGCCTGGGAAGTCCCCTTAGTCTACCTGTAAATTGATGCATCTGTACCATGTATAGAACCTACTGCAGCAAAACAGGCATATATAGAAAAAAAAAATGACATGTAAATTGATGTTCCCTGCAAACTTTCTTTATTTAGTAAACAAAGGCTTGGGGATCCAGTGTGTAAGATGAGGCCACAATTTAGCGCACTCGGAACAAGATTAGAGATTTGGATAAATTCTGGTGTGTCTTTGGCAGACTTTGGATGGAAATAACAAAGTTTTGCACCACAGTGAGCTATCCTTATGTGAAGAAGTCAAATTATAGTACACTAAGGCCAAGATTAATGATTTTTTTAGATAAAGTCTGGTTTCTCTTTCGCAGACTGCATAGAAGTAACAGGTGCAGAAAATATGGTCTTTTAGGTGCTGGTGGTGCCTTCACCCTATAACCTTCTAGAGGTACTCTTGATGAAAACAAGAATTGGCCTTGCTGTAAAAAAAAATAGAAATTTGATGCCCCTTTCAAACAGTTACGGAAAAATCGGTCTTTGAGTGTTGGTGGTACCTTCACCCGTTACCTTCTAGAGGTACTCTTGATGAAAGCAAGGATTGGCCATGCTGTAGAAAAAATTTAATTAAATACACCTGTCAAACAGGTGGGGAAAAATTGGGCTTTGGGTGTTAATTGTGCCCTTAAAACCTATACCAAAAAATTACTTTAACACCCACAAAGTAAGGCAGCCAAGAAATGTAATCACCAACATCGGCATCAGGGGCTTGTTAGCTGCTGCTAATCGACAACTGATTAATTTTCAGAAATGTCAGCCGGTCAATGGAGTCTGTGGACAGATGCACTCTTTTATCTGTCACAAAACCTCCGGCAGCACTGAATGCCCGTTTGGAAAGCATGCTGGATGCAGGACAACCCAGCAGCTCAATTGCATACTAGGCAAGTTCTGGCCAGTGGTCTATTCTCATGACCCAGTAACCCAGTGGATTGTCTAGCTCTCTACGTCTGTTTTTGACCTTAGATAATCTTCCATCATATGATGCAGATGCTGCCAATGGGATCTTGAAGCTGACAGTCCTGGGCGCTGAGGACTACATTTTTTTTCAAATGCATCACTTAGGCGGCCCCCTTCTCCACCTCTCCTCCTTTCACCAACAGAAGCCACAAAAATACCTTTTCCATGAGGCTGTAACCTACCAGACTCCTAAACTCCTCTTTAAGGTGTCCTCAAGATATTTCATCCTGTGTTCCCTCTGTGAGGGCTGGATAAGTTCTGAGACTTTCCCCTTGTAACATTGGTCAAGGAGGGTTGCCAACTAATAATAATCCTTCTCTTTGATGCCAACAATTCTCAGGTCCTTTCACAGGCTTTGAAGAATCAGGAAGCCCATGCACTGCAAGTTTGCGGAGGAATGAGAAGCAGAGTCCTAAGGGTCACTGAGCATTACACTATCTTTAACAGGCTCCTCCCAGTCACGTAGGTTTCTGAGGACTGAAAAGCATCTCCTAAAGATTGACGTATGTCATCCTCTGCTTCGAGCCGTAGTAGAGAGTCCAAGCCAAGGTCAGTATAATCAGTAGAGGTAGGTAACAAGCAGGGGTGATCCAGGAGAGTAGTTAAGGAAGCTGGGTTTGTCAGGAGCAAGGTAACAGGTCACACAGGAATCAGGAACTCAGGAACAAGCTGAAGACGATCCAGCACTGGTATCAGGCAGAGACCTTGTTTATATATGGCGCTGTGCACCGGGATTGGTGGGCCTGAATGTGCGTGAGAACGTACACACGCTCGTATGGGTGTGCGGGTGCGTGCACGCGTTCGTACGGGTGCGTGGGTATGCACGTTCGCTCCAGAACTCGTTCGCCTCCGTCAGGGACACAGCGCATGGCCGTTAGTCACTGCTGCACGGAGACAGGCACTAGCACTGTGAGTTCTCTGACACTCCCTCTCTTCTTGTGTGTTCTGTGGCATCGCAAGAATAGTGTTTGCATAAAGCGAGCATTGAGAGGAAAGGAAGTCCTCCTTTTCCTCCCACTGCTCAAGGTGCCGTGGGGTTAAATACCTCTGGGCCTGCCCCTGCAGTGCAGAAAGAACCTCTGCTCCGGTGTGGCTCCTGTCTCCTAGACAGACCAGCTGAAGCACTGCATTGCATCTTTAAGCCTGGCTCGTTGAATAGCCCCTTATACGCTTAGGGGGTACTGGTGGTTTATAGGACAATTCAGCAGAAGAAGGCATTGAGGAGGAGGAGGGGTGGAGCTGACAGATCTCGCATTATCACCACCAGCTGTATGGAGACATGATGGGAAAACAAGCTCCAGCACTGAACCCTGTCTTGCATCCTTCCTAGTTGCAAGCAGAGTTACCCAGTGTGCAGTGTACGAAATATATCATCCCTGACCATACTTGCTGAACCTCGTGTCAGCAGTAATGTGGACCTTGCTGCTGACTGGCTTGCCCAAAGATGCCGAAACATTGCCTTCTACATGAGGGTACAGAGCTGGAATGGCCTTACATGCAAAGAAATAGTTACTGGGAACCTGCCATTGTGGTACAGGACATTCCAAAAATTCACGGAACGGACAGAATTTTTTTTCTTCGCTGTAGCAGCTGGGGCAGAGAAATTGCCAACCAACAATGATCATTGTCCTTGATGACAAGAATTCTCAGGTCCTCAGCTTTGAAGAAAAAGGGAGCCCATGCACCGCAAGTTTGCAGAGGCATGAAAAGCAGAGTCCTCTGGGTCACTGAGGATTACACTATCTGTAACTGCCTCCGCCCAGCTATGTACTACTCCCAAGGTTTCTGGGGGCTGAAAACCATCCCTTAAGTTTTGATGTATGTTTTCCTCTACTTCTATGCCTTAAAAACTGCCAGAATTCTCCTCCTTCTCCTCCTCTCTCTACTCGTGTGTGTTCTGTGGCATCTCAAGAATAGTGTCTGCAAGCGTGTCTAAAGCAGGCCTTGAGAGGAAAGGAAGTCCTCCTCTTCCTCCCGCTGCTCTACCTTGAGTGCCCTGTCCATAATGCCATGCAGGGTATTCTCCAGCAGGAACACAAGAGGGATTGTGTCACTGATGCATGCATTGTCACAGCTCACCATCCTTGTGGCCTCCTCAAATGGTGACAGTACAGTGCATCCTTTATCAGCAGCCACTGGCGTGGAAAAAAAAGCAGAGCTCCCCTGAGCTTGTCCTTGTGACATACTCACACAGGTACTAGTTGATGGCCCTCTGCTGCATGTGTAGCCGCTGCAGCTTTGTCAAAGTCAAGTTCCACCTGGTGGTCATGTCACAAATCAGGTGGTTCATGGGCAGGTGGAATTACTGCTGAATTTCAGCCAACTGAACACTGATTGTGTATGACCACCTGAAATGGCTGCAGACTCTTCTGGCCTGCCTTAGATGATCCTGCAACCCTGGGTACCTGTTTAAGAAATGCTGCACCACCAAATTGAGGACATGTGCAAAGACATGGTACAGGTGTCAACTCTCCCTGTCGAAGGGTGGACAGTAGGTTAGTGCCATTATTCCACACCATTCCTGGCTCAAGCTGTCATGACGTTAAAGTGGAGTTATGGCCAAATTTTTTTTTTAAACACTCTTAGTATAGTTAGGGCTCATGTATTTCCACTATGCTATCCTGTGAACTGTCCCCTGTTTAGTTTTTGTGCAGCATGTTTCACTTACTTTATTATTCTTCTGTACAGTACGGCCATATTCAGTCTTGGCATCTGAAGGCCTGTTCTTCTTCTGGAATTCTCCCGTTCTCGCGCATGCTCAATGTGTTGCAAGCGAGTCCCACAGAAATTAAATGCCACTTGACAGAACTCATTTAAAATTCCATCTTTCATGATGTGCTGTCTTTCGGTGCTCTGTAAGTTGAAATGCAATGCTTCCTGCTTGCTATTTAAAAAGAATAATAAATCTCCAGCCACCTCTGACATCACCAATCACTCCAACGCTAGGGTAACTATGGCAACAACAGCCTGGTTACCCTTTTTAAAAATGGCGCATAGCGGCACCTTGCATCGCGTCATTTCCTGTTTGGAAATAATGCAATGCTTGCTAGGAGCCGGCGCTGCGCATTGACTCCTGGGATTGATGACACTCATCCCCCAGGAGTCAATGTAAAGCAGGAAATGATGTAGGCGGCCACGGTGCAATAAGGAGGAAGATAGGAACATTTTCAGAATATATAAGGTAAAGGAACAAAAAAAAATAATAGCCAAATCGTTATTAGCATGTAAAAGAGTAATGCTTGCTGGGAAGTGTAAAATGTGGCTGGAACTCTGCTTTAACCACCTCTGGGCCTCCCCCTGCAGAGCTGAAAGAATCTCTGCTCCAGTGTGGCTCCTGTCTCCTAGACAGACCAACTGAAGCACTGCATAGCATCTTTAAGCCTGACTCGTTAAATGGCCCCTTGAACGCTTAGGGGGTACTGGTGGTTTATAGGACAATTCAGCAGAAGAGGGCTCTGAGAAGGAGGAGGTGGAGCTGACACATCTCTCATTATTACCACCAGCTGTATTGAGATGTGGTGGGAAAACAAGCTCCAGTGCTGAGTCCTGTCATGCCTCCTTCCTAGTTTCAAGCAGAGTTCCCCAGTGTGCTGTGAACAAAATATATAGTTCCTGACCATGCCTACTGGACCATGTGTCAGCAGGAAATGTGAACCTTGCTGCTGACTGCCTTGCCCAACGATGCCAAAACATTGCCTTCACGTGATGGTACAGAGCTGGAATGGCCTTGTGCAAAGAAATAGTGACTGGAAACCTGCTATTGTGGTACCGCACATTCTGCAAATTCATGGAAGGAGGCAAAATCCACCAGATGGAAAGGCAGGAGTTAAAGCCAGCAATTTGGTCAAGCTGTTAGGAATGTAGGTGGCAGGGAGTGTATTTTTTTTTTCGTTGCAGCAGCTGGGGCAGAGAAATTTGCCTGCTATACTCTACAGCTGGTGGTGTGCTGCTGTCAGACTTGTTGCAAGGACCTGTGACATCCCTGTGAGTGGAGGCTGCTGAGAGGTCATCATTATGAGATATAGCGGGGGGGAATCAAAGGTGAGGAGTGAGGAGTGTGTCCCTTTTGTGTGGCTTTCAGGTGCTCTTGCCAATGGGCTGAGTGATGGGAGGTTAAATGCCTTTGCAAGCATGTGGTACCCAAATGGCTGGTGTTTTTGCCATGCTTGATCTGCTTGCGGCAGAGATTGCAATTTGCAACAGTGCGATCGGCTGCATATGCACTAAAAAATGCCCACACAGCTGAGCTGTGGGAAGTGGGCTGGGAGATCAGAGGTCTACAATCTTATGGAATAGGGTGGCTGCTCCCTACTGTTCTATGATGGCTGCTTCTGGAGGACATCCTGCCTGGCTGGGGTTGTGCCTTCCCCTCACTTTCCTCTTCTGCTCTATCAGGCACCCAAGTTGAGTCAGTGAATTCATCATCAGCATCATCCCCTCCATCCTCATCACTGAAGCCAACTTGGCAATACACTGCGGCTGGGGGAACATGACTGTCAATTTGTCATTTATCAGTGTTCTCCCCTCTCTGTAGGCTCATGTTACTCCTTTCCCCAACCTCAGAACCAACATCAGAATCAAGTAAGGTCTGTGCATCCTCAAGAAGCAAGTGGCTGACACTGTGGTCCAATAATTCATCTGACTCCTCCTTGCATGATGCTGAGGCTATGGCAGGAGTAGCTGTGGACAAGGAGGCAGAATAGGCCGCTCTAGCACCTACGGAGAACTGAAAACTAGTGTCAACTTAGGTGATAGAGGATAAGGAGGATGAGGATGGTTTAGTAAGCAAGTCCACCACCTCCTCTACATGCTGTGGCGGGATGGTACGGGCAACATCACTAAAAAGAGACAAACATACCTTTGCCTGTGGACACAGATGCTGCTGGCTCCCTCATAGTGGCATGGGGATGTCTGCCTCTCCTTGTTGGCCTCCCAGACATGATGGGTGGAGTTATTACCCAAATGTAATAGATACTAGGAAATGGGGGATTGGATACACTTTATTGACAGAAAAGTGGTGTTTTGTGCACTTTAAATTAAATGAGGACTGCCGCTGACAGAAATAGAAAAACTATGTGAAAAAAAAAAAGACTAAATAAGGGTGAACAGACTGTCTGCATAGATACAGACAGTCATATATATATATATATATATATATATATATATATATATATATATACACTGCATACAGTTTAGCTATATCTGATTGCAGGCCGTTCCTGGTGTACTTTTTCTAATATACTTCAAGCAGACAGGTTATTTAGTTAGCTGCAGTGTATTTTATATATATATATATATATACACAGACAGTCTCGTATATATATATATATATATATATATATATATCCACTGCATACAGTTTTGCTATATCTGACTGCAGACCATTCCTGGTGTACTTTTTCTAATATACTTCAGGCGGTGTACACAGTACACAGTAAACTTCTGTTGGTGTACACAGTAAACTTCTGTTGGTGTACAGTACTGGGCACCCCTAGTGCAGTTGCTACTACTTTCCTGGTGGTGTACACAATACATATAGTACACCCATAGTTGTTATTACACTTCTGTTGGTGTACACAGTACCGTGCACCCCTAGTGCACTTGCTACTACTTTTCTGGTGGTGTACACAATACAGTGTAGTGTGGTTTTGCTAAACAAAATTTACAGCATGTCCGGAAGACCACCAAGGAGAGGCAGATGCTCACAGGCCACTAAAAGAGGGCAAGCAAGCTCTATGTCTACAGTTGACAGTGCTGGTCATTGACACGGTGCATCCTCAGCACGTGGCCGTGGGGCACGCTTGTCCTTTTTTTTCTGCAGCTGGCCATGTTGTTGAGCCACAACATGTAGAAGAGTTGGTGGAATGGATAACAAAGCCCTCCTCATCCTCCTCATCCTCTGTCACCCAGGCTCAGAGTAGTTTGCCTGCCAATGCAGCTGCCAAAGTGGCATATTCCATCAGCTCAATGTCAACAGTCACTCCTTCCCTAGCCCCACCATCATGCACAGAATAGTCCCCCGAACTATTTGACCACTGTGTCGGGTACATGCTGCAGGAGGGCGCGCAGCGTTTTGAAGGCTCTGATGATGGTACCCAGGTTGAGGAAGGGAGTAACGTGAGCCTAGAGAGAGGGGGTGCCCAAGAAGGTCAAGACACTGGCAGTCATGTTCATGTTTCTAATATACTTCAGGCAGGCAGGTTATTCAGTTATCTGCAGTGTATTTAATATATATATGACAGTCTCCAATGAGGCAGGATGCCCTCCAGGGGGCAGATCGCACCGTTGATGATTGCAACATATGTCTGAAGCGTATCAAGCGTGGGAAAAACAGCAGCCGCTTGGGCACCACATGCTTGACCAGACATATGATGACCTCCCATGCAGTCCATTGGCAACAGCACTTAAAAGACCCACATCAAAGAACAAGGCAGACCTCTCCTTGCTCCTCATCAGCTGGGATCTCCAACCCCACTATACCTCCAGTCCTCTCAGAAACCTGCACTGAGAGGAATGAAGGTATTTGCAGCCAATCTGCTAGCGGTACACCAACATCCGATTTTAGCAGGCAAATTTCCCTACCCCAATTGCTAAACTGTCGAAATAAATTTGATCCCAGCCATCCACATGCTCAGCGTCTGAATGCTAGCTTGGCCAAATTGCTAGCACTGCAACTGCTGCCTTTTCAGCTAATAGACTCTGCCCCCTTTTGTGAATTTGTGGAATGTGCGGTACATCAGTGGCAGGTTCCCAAACCCCATTTCTTTTCATCGAAGGCCATTCCACCTCTCTACCAGCATGTGGAAGGCAATGTCTTGGCCTCGTTGGACAGGGCTGTCAGCAGTAAGGTGCATATTACTGCTGACTCATGGTCCAGCAGGCATGGACAGGGATGTTACCTTTCTTTCACGGCGCACTGGGTAACTCTGCTGCCAGCTGGGAAGGATGCAGGACAGGGTTCAGTATTGTTGGAGCTTGTTCCGGCATCACACCTCCAAAATGCTAGTGGTGATTCTGCCACAGCTCTCTCCTCCACCACCTCCTCTTCTTCCTCCTCTATGGTCTCTTCCTCTGCAGATTTCTCTGAACCAGCAAGGCTTCGTAGGCGTTCAAGGGGCTATGCAAGCACTCAGGCAAAAAGATGCCATGCAGTGCTTGAGTTGGTCCGCTTAGGGGACAGGAGCCACACTGGGGCAGAGATTCTGTCAGCTCTGCAGGGGCAGGCTCAGAGGTGGTTGATGCCATGCCAGCTTCAGCTAGGAATGGTTGTATGTGACAAAGGCACCAACCTCCGCTCTGCCCTCCGACAGGGACACTTGACCCATGTTCCCAGTTTGGCTCACATCCTGAATTTGGTGGTGCAGCGGTTCTTGAGCAGGTACTCTGGCTTACAGGATCTCCTGAGGCAAGCCAGGAAAGCCCGTGGTCATTTCTGCTGGTCATAAAATGCCAGTGCTCGGCTGGCTGAGATTCAAAGAGAATGCAACCTGCCCAGGAACCGCCTCATTTGTGACATGCCCACCAGGTGGAACTTAACGTAGGCAATGCTGCAGCGGCTGCACACGCAGCAGAGGGCCATTAATGAGTACCTGTGTGAGTATGGCACCAAGACAGGGTCAGGGGATCTTGGATTTTTTTGGCCACGCCAGTGGCTACTGATCAAGGATGCATGCATTGTCCTGTCACCATTTGAGGAGGCCACGAGGATGGTGAGCAGTGACAGTGCATGCATCAGTGATACTGTCCCTCTTGTCTTTCTATTAGAGCACATGTTTCATGGAATAATGGACAGGGCACTTGAGGCAGAACAGCTGGAGGAAGAGGAGGACTTCCTTATCTCTCAAGGCCCCCTTTATCCAGATACTAGTATTCTTGCAGGCGAGCCGATCACACAGGAAGAAGAAGAGGAGGAGGAGGATTGTGACAGCATGGAGGTGGAGGATAACACTCAGCATCAGCAGCAGTCTTCAAGGGATCGTTTGCAGTCCCCAGCAACCCATAGAGTTGTATGTGGCTGAGAGGAGGTGGTTAAGGATCATGTGATCCTTAGTGACCCAGAAGACTCAGGATCGAATGCCTCTGCAAACTTATGCGGCATGGCCTCCCTGATCCTGCACAGCCTGCGAAAGGACCCTAGGATTTGTGCTGGCAACCCTTCTTGATCCATGTTACAAGGGTAAGGTTGCAGAACTTATCCAACCTTCGCAGAGATAGCGGAGGATGAAACATCTTGGCCAGCTGACCGATGCCTTCAGACAATTCTTCAGTCCTCAGCGCCCAGGTCTGATCGGTTCCAGCAACCATCGCCAGTGTCTGAATTACATGGTGCAGGAATATCTAGGGGCAAGATCAGACTTGTAAACAAAAGAAAAAAGGGGGGGGGAAAGGGGGTTTATGGAACCCCCGGGACTTTTAAGGTGCTGGTATATTGGTAATAGGGTAAATAGACATGTATGATTTATCCATAAAAAAAGATTTTATTACAATTGCTATAAATTACACAACATAATTAAAAATGTATCAATATCCACATCTCAAAAAAAAGGCAAGCAGTCAAAGAAGTACCACTCAATGGAACACCACTCTACATGTTTCGCTCATTGGGAGCTTCTTCAGGAGTTTTGGAATATATTAAGGAGTACTAAGGATAATAAAAGAACATGGATGAGATATCATAAAGGAGTTGCTACATATCATAAAAATAAGTTTATATGGATACTATATCATACATGAGTTTATAACAAAAACAATTAAAAAATAAATAAATCAAGCAATCAAATGTCACATAACTTGATCAGGTTTCATAATCTTACCAGGCTGCCAAAGGTTAAATGTGAATTGTATTGAATAAAGATATTGCCGATGAATAATATCAGCAATATACGGGCATCACGTAGGTCTCTCAGATAAAAGCATCCGTCCACAGATGGCCACAGAAGAACAAAGAATGAAGGTATATCCTTAATAGAAAGGACAAAAGGATATATATGTAAGCAAATATGTAAGCAATATGTAAGCAGAGATAATTAATACACAGAGGGGGACAAAAAGTCTGACACCCTGTTTGTATAGAGATTACCTTCAATAGAATCAAGAGGCTTTTTGCTAAAGGTGAAAGATCCTCATTGCAAAAATATAAAAAAAGGTTGAATTAATATGCCAAACAAAATCCATAATCAGCAGTCAGGTGCCCATAGATGGCAAAGCTGAGATCCAAAGATTTATATATAGATACATATATATATACCGTATTTATCGGCGTATAACACGCACAGGCGTATAACACGCACATTCATTTTAAGAGGGAAGTTTCAGGAAAAAAAACTAAAATTTTAAATAAGGAACTTTGGAGCAAAATAAGGGTCAGTGCCCATCTGCAGCCTCATCAGTCCACATCAATACAGCCTCATGACTGCCTTCAATGCAGCAGCCTCACCATTGCCATCAGTGCAGCCTGATTGACGTCCACCTGCAGCCTAGAGGGGACAGGGAGGGGGTGGGACGAGCGCCGACAGATTACATACAAAGAGAATCTCCTATGATAGACAGAACAGTGGTCCAATGGCGGCCCAGGAGACAGGACTTCCTATTACAGAGGCTGCCAAGTAAACAGGAGATTCTCGCTGTATGTAATCTGACAGCACTCGTCCGGCCCCCCTCCTTGTCCCCTCCGAGGCAGCTAAAATTGAAGTATTGGCGTATAACACGCACACGCTATTTGTACCTGATTTTCATGGTAAAAAAGTGAGTGTTATACGCCAATAAATACAGTATATATATATATATATATATATATATATATATATGTGCAATTTATATGCACATGCGTGACCAACTGCACACAAATAAATGCACAATGGGCAAATAAATAAATGTAGCGCTATGTGTAAAATTATAAATATAAAGTGAAAATCTCTAAAATAAATAAATCCTACATATAAATGAATAGTCCATAAAATGAAAAAATGAAGAAATAAAACATGAAAAACTCTTCTTGTGATCAGTGTATCCACACAATTCCACCACAGTGATTGTTCGTCCTCAAGAGGAGTGCACACCACCACCAAAATGCGCGCTCACCTCCCAGATGAGTCAAAACTCATATGCGGATCTCCCCACGAGCTCTTTGCTCTCTCTTCCTCTTCCCAATCAATGGTGGGTAATCCAGATGGCTCTTTTCTTAATGGTAACTCAGCTCATTAATATCCAAAGAAGCGGATCATCTCCCAGCTTGGCTCAAGATTCCAAGAGTTCAGGACATGTAAATAATAAGTATAGAGACCATAGTGTTCTCCGTATACAAATTTATTCAAAGCCCCCAAACAGACAAGTTGCACTTACAAGATAAAACTTTTAAAATCACATAAAAACCTCTAGAGTAGCACCACAGTGTCCACATACACAGTGCCTGGCTGGACGTGACTATCAGCTCCTCCCTTCTAGATGCGTATTGGCCAATCACAGGCCTTCCTCAGTAGATCGGTGGGCTGATCCCTCTAAAATAATTTATAGTGTACTGTTGCTATAGCAACCCTCCGGGCATCGCCACAGCTCAGTCTGCGGTGCAGAAAGAACCTCCCTCTGCCTGTGTCTCCAGGACACACAAATACCAAGACCAGGAAGTGTGTCCCTCTCACTGCTAAATTGCAGTAAGATCCAAACCTTTCTAAGCACCCGCAGACCTACATGACAATCTCCGGTTACAATCTATCATAAGCTAAGCATAATTACATACAAAACACCTACCTATACTAACAATCTAAAATTACATAATTATGCTTAAAAATACCATATTTATTATAAACCAAAAAAATGTTATATATGTTACGGGACTAAATTGATTTAAAATTACTATTAAAATTTTAAATATAAACAGCGTACTTCATATGTCTATGTATATATAGGGTCACCACTCCCATAACAAACACATAGACACATGTAAATTAAAAGGGAAGTCCATGATAGAAATCCCAGTCAGTTAAAGTTTTGGGCCATAGAAAAGGTAAAACATCACTGGAGGGGGGGGTAATTTCATAAGACAATTAAGCCAACACGAATTAGCGTGGATATATGAGACCTAGGTTTTAACGCCCAGGGGGCTCAATATTGATTTCGATCTGAACTGTTTCATCTATAATGGGTGATTTTAGGTAACCCTTTATGACATGTACATAACTTTATAGGAAATATAGGAGTTTTTTTTTTTTTTTATCTTACTGCAAGTTAGCAGTGAGAGGGACACTCTTTCTGGTCTTGGTATTTGTATGTCCTGGAGACACAGGCAGAGGGAGGTTCTTTCTGCACTGCAGACTGAGCTGTGGCGACGCCTGGATGATTGCTATAGCAACGATACACTACAAATTAGCTTAGTGTTTGTCCTTTTATTTTTTTTATATAGGATATAGATTTTTAAAATATTTTTATATATATTTGTGTATATGTGTGTATGTGTATATATGTGTATGTGTGTGTGTGTGTGTGTGTATGTATGTATATGTGTAAGTATATTTTTAATTTACATGTTTGTGTTTGTTATGGGAGTGGTGACCCTATATATACATAGACATATGGTTGATTTTTAGGCTATCAAGAAATAAAAGTAAAGTGTCCTTGGTTCCTAGCCAAATGAAAAAAACATCATCAATAAACCTTCTCCACACAGGAATCTGTTCAAAATAGGCCTGCATGTCATCTCTGAAGAAAAGTTTGTGCTCCCACCCCCCCAGATACAGGTTGGCATAGGAGGGGGCACATTTGGTCCCCATAGCCACCCCCATCCATACAGACCACAATCCAAGAGATTGGCGATTCCTGAGCTCCCATTCCACGTCATTTGTGACAAACTGCGCATGCGATTCCCTGTCGCTGACATGGGAATCCACAGGATCTGGTAAGAGGCTTTTTTGCACTTTCTCTGAATGACCCATTGGGACCCGGTTTCTCGGTTGGGAAGTCGCTGTATGATGCCAGGTGTTTTCTGACAACCATCAGACCATCACCACCCCTTGGAGTACTTATACCTCCTATGCGGTTGGACATTTACATCCATCTATGGACGTTTGTGTTTCAAGGCACCTGTGGTCAATTAGTTATTTCTTGACTGTTTCACCATTTTAAAGACCTATATTCATTTGTACATGCGCTGCATTTTTCCATATGCCTATTTTGTTGTTTTTGTCAAACTGTATGCAGCAGCTTTCATTCATTTTACTGGTTAGCGCGGTGTTTTCTAGTTACCTCTCTCATTCATCCTATCCTATCTTCTCTCATTCATCCTATCGAATCCTATCGAATAACATTTTTCCCACTACCTCCAGATACAGGGGGTGGCTATGGGGACCAAATGTGCCCCCTCCTATGCCAACCTGTATCCGGGGGGGTGGGAGCGAGAACTTTTCTTCAGAGATGACATGCATTTCTATTTTGAACAGATTCCTGTGTGGAGAAGGTTTATTGATGATATTTTTTTAATTTGGCTAGGTACCAAGGACACTTTACTTTTATTTCTTGATAGCCTAAAAATCAACCAATATAACCTTAAATTTACATGTGAACTTAGTCAACAGAAGTTGACTTTTTTGGATGTTCAAATCCTGGTCAACAAAGATGGGAGCATAGGCACAACTCTCTATCGAAAACCCTCTGCAGGCAACTCCCTGCTCCACGCGACCAGCTCCCATCCCGCGCCCCTCATAGCTAATATGCTCTATGGGTAATATTTGAGAGTCAGGCGAAACTGTAGTTCAGACTTGGACTTTGAGAGGGAAGCCAGGTTGCTACAGTCTCATTTGCAAAAGCGAGGCTATAGCAACAAATGTTTAAAGAAGGCTTATTTGAAGGCCAAAAACCAAAACAGAGCTTCCCTTGTACATGATCCCAAAAGGGCTAATCCAGGCGTTCGACTCATTACTAAATTTTCGGGTCAGCACCGACAGGTGCAAGACATGAGTAAATACTGGTACTTATTGATGGGGGACCCTAAAGTCTCCAAACATTTGAAACCCTACCCCAAAATCACATTCAGGTGATCTCGATCCATTAGGGACCCCCTGGTACACAGAGCCACTATGATACTCAAATTAAAATCTCTGGCAAATCAAACAAAGGCAGCAAGCCCTGTCACAAATGCAATTTTTGCAGGTTTATTTATGCAGCACATAGCATTTTGCTCCCTAATGGCAGTCTATTTAAACCCAACTTTTCGGTGACATGTTAGTCTATAGGCATTGCATATATTATGCAGTGTGAATGCCGAATGTTCTATATTGGCAAAACGAAACAACCTTTTTTTTGTCGAATAAGGGACCATGTTTCCTTGATACGCAAAAAAAGAATGGAAACTCCGATTAGCTGGCACATTGGGTTACATCACTACTTTGACAGTAGTAAAATGCACTTTTTTGCCTTAGAACATATCCTTCCTGGTGACAGAGGAGGAGATTATGATAAGTTACTTTTACAAAAAGAGGCACGCTGGATACATGAATTATCAGCTTTAAAATATCCTGGCCTTAACGATGCATTCAGCTTTAAACCCTTCCTTTAAAATGGATTCCTCACATTTTTTCATTTTATTATTTCTTCTTTCTCCTTTTTTCTAATATATTTGTTTTTGAATATGTTAATCAAATAAAAATTCCTTTGTATATTTTTTTGTTATATGCCCTTCCTGCTGTATTGGCCTTTATTTTCTTACAGGCTATTTCTCAATTCGGCATAACTGTTTTATCCTAATTGGATTTAAACAATTAATCCTGTTAAATGACATTACTAATCAGGCATTCCGTGGACCCTCATTTACCTGCTTCCCCGTCCTTCTTTTATTGGCTCACACGGACACTAGGGGCACCTGGAGAAAGGGGCGAATAATCAATTGCCCTGTCTCCAGTTGCCCTTTTGGTGTCAGTCCCCGATATGGTTACTTTGTGGATAACATGAATACTTCTATTACATTTATGTGACAGCGCCATCTTTATAATCAATAACATCTTCAATTTATTTCCTTTTTCCTTGTACAGGCCGATACCGGTGGCCCCTTCTCGGAAATCGTTTTTTTCTTGTTTGGTTTTTGTGTGCTTTTCCTTTTCCCTTTCCCAAGATGGCGATGTCAGCTTCCGCCTTCTTAAGGACGTGCCCTGCTTGATTTAATCCTTCGGCGTATGCGCATTGCAGAGTGTGACTGTCAGGTCCCTCACTTACCAGACAGGTGAGTCCGCTTGGGCAGAGGGTAGGCTCCCTTACGTATCCGATTCAGGGCCCCTGATAGAGCAGACAGGAAGCCCGCGAATACGGAGTAGTATGAGGGCCTGGTGTTTGGATCCTGGAGAAAGGTGGTCTTTCCAGCAGCAGGTAGAACTCAGGAATACTGGAACTGATGCTGAGCAGGAGCTTATCAGGTTGGTCACACACAGGCAGAGTTCGGCAATGGGCTGGCAGCAACGGTACAAAGGGAGCAGGCAGAAACAAGGTCAAACAAGCCGGGGTCGGGTTCAGGCAGCAGTCAAGGAAGTCCAAGGGGCAAGCCGGGTCACAACGGGTCAAACTTCAGAGATACGGAACACAGAGAGGATCACGGAACTAGACACAGAGCTGTTGATCAGGCAGCACCGAACAGGGATAGAGGCAGACTTAGATAGGCCGATTGGCGCCAAAACGCGTGCACGCGCGCACGCGCCGATTCGCCAAAGCGCGCCGGGCCCCCGCACGCGCCAGAGCGCGCCCCCAACACCGGCGTGCACGCCAACACCACCGGGCACACCCGGGGCCACGCCCATAGGCGAACGCACGCTAGCGCGTACGCACGCACGCCCGGACGCCACCCTGCACACCACGGCCGGCCAGACCAGACACGCCAGTGCCCCCAGGAACATGCGCCCCAGCATGCACAGGAACCCAAGCACCAACGCGCCCCGGCACGCACCGGTGCCCAACCAGGTAACCTCTCTGACAGTGACACAGTGAGCGTCATTCTGCGATGGCCTCCACCTCTTTGTTTGCCCACACGCCCATTAGGGCTTCCATACTATACATCCGCATCCCGGCGGTGACGTCAGACGCCGCCGGGATGGAAGTACTATAAGAATGCGGCATGATGCCGCCATCCCTTCTGTCGTAGGCAATCTATACCAAGGAGAGATCATCTCCCTCCCACTCACAAGCCTGTTTGAATTTACTTTATGGGTAAGTGTCTCGTTTATGGCTATATAGGACTCCTTGGTGGGTTACTTACATGGATTTATCTGACTGGAGACTTTTGTTGTGTTTTGTCCTTCAGCCAGATCTTGATATATATATACATCTTTGGATCTCAGCTTTGCCATCTATGGGCACCTGACTGCTGATTCTGTTTTGCATATTAATTCAATCTTATTTATATTTTTGCAATGAGGATCTTTCACCTTTAGCAAAAAGCCTCTTGATTCTATTGAAGGTAATCTCTATACAAACAGGGTGTCAGACTTTTTGTCCCCCTCTGTGTATTAATTATCTCTGCTGTTTCTTACATATATCCTTTTGTCCTTTCTATTAAGGATATACCTTCATTCTTTGTTCTTCTGTGGCCATCTGTGGACGGATGGTTTTATCTGAGAGACCTACGTGATGCCTATATATTTCTGATGTTATTCATCGGCAATATCTTTATTCAATACAATTCACATTTAACCTTTGGCAGCCTGGTAAGATTATGAAACCTGATCAAGTTATGTGACATTTGATTGATTGATTTTTTTTTTTTTTATTTTTTTTTATTGTTTTTGTTATAAACTCATGTATGATATAGTATCCATATAAACTTATTTTTATGATATGTAACAACTCCTTTATGATATCTCATCCATGTTCTCCTATTATCCTTAGTACTCCTTAATATATACCAAAATTCCTGAAGAAGCTCCCAATGAGCGAAACATGTAGAGTGGTATTCCGTTGAGTGGTATTTCTTTGACTGCTTGCCTTTTTTTGAGATGTGGATACTGACACATTTTTAATTATGTTGTGTAATTTATATCAATAGTAATAAAATCTTTTTTATGGATAAAGCATACATGTCTATTTACCCTATCTATTACCAATATACCAGCACCTTAAAAGTCCCGGGGGTTCCATAAACCCCCTTTTTCCCCCTTTTTTTCCTTTTTTTATAATTTTTATGGGATGTAGTGATTTTTTTGACTGTTTCTGCCCTCATTTCTGTCTTTTAAGATCAGACTTGGAGACCTTTCCACCAGAACATCCACTGGGTTACTGGGTCTTGAGGATGGACTGGCCAGAGCTTGCTCAATATGCAATTGAGCTACTGGCCTGTCCTGCATCCAGCGTTCTTTCTGAACGCACATTCAGTGCTGCTGGAGGCTTTGTAACTGATCACAGAGTGCGCCTGTCCACAAACTCTGTTTATCGGCTCACATTCATAAAAATGAATCAAGTCTTGGATCATCAGCTACCAAGCACCTGATGCTAATGTAACCGATTGATTTTTCTATGGATGTGGGATCCCTTGAAGACTGCATATGCTGAGTGACTATCCTATTATGCTGGGTGACTATCCTATTCCTCCTCAATCTTCATGATGATAGCTTCTAGGAATATTTTCAGTTCAGGGCACCACCACTACTGCCTAAGGCCCAATTTTTCTGCCCCTGTTTAACAGGGGCCTGTAATTACAATTTTTGATCTAATATTTCACAGCAGGGCCTGTTCCTGTGCTCAACAAAAGTATCTGTGAGGCTTTACAGTGTTGTGCTACCACCACCACGGCCTAAGGCCCAATTTTTATGTCCCTGTTTAAGAGGGTTGCGTAATTACAATTCTTGATATAATATTTCACAGCAAGGCCCGTTCCAGCGCCCACCAAGAGTAACTGTGAGGGCTTACAGTGTTCTGGTACCACCAACACTTAAGGCCCAATTTTCTGCAGAGTGTATAGGGCAGGCTGTATAGTATATACAGGAGGTCCCCTATTTTCAAACATCCGAATTACAAACGACTCCTACGTAGAAACGGAGGGAGACAACAGGAAGTGAGAGGAAATCTACCCCTAGAAAGGGAAATTCTCTCCTGTAAGAGTTAATATGGGAAAAAGATGTCTCCACTGATGCTTTATCACCAATCCTTGTTTCCCTAATAACCCAAAATTTTCTAAATCCAATTGTCATTGGGACAGAAAGTGAGGTGAAATCTTCTGAACAGGGGCACAGACAGCAAAACAAATGTTACAGTGGTGATGATAACCCTTCCCTATGTTATCCAAAAAGCTTAAAAATAGATTTTTTGGCTGGAGCTACACTTACAAAATGTACCTGTTCCAAATTACAAACAGGTTCAACTTAAGAACAAACCTACAGTCCCTATCTTGTTTGTAACCTGCTGCTGCTGCTGTATACTGTATACTGCTGCTGTTCACAGTATATAGGGCCTGAGGGCCCCACACCTTTTTTTCTTTTTAATTTGGGTGTGGGGTTCCCCTTAATATCCATACCAGACCCAAAGGGCCTGGTAATGGGCTGGGGGGGGCAACATTACATTACAGCTGCAAGCAGTTTTAAATGACTTTTATTCCTTTAGAAATATCATTTTGTGAAGGGACTGTTCTAAACACAGGAAAAATGCGCCACTTTACAGGCATAATATAGACACCCCCAGGCACGATATTTAAAGGAATATTTCACTTTTATTGTTTCACTTTAAGCATTATTAAAATCACTGCTTCCGAAAAAAACGTCCGTTTTTAAAACTTTTTTTTGCATTGATACATGTCTCCTGGGGCAGGACCCGGGTCCCCAAACACTTTTTATGACAAAAACTTGCACATTAGCCTTTAAAATTAGCACTTTAGATTTTTCATGTTCGAGTCCCATAGACGGTGTTCGCACAAAATTTTTGCCTGTTCGCATGTTCTGCCGCGAATCGAACCGGGGGGTTTTCGGCTCATCCATAACACACTACACTATACTCACACTATACTCACACTACACTGACACACTAAACTATACTCACACTACACTATACTGACACACTACACTAACACTCTACACCCAGAATCACAAGAACATACTAACTAGCTATCACTCCACTCCAACAACACTCTACAAAAGGTTCCTGTGGCAAGGAACCTTTTATAATGTGGGGTAGGACTATGAGCACTGAGCCATGATTGGACAAAGTCATTATCACCTTGTCCAGCAGTCAGGTGCAAGGCTTCATCCAATTAGGGCCCTAGAATGCACTGTGCACAATGCAATGCATTGTGGGGTGCACAATAGACGAAAATCCCTCCTAGAGCCCCACAAATTTGGGGGTTTGCCAGACGGGCAAACAGGCGATGTTCGGGCTGAACTGCTCGCCCAACACTAGTTGTAATATAGAAGACACAAATTCAGCTTGCTAATCATGACTGCACCATTAAACACATTTTTTTAATTCAAGCAATGTAAATTCCTAAATTTGATTTGGTATCCTCTTGATGTCCCTGTAAAACAAAGTTGGAAAAGCAGCTCAAGGAGCCAATCAATTCATGTGCAAACAGGAGTGTGCTGGTAGGAGGAGAAAGAAGAGTGACAGAGAGATTGTGCAGCTGAGTGTACATCTCTGGCACCTGTCAGAGTGAATGAAATCTAGTGCATGCATGGGAGATATGTCACCCAACCAATCAAGATACTGCACTCACACGAAGAAGGAGGGAGATGTCTGCTCCAGTGTTTTAGCTTGTGGGCGTTGCATTGCTAGCTTTTCTTTTCATTAAAATCTTATAGCCCACAAAATCATTGGAGTATTCCAGAAGCAGTGGCAGATGCCCTATTAATATACATTCATTTTTACCTTGAATTCTCATTCCAATCTTAATACCATACATTTCTGTTATATCTATGCATTACTTTACAATTTCATAATGTATGCAAAACATGTGTAACTGTAACAAGCTTGATATTAGCATTTGCTTGTGATGTACTATATTGTGTATACTTGTCTCTGGATGTGCCCTTTTATTATTTGTAGTTAAAAACTTATTAAACAAAAATAATGAAATTTAATAATTGAACAAAAATGTAAGATTTGCTATGTTAATTGGATAAATTGTAAATGTGTCCAAGCAGTATCCTGAAATTCCTCATGTGAAATAACAATGCATTTTCTATGTATATGCACTTCTGTGCATTGAGCCTCTTAGCAGTATATCTGCAGTAAATCCAGGCCCGGATTTACTCCCTTTGCCGCCCCAAGGCCGGGTCCTTCAATGCCGTCCCCCCCCCCCCCCCCCCACACACACACACACACACACACACACACACCACCATTCTTGTCCTTTATCGATGACTGCTACAATAGATCAGTTAAAAACATATCTCCACACACGAGAACACTGAAAATAACTGACTTTAATTGTACAGACTAAAAATACTTCAGGGTAAGCGCGCGAAGGGTAAGGATTTTTTGAGGGCAATTTTTCAGGGCAATGGCTGGTGTTAGTGCTTCAATCATCCCCGGCACCATGGTTGTTATGGTGTCAGGATGAATGAAACACATTATTTCTATCATTACATTGTAATGTAAAATGAAATAGTTCAACTCACCATAATGCAGAACCATTGGGAGCCCTGAGCGTGTCACTTGCCACTATGCCTGCCACCAGATGGGGATGTCACTTGCCATGCTGCCTGCCACCAGATGGGGATGTCACTTGCCACGCTGCCACCAGATGGGGATGTCACTTGCCACGCTGCCTGCCACCAGATTGAGATGTCACTAGCCACGCTGCCTGCCACCAGATGGAGATGTCACTTGCCACGCTGCCTGCCACCAGATGGAGATGTCACTTGCCACCAGATGGAGATGTCACTAGCCACGCTGCCTGCCACCAGATGGAGATGTCACTTGCCACGCTGCCTGCCACCAGATGGGGATGTCACTTGCCACTATGTCTGCCACCAGATGGGGATGTCACTTGCCACACTGCCACCAGATGGAGATGTCACTAGCCACGCTGCCTGCCACCAGACTGAGATGTCACGTGCCACGCTGCCTGCCACCAGATAGAGATGTCACTTGCCACGCTGCCTGCCTGCCACCAGATGGAGATGTCACTTGCCACGCTGCCACCAGATGGAGATGTCACTTGCCACACTGCCACCAGATGGAGATGTCACTTGCCACGCTGCCACCAGATGGAGATGTCACTTGCCACGCTGCCACCAGATGGAGATGTCACTTGCCACGCTGCCACCAGATGGAGATGTCACTTGCCACACTGCCACCAGATGGAGATGTCACTTGCCACACTGCCACCAGATGGAGATGTCACTTGCCACGCTGCCACACTATGGAGATGTCACTTGCCACACTATGGAGATGTCACTTGCCACACTGCCACCCTATGGAGATGTCACTTGTCACGCTGCCTGGCTGCCACCAGATGGAGGAGGGTGGAACAGCGGTGCGGGCAATGAGAGATGTCATCTCTCTCCCCCGCCGCCGCACCGCTGACATTACTCCTCGATCTTTTAAAAAATGGCGCCGGGCAGCGTAATCACGCTACTGCGCATGCGCCGCCCAGCCGAGCACGTACAAGCTTTCCCGAGCCCGGCCAGCTTCGGAACGGCGCATGCGCAGTAGTGTGCGGCTCGCGGCCATCATTTCTAAGGGCACCGGTGCCCTTAATCGACTCAACGGGCAGCCTGAAGGGGGGGGCGGCCGCGAAGTCACCGCAGGAGCGGCGCCGCCCCTGCACCACTGCCGCCCCGAGGCCTGGCCTCGGTGGCCTTGTGGCAAATCCGGCCCTGAGTAAATCATAAGATGATTTATAGTGATATTTCTTGAGGTTACCATTGTGATGCTTACTGTTATCCAAGCTGGAGAGTGGCTTTTCGCACGTGGCTTTTTATATACACTCACTGTGTGGAACATATATTTATGCGCTCTTTACCATGAGAGAAAGATTTTTGTATCATATTATTTTTTTATTACATAGCCTTTATTAAGGTTTGTTAGGTTTACTTACCTTACACATTATTAGCGCTACACATTTCACCTTATATATTTGTTCACAATTAGTCTTATTGTTGTGTTGGCTGCTCACATTTGGGGTTGGCACAGTATTTTATTTTCTTTTTTTCTGTTTAAAACTACTTTAACCACTTACGGACCGCCCGCTGTCATTGTACGCCGGCTGTGGATTCACAGCAAAATCACTTTTATCAGAGGTGGAAGAGGGCCCCCCCTCCCTCCGCGCTCCGCCGCTTAATGGAGCTGTCGGTAGCGGGGGAGATGATCGTGCTTCCCCTCAACAGCCAAGTGAGAGAAAGATGGCCGCTAGTCGGCTCCATACCATTGGATGGTGGAAGCGACGTCAAACGTCACTTTCTCCCAATGGTCTTAAAGGGGAAATGTATTTATTTATATAGACATTTATTATTATTATTTTTTTTTATTGCATTTAAGTGTAAATGTGAGATCTGAGGTCTTTTTGACCCCAGATCTCAAATTTAAGAGGTCCTGTCATGCTATTTTTCTATTTCAAGCAATGTTTACATTCCTTGCAATAGGAATAAAAATGACTCAATTTCTTTTTAAGGGACAGTGTAAAAAGAAGAAAGAAAAATTAAAATAAATAAGAAAAAAAATTTAAAAATGTAAAACGCCCCTTCCCTTCAAGCTCGTGTGTAGAAAATGTAAGTCGCGCCAGCATATGTAAACGGAGTTCAAACCGCACATGTGAGGTATTGCCGCGATCGTTAGAGCAAGGGCAATAATTCTAGCACTAGACCTCCTCTGTAACTCAAAACTGGTAACCTGTAGAAATTTTTAAAAGTCGCCTTTGGAGATTTTTAAGGGTCAAAGTTTGTCGTCATTCCACGAGCAGGTGCAATTTTGAAGAGTGACAAGTTGGGTATCGATTTACTCAACATAACATTATCTTTCACAACATAAAAAGAACTTGGGCTAACTTTACTGTTGTCTTATTTTTGAATTCAAAAAAGTATATTTTTTTCCCAAAAAATTGCTCTTGTAAGACCGCTGCGCAAATACGGTGTGACATAAAGTATTACAACGACCACCATTTTATTCTCTAGGGTGTCTTAAAAAAATATATATATATAATGTTTGAGGTTTCTAAGTAATTTTCTAGCAAGAAAAAAATTATTTTAACTTGGAAACACAGAGTCTGAAAAATAGGCTTGGTCCTTAACTAGTTAATCTTTAAAAAGGGACTGACTGCACAAGCAAAGTTCCACAAAATGAGTTATCTCTATGTTGCAGAAGAATGTCACATGTCTATAAATGTAATTAGGATAATTTTCCCCAAAAGAATTAAATAAAGTAATGAATCAAATAAAGTAATATAAACTTGATAAATGATATGCAATGCATGTGTGTATTTGCATACATTTAGTAAATTAAAATGCCGGGAAGAAAATACAATTGTCCCAGGACAGCATTTCCTGTGTCTGATTATCACAAAAGGCATGACTTATGACTGGAAATAAAGATCATGTGGCTTTTATTCACAGTATGAAATGAATGTCCCATTCAGACATCTGGTGGAAAAACACAGCCAGATCTGAAATAGTTTGCTCATAAAAAAAATATTGAAACAAGGGTACCCTAGGAATTAATTTTATCAAGCTGTGTATGAGTATATAAATCCTGGTTTCCTGTTTGGGTTTTCCTGATAACTCAAGACACCAAATAAAGACCAAGATCTGGCACACGCTAAACTATTTTGAATTGTCCTGCTTAACTACAAAAGAGAAAGGGTTACTACAGTAATTAAACATTTGAGATTTCAAATTAACAATTAATTAAAAATGAGTTTCCATAAAAAGCGCAAATTCATTGTAACATAATATTTTGCATCAACAAAACAACTCCCATGTAAGGTACAAATGGTACAACAAAAGTACAGTACACATAAAGGCATCATATATATTTTGCCTCCATCTCTACTACCATTTACCCAACCACTACATAGTTTCTAGGGCTATCATGTATCGTCTCACACTGTAGCAATAGTCGCAAGTGGATTGTAGTAGTTATTTTTTAAAGTGTTGCACAGATAACCAAAACTCTTCTTCCTCAGAAATATTACGGATGGCACGTCTAAAGATAATATAACAATACCGGTAGAACACATGTATTGAATACATTTAAAAAATGATAGTCTTATGCGGTTAGTGCTATAAAGGGATACCACACTCAATGTTCCAGATACAGGAAACCACAAATATTGTTATAAAAAAGGTGCGTAGACCCCTGTGTGAATAAATAATAAGGTAGCACCTCAGATGCTACCATCCATGATAGAAAATCTCATGTTCCACCTTAAAAAACAACTCAGTACATGTGAAAATTAAAAACAAAATAAATAAAAATTAAAAAATAAACATGAAACGTCCACTCACAGTGTCTGATTAGGGCCCCAAAGGGCAATCATTATAAATGATGTGTGCATAAATCTCACTTGCAGTGCTCCCAGACCAATAGATAAATAAAAGTGCCACTTCATTACTGGATTCCAATGATCTCTAAAGGCAAGAGCTTTGATACATAAATGAGGTCACTCTTGAGTTCACTGCACATTTCAGCCTTGCCTATTCAATCCACATTATACAAGGATACCCAACTTTCCCTTAGGGATAGTGGGAAGAGACAACAGAGAACCATAGAGTAGTATTGCTAAAACCCCCAATTTATTATGTATAAAATATATTCTCAAGCATTACAGGGTACACAAAGCAGTTTGCACCTCACACAAGTGTGTTTTGACTGCAATGTGACGTCTTCTGCTTTCAGAAAATATTATGTTGGGATTATTTTCTATCAAAAAAATTGCAAATTTTTAACATGTATATAGAAAATGTCAAAAATGTCCTGGACGATAAGTGGTTATTTAAAAAAAAGAGCATCCACTCTCAATTCTGTCATTCAGCAATATAGATCCACATCAATCACAATGCCCCATCACGTGACCCACAAAAAACGGGCAGGGTTTCTCAGTTGACAGCATTGATCAGATGTGGACAAGTAGGGGATCTGGCCTTCCTTAACATCCATTGACAGAAGCAAATCTTAGGCCTCATGCACAGGACGTTAAAAAAACAAGCTGCAAAGCCAGTACCGACACCAGGAAAAATAGGCTGAAAAAACGCACTTTTAGCAGCTTTTTGCATTAGACGTTAATGTGCGTTAAGCTGCCTTAGCGTTTAGCAGGGTTTCCCTCCCTCTTCTATTTTCCACTCCCAAATACAATTACTACAGAGCACAAGTCGCATGACATGTCAAAATCAATGGTTCCCTATGAGAGCCATCTTAACTGATCTGACTTACAGCCCATTAATTTGAATGGAAGTTGCATCCAAGTCGGATCATCATGATCTTGAAGGGGAATCCCACCTAAAAATAAAAAATAAAACGGCGTGCCCCCCCCAATCCATAACATGCCCTTTGAGCCTGTTATGGATCTTGAAAGGGAACCCCACACCACAATGAGAAAAAAAAATGCATGGGGTCCCCCCCAAAACCATACCAGACTGGTCTGGTAGAATTTTTTATAGAAAACCCCAAGCCAAAAAAAATGGTGTGGGTTCCCCTCAAAATTCATACCAGATGCTTATCTGAGCATGCAGCCCAGCAGGTCAGGAAAAGGGGGATGAACCCCCCTTCTGGACCATACCAGGCCACATGCCCTCAACATGGGGGGGTGCTTTGGTGCAGGGGGGCTCTGCCCCCCCCTCTCCTGACCTGCTGGACTGCATGCTCGGATAAGGATCAGGTATGGATTTTGGGGGGGACCCCATGTTGCTGTTTTTTTTTTTTCATTTTGGCGTGGGGTTCCCTTTCAAGATCCATATCAGACTCAGAGGTCCTGGCATGAATCTGTGGGGGGACACCACATCATTTTTTTTAAATTTTGGCTTGTAGTTCCCCTTCAAGATCCTCAGATCATGATGATGACTTGGATGCAATTTTCATTCAAATCAATGGGCTGAAAGTCAGATCAGTTAAGAGTAATTTTCTAGTAAATGTAATGAAGTACAAAAGGTTATACCAACACATTATTGAAAAGATTTATATGACAGAGCATATTAATGCCAGAGAATTGGGTTGTTTTTTTGTGTATGTCCAACAGCCCTTCTTTTTGCAGTACAATCCTTTTGAAGTCACCCCTCCCCACCCCCTTCACGTTTCCATGAACCAGATTCAATGTAAAGAGATGAATAAAAGAGGAATCAAAGTTATATTTCAAACCCAAATGTATGCAAATAGGGATGAAGATACATTTGCTGCTGTTTATGACATACAGTATACATAGTGGACACATATATCTGCCCCCTATACTGGCATTTGGTCATGCCATTGGTCAAGTCCATCAATATTTATTTATTTTTTATTGTCACTTCTGGCCTTTTTCTGGTACTGTTTGTATTTTGCAGCAGTCTAATGCCTGATATCTCAGATTTATCGGCATATAACACGCGCCAGGGTATAACACGCACTCTACGTTTAGGAGGGAATATTAAGGAAAAACACTTTTAGGAGGGAAGTTTAAGGAAAAAAAACTTACATTTAAATGCCCATCAATGCAGCCTTATCAGTGTCCATCATTGCAGAATGATCAGTGTTCATCTGCAGCCTTGCCCAGCCTGATTGCAGCCTTTCCCAGTCTGATTGCAGCCTTGCCCAGTCTGATTGCAGCCTTGCCCAGTCTGATTGCAGCCTTGCCCAGTCTCATTGCAGCTTTGCCCAGTCTCATTGTAGCCTTGCCCAGTCTCATTGTAGCCTGATCGTTTAAAATTAGCGCCGCCGAGATACACAGAGCCGGATGTCCTGTGTACTCGACTCCTCTCAGCTCCTCTCGGCTCCTCTTGCATTCTCGCCCAGTCCCGCCCCTTGGCCCAGCTCCTATGATGGACATAACACAGGTCCAATGGCGGGACTGGGCATGACTGCGAGCGGAGCCGAGAGGAGCCAAGCCTAGCCGAGTACACAGTACACTCGGCTATGTGTATTTCAGCGATGCTCGCTCCTCTCCCCCTCACAGACAGTGGGGATCAGCGTATAACACGCACCCACGATTTTCCCCTGATTTTAAGGGAAAAAAGTGCATGTTATACGCCGATAAATACGGTAATAAATGTTATAAGTCATTATAAGGGAATATGGTAAAGACTCCAGCTGCAAGTATTGCTGCAAATAGATCTACTTTACCAGGTCCCAGCTGTTATCTTGTCCTTTTACTATGCAGAAGGTCAGCTATACACAGATGGATATTCATAAATACTAACCATTTAATTGAAACATTGCCAAAAAGGGTATTTTTTCCCCATTAGGAGATTCAAGTTCCACTATAGCTAAGTTCTCAGACCTATGAATCTAGAAACCACATTGTTTTCTAATGATCATCTTGGATGATTTTTTTGTATACTCTAGCTGTTTTTCCTTATATGTGGTTATTTCCTGCCAGATATAACATGTAGTATTTCTATGCAGAGAATTTATTCTACTGTATAATATTCATTCTATTGTTCCATTTAAGGATATCTCTTTTACCCAACAGAGGATCAGCTTTGCTTGTGAGAAAAAAAACTATAGTATCAGGGTAGGTTCACACTTGAACATGCAGCGGCTCACAGCAGAAGTCCGGTGCGTCTCCATTAACCGTTTCAGGTCTGAGATCAGCCTGCATTTTCGGCTGAATTTGGAAATGAAACAGACCAAAAGAATGAATTTAGAAGTCTGATACAGTTATTCTCATAAATATATTAATAACTTGGTATATTGCAAAACTATTTAAAATTCTATTTTTTTATCCATACATTTAAAGAAAAAGATAGAAAGCTAGAATTCTAAGATGAAGTCAAATGTTATTATTCTCAGATATTCTTGAGACTACCTGATTTGTAAAGTCAAAGATTATATCGGTTAGGATAATGGCAATAACTTCAGGTTGGAATGGCATTAACAGGTTAGAATGACATTAAATCAGAATTGTTAAAATTATATTTTTGTTATGCCCTTTTGCAGAATTCAGAAAAAGAGTTAGGGGGCGTGGCCTGGACATGGCAGCGTGAAGACGTCTTTTGAGAGAGCTCCTGGCTTCCCCCTGCCTACCCCGACATAATCACCGATTCTAACCGCTTCTTGTATCGGCATGCTAGCCGCGAAGCGGTACAGGACCATATTGTCAGCTAAAGCAAACCTCTCCCTTACTTCCCCCAGGTAAATCCACCGTTTTTTCCAGAGTGTACACCGTGCCTCTCCAGGCGCCATAGTGGCAGCACCTCGTAGCAGCACCTCGTGGTGCAGGCCTACAACATTGTATGATGCTGAACCCCCGACCTCACCTAGCTTTGCCTCTGTATCAAACTCCTTGCCAGCGTCCTTGCCAGCGACCCCTGAGATCTTCCACCCGGACATGTCGGATGTCACCATCACCCCCACCCGGAGGGCTGAGGACCGCCATGAGGGTGACATTCTGGCACTCCTGCAGGCCTTGCCCAACATGCAGAACATTGGAGGCCCTGATTCTCAGAGTGGAAGAGGCCCACCGATGAGACATCCAGGCGGTTAGAGCAGCAGTCCACTTGCTCTTGGACAGCATCAATACGGGTGAATCATCGATTGCATCCCTAGAACAACAGGTGGAAGCCCTGGAACAATCCCACATATTCCAGGTGGACACAGTGGTGGACCTCCAGCTTCACTTAGAGGATCTCGAGGACAGACGCCGCAGGAACAACCTGCGTCTGCAGGGGAATCCCAGAGGCTACAGGCACAGAAAACTTAGCAGCTACAGTGAGTGCCATTTTACAGCTGGTTTTGGACTCCCCACAGACCAACGTGGAGCTAGACAGAGCCCATAGAGCCCTAGGCCCAAAATCTACAAACCCCAACAGGCCCCGGGATGTAGTTTTTGTCGACTACACCGCTATCCCCAGAAGGAATTTATATTAAGCAAGACCTGGGAGAGTGGGGAGGTGGAATCTGACGGTGCCCACATCAAGATTCTCCCCGATCTATCTAGAGAAACTAAGAGAGAACATTCTCTATTGTAAATTGGAGAAGTGCGAATTCCATCGTGAACAGGTTAAATTACTGGGTTATGTCATTTCCACTGCTGGTTTTCGAAGGACACAGAGAAACTTTCAGCAGTCCTACAGTGGCCCCCGACCCATGGGTTTACGTCCTCTGCAGCATTTTCTTGGCTTTGCCAACTATTATCGGAAGTTTATTCGTAACTTCTCGTCTCTGGTCAAGCCCCTGACTGATATGACCAGAAAGGACGGTAACCCACAGAGTTGGTCTCCGGAGTCCATTAAGGCTTTTGAGAGTCTCAAGGCTACTATTGTTTCTGCTCCTGTGTTGGCACATCCTGATCCTACGTTACCTTTTATCCTTGAGGTTGATGCTTCTGAGACTGGAATTGGTGCCCTTCTGTCTCAACATTCTACCTCTGAGAGCGCTATGCATCCTTGTGGCTACTTTTCCAAGAAACTGTCATCTGCGGAGTGTAATTACGAGATTGGTGACAGAGAGTTGTTAGCGATCATTTTAGCCCTGAAAGAATCTCCTCAAAGGTACCACTGTGCTGGTTCTCATTCTTACTGACCATTAGAATCTCACATTCTTGTCTGAGGCTAAACGCCTCTCTCCCAGAAGAGCACGATGGGCTCTTTTCTTGTCTAGTTTCAATTGCATTGTCTCATTCTTACCCGGTACTAAGAATGTAAGGGCTGGCACTTTGTTAAGACAATTTTCCTCCATTTCCAAGATGGACACGTTCCGGTTCCTGTGATTCCTCCTGATCGTATTCTGGCTACAGTTCGCACCAGTCTCACTTCTCCTTTGTGTGAAAAATTCTTGCTGCTCAGGTCCATGCTCCTTCTGAGAAACCTTGTGACCAATACTTTGTCCCAGAAAGTCTCCGTACTGCCGTGCTCCAGACTTACTATTCTCCCAAGGCTGCTGGCCATCCTGGGAAGAATCAACTCTTTTGGGCCATTTCCCTACAATTCTAGTGGCCTAGTCTACGTGCTTATGTAACCGTCTTTGTAGCTGCCTGTTCCATGTGTGCTCAGAGTAAGACTCCACAACACCTTCCAGCGGGCCTCCTACAACCCATACCCAATGGAGAGAGGCCCCCTATGTCTATGGATTTCATTGTGGAGTTATCCAACTCCCAGGGAAACACAGTCATCCTTATGGTGGTTAACTGGTTCTCGAAAATGTCCATTGTATTCCACTTAAGAAGCTGCCCACTACTAAGGAACTGGCTTCCATTTTTTCTCGGGAGATCTTTCGCTTACATGGGCTACCCAAGGTGATTGTCTCGGATAGGGGTAGTCAGTTTGTGTCCCGGTTCTGGTGAGCCTTTTGTGCAAAGTTGGCAATTCAGCTTGCTTTCTCCTCTGCATATCACCCGCAGTCTAATAGGGCCACAGAACGAGCCAATCAGTGCTTGGAGCAATTCCTACTTTGCTATTTTTCTGATCATCGTAACAACTGGTCAGACCTCTTACTATGGGCGAGTTTGCTCACAATAGTGCCTTGAATTCTGCTTCCCGATTGTCCCTGTTTATGGCGAACTATGGTTTCCAACCTTCCATGTTGCCTGACTCATTTGTTCCGCAGAGTATTCCTGCATTAGAGGAGCATCTCCGTGGTCTTCGTTCCACTTGGGCACAAGTCCAGGAGGCTTTGCGACATGCTAATGATAGGTATAGACTCCATGCTGACAGCAGACGCCTGCCTGTGCCTTCCTACCAGGTTGGGGACAGGGTCTGGCTGTCATCTCACAACCTCCGACTTAATTTTCTCTCTCTGCAGTTTGCACCTTGGTTTATTGGGCCTTTCCGTATTCTTCGCAGGATTAATCCAGTGGCTTACGCATTAGACCTTCCTTATAATATGCGTATTGAAGTACAGTCCATTGTTGACTCCTGTAGGTACCGTGGGCGCACACAGTACCTGGTGCATTGGAAAGGGTATGGCCCGGAGGAACGCTCTTGCGTCTCATCCTCGAACATACATGCCCCTGTCCTCCTCCGTGATTTTCATAGACATTTTCCCCTCAAGCCTGGTGGTCCTCCGAGGGGAAGGGGTCATTGAGGAGGGGGTACTGTCAGGGCTGGGCTCAGCCCTTCCGTCTCAAAGCTGGCTAATTGCCAGCTCCTATCTCTCTACAGTGACTCACCTGTTGATGATATCCTGCTCGTCAGTCCTGCCTACTTAAGCCGTCAAGTCCAGATGCTCTCTGCCTTCGCCTTGGTCACATCTCTAGAGAAGCTCTCCTGTGTTCCTGTTAAAGACTTGCTTGGCTAACATTCCTTCTGGCTGCAGATCCTGCTTGCTGTTCTACTATGCTTATCTCTGGCTCCCTGATGTTTTGGCTTGTCTGACTATCCGTTCCGGTTCCTGAACTCTGGCTGTGTTTTGACTATGTTTACTCTGTTTATCCTTTTTTTTTATTATTATTAAACAAGTGTGATTTAACTGCACTTCTGTTTCAGTCAGATTCATGGTTTCTGATATCCGGCAAAGGAAGTACTAGAGTACCCTATTACGATAGAACTTCAAGGAGCAATAGGGGCAACTAAACCTGGGAAAGCACCTGGCCCCGACGGGTTCACCATCCACTATTACAAAACCCTCTTACCTTCCCTTGGTCCCTTTATGATCAAACTGTTGAACACGGTTGGATCCACCTCCTCCTTTGCAGTAGACAACCTACAGCCCACATATCAGTGATCCCGAAGGAAGGCAAAGATCAAACCTTGTATGGGAATTACAGGCCGATTTCACTACTCAATATAGACCTCAAACTATTTACTAAAATACTAGTGACTAGAATCCAGCAACATTTACCGCAATTAATTCATTTAGATCAAGTAGGGTTTGTACCCACCCGAGAGGCGAGGGACAATACCACCAAGGTCCTTAACCTGCTACACATAGTAAACAATTCCCGAGCCCAATGTTTGTAATTGGCATACATATTGGATGCACCCAACATAAGGTCTCGGCTTACGTCGATGACATGTTGTTTTCCCTCATGAACCCCGTGATATCCCTCCCGAACCTCTTTAAAGAATTCAAGAGATATGGAGCCCTCTCCAATCTTAAAATGAACTTTCTAAAATCAGAGGCAACGGGAATCAACCTCTCACAGTCACTTTTTTCACAACTTCAGATGAACTTCATACTAAAATGTAACAACTCGGCACTGACGTACCTAGGTACAATTATCCCCTCCCACATTTCCAAAATATTCAAATTAAATTTCACTCCATTACTTACAATAGTACGAGCACTACTAGACAAATGGAATACGGGTCTTCACTCGTGGTTTGGCCGTTGAAATATTCTCAAAACTAGTATCCTTCCTAAATTCCTGTACCTTCTGCAGTTTTTACCAATTTATATTCCATCTAATTATTTCAAACAGACTCAGAGGGTATTTTTTGAATAGATATGGGCCCATAACGCCCCCGTTTGAAGAGAACCAGCTTACGCTACCTAAGCAATATGGGGGATTAGCAGTGCCAGACATACGCAAGTACTATCAGGTAGTTCACCTCAGTAGACTTGTTGACTGGAATAGACATCGAGACCTCAAGTTGTGGGTCAAGTTTGAACAAGATCAAAGTGCAATACCCCTAGGTAGAGCACACTGGTGCTACGAAACACTGCCCAAAAGAGGTGAGAACATATCCACTCCTTGGCCGGACCACAAGATTCTGCTCACTCCTGTTTGCACAAGCGTCTCTATCATGTCCGGCATTGCCACTTTTTCCAATACTGGGAAACCCACGTTTTACCCCAGGTTACCAAGATGAACCTTTTCTGAATCTGATGACCTCCGGCTGTTTGCAAGCATCGCACTTTCTAACTAATAGGTCGTGGCCATCAATTCCGAACCTAATGTACCCCTCGGGCCCCTTCCACCTGAGGTTTTGGAGTGCTCTCCAAATTACTTATTTCTTCAGATCTCTCCCCCCCCGAGCAATTTCTGTTTACCTCTTACAACTTTGGAGGAATATTACACATCGGAGGGGGCAATGCCACATACCCTCCCAACTACTTACAAACTACTGATCACACCCTCAGACTCTCACTCCCTACGCTGCCTTAGGGACTGGGAACGATACTTGAACCACACATTTAGTCCACAACAGAGACAATGGATCCTTCAATTTACATACCAATCATCCATCTGCACGAAAACTCAAGAAACGAACTTTAAAATCTTAATCAGATGGTACAGGACACTGTGAGATTACAAAAATTTTTCCCCGTGACCTCAGACTGCTGTTGGAGATGTTAGGAGGAACAGGGCACACTCCTACATATTTTTTGGTCATGCCCCAAATTATCAAAGTAGAACTATTTTGGTCAGACGTTAGATATATCACCCAAAGATTTACGGAACACCCAATCCCGGGTGACCCTGCCTTTTTCCTCCTCCACGCCTACAACAACCTGGAAGGTCCTACAAAAAATCTATCATTCGCCATCTCCCTGACGCTGCCAAAGCATGCATTCCTCTCAAATGGAAAGCTCTACAACCTCCGACCATCGGGATGTGGCTCAGGAAGGTGGAGGAAATCAACAAACTGGAAGACCTTGTCCTCTTGACACGCCATCAACAAGAAAGCTATTCCAAAACTTGGTCACTATGGAACACATTTGTCTTTTCAGACGAAGGTCGAACCCTTTTTGGAAGCGAATGTAAATGATTGCCTCACATCTAACACAAATATTGGCACCACATCCCTTAGGTATACAATATAAAGAACATAAAGGGAACTGGAATTTTAAAGGTGCAATAGGGGACACAAAATTTATGTAAAAAATTCACATTTTATTTAGAAAAATTGATAAAAACATGTCTATAAAAAAAGAGTTTACATTCAATGTAACAATACAATCTTTGATAGTGCAACTGAAGGAATTGTTTCTCAACATGTTTCACCACATGCCGTGGCTTCTTCAGGAGAGTAATATCTATCAGGCACTAAAGAGGGTAATACAAGAATTACATAATGAACAATAACAATATATAGAACAGTCAAAAAATCAATATACTGTAAGTACAAATCAAGAATAATACCACATATCTGATCTGCCAATGCAATACTCCAGCCAAAGAGGGATGTATTTACCTTTATATAGGTCTTTTAAAAAAATGAATAATAAATTGAATATAAACTCTAATGTTTGAACCGCTTAAATCAGGAAGCGAACCCAGCCAAAGGATCATCTGATGACCACATAGAGTAAATAAGATCGTGTCTTTAACTGATGGAAGAGGACCTAGAATGAGGATGGAGAAAGGAATAAAAGAATTTTCATTGTTGCAATTTTTGATTTTAAATCTCTTAATTCTTTGTTTTTTATCTTTTATTTTTTATTTTTATTTTAAAAAAACAAAATGTTTGTACCTGTGATAAAAGGTCTAATATCAAACCACCAGTCCAAGCTACTTTACTGCATTGGTTAGTGTCATCCCCAGGAGGAGAAAAGACAACAAAGAGCCTAAAAAAACAAATAAATTAACAAATAAATAATATTTATTTATTTATTAATTTATTTGTTTGTTTGTTTGTTTTTTTAATAAAAATAAAAAATAAAAGATAAAAAAAAAGAATTAAGAGATTTAAAAATAAAAAATTGCAACAATGAAAATTATTTTATTCCTTTCTCCATCCTCATTCTATGTCCTCTTCCATCAATTAAAAAATGCGATCTTATTTACTCTCTGTGGTCATCATATGATCCTTTGGCTGGGTTCGCGTCCTGATTTAAGCGGTTCAAACATTAGAGTTTGTATTCAATTTATTATTCAATTCAATCCAAAAGACCTATATACAGGTAAATACACCCCTCTTTGGCTGGAGTATTGCATTGGCAGATCAGATATGTGGTATTATTCTTGATTTGTACTTATATTGATTTTTTGACTGTTCTATATATTGTTATTGTTCATTGTGTACTTCTTGTATTACTCTATTTAGTCCCTGATAGATATTACTCTCCTGAAGAAGCCACGGCATGTGGTAAAACATGTTGAGAAACAATTCCTTCGGTTGCACTATTAAAGATTGTATTGTTACATTGAATGTAAACTCTTTTTTATAGACATGTTTTTATCAATTTTTCTAAATAAAATGTGAATTTTTTACATACATTTTGTGTCACCTATTGCACCTTTAAAATCCCAGTTCCCTTTATGTTCCTTTTTGGAAGCCACTCAGTAGATTAAAACTACCCTGGTATGACTCTAGATACCTGCGATACCCCAGAGGTACCACACATGCCACTCAAATATGGTCTAAGTGATTTGCGGATAGATTTTCCATCTATCCATAACCCCCCTTCTCCCTTCTTCCGTCACCCTCCTCTTATCCTCGCCCTGCTCTCCTACTTTGTCTTCTTTTTCCTCTTCCCACCTGCTTAATATTTTCTGCTTTCTCCTTTGTTCTGTGTATCCATGGCTCAGGGGTGCTTCTCTTCTTATGAAAGTTTGAAAATTATTTGGCTTGGTACATGGACTCACCATATTGAACGATGTACTTCCTGGTTTGTACTCAATATTCATGTTTCTGTAACAACGGGTTGTACTGTAAACTATGACGTTATGTTTATGCAGTGTTATGTGTCCTTGGGCCATACCCTCTGACTAAACAAAAGATTTGAAAAAAAAAAAAAAGAAAAAGAGTTAGAGAGTAAAAAAGTCAGAGTTCTAAATTATTTGAATTTTGATGATCTCACATTTCTGACTTTTAAAACTGTAGCATATAGAAATTAGTCTGATTTTACTTTTAAAAGCTTCCCTGCCATTTTATATTTTTAATTGTTTTCTTTTGCAGTAAAGCACCTTTCAAGCATTCAGATCCAAGATCAGTCTCCAAAAGTAACAAGATTTATATAGCTCATATGGACTGGAACATGCAACAATGAGAGTGTGGACTCTGGCCAGCATGATGTAACTGTAGCTTATGTAACTACCTAGTTTGAAAATTGAAAATAACAACCTTTATAAAAAGAATAACAGTACCATGGTAAAATACATTAGTATTATGGTCAATAAATGCCAAACAAAATGTATATTTTATCAGAGGTAGTAAAGTCTGCTATTGTTCCTTTTTTATTATGACACAACAGGCCAGAAAGATGCATTTAGACTGAGGAGCTGTGTGTACCTTCCTGTCTTTCTAATCTTGATAAGAGTTAATACATAGATTACACTTTATGAAGGAAAGCAGGTTCTGTTCTGATAAAGTATGAATTGGAAAAAAAAGGAAACGGGAATTATAGGAAGATAAAATAGGCATAATCTCACTGAGTAATTGCACAGTTTATTTATTTAACTTTTTTTGTTCATATCAGCACTTATCAGAAATCCTTTGTTAAAAAGGCCCTGTCAAGAATCTTTTTTTTTTTTTTTTTTTTAAATTGTATTTTTATTGGGATTTCAAAGAATATGTACAAAATTGTAACAAAATGAACATTACACTATCAATATAAGTGCATTATAAAACAATCCTAGTAAAAAGGGAAAGCAAAATATAAACAAATATATGTAATAAGAGAGTGTTCACAGAAACAAGACACATATGTGTAGTAGATCAATTCCTTATGATGTACCCAATAAGCGTAGTATTAAAGAGAGTCTAGGACCTTGAGATCAGTTCAGGCCATATACACAGGCAGTATAGGATTGAATTAAGATTAGGGCGTGTTTGGTGGCATGGGGGTCCCATATTCGGAAATATCCCATGGTTCCCATATTTTATTAAATTGGGGAACACAGTCATGTACCGAAGCCATCAAAAACTCCATTGTCCGAATCTAAGCCACCAAGTGTAGAAATCTGGACCGTGGAGGAGGTGTATTGGATAACCAGAATAATGGGATAAGTCTCCTGGCAGCTAGTAATATGTAGGATATCAATTTGTTTGTCTTTTTAGATACCCTTAAAGAAGGTAGACCCAATAGATAGTTCAAAGGATCCACCGGAAGGGACACCCCAATCACCTTTTGTATAAGAAAATGTACATCATACCAAAAGGGTTGAATCAAGGACCTGTCAAGAATCTAAGGAATCAAAAAGTAGCCAACAAAGCTCAGACAGACATAGTTGGAGAAGAGCTAGATTCTGGTCCAGTCATTGACCTGCACTACTGTATACAATAGAAATGGAGATATCTAAGCAAGTTAATTTGAGCACACAGCACACGCATATTATAATTTCTATTGCAAAGTGCAGGTGAGTGACTGGACCTGAGTCTGTAGCTCTCGTCCAACTGTTTGTCTGCTTCATGATGACACTATGGCATTCATTTATTAAAAGGAAAAATAGGCTGTTCACCTTGCAAGGGAAATAACACTTTGTAAAGGAATTTTCCCCATACCTTGGTAGATGTAATGAAATCTGATTAGCAAAGAATACCAGATCATGTGTAAGGAAATAAAAAAATAGAATTTTTGCTTTCACGTGACTGGATGATGAAGTAAGCATAGCTTCACCTCATTCCGTAAGCTATGGGTCAAATTCCCCTTTTTGCTATAGTAAGTCAACCCTATATGTCCTTTAAAGTGTGTGATAAGCAGGTAATTATTTGGCATTTTGCACAGTAAACTAGAAACTAGCCAGAGAAGGATCACTTTGATGCAATTGACCGCATGAACATGTATTGCAATACATGCAAACCAAGTATCCCTGTTTTATTCAAATGTTTGCTCAAAAGATGTGTGTTATAGCAGTTTTTAAATGCTTTATTCAGAAATGTTAGTGCTATTTAGTGGATTGATATAGCACTGATAATTTACACAGAGCTTTATGTATTAGACAATTACATTAGCCCTGCCCTCAAGGAGCTTACACTCTAAGGTCCCAACTTCAGAAGAATTAAAAAGGGCCAACATTAACGTCAATGGTATAAAATAAGCCCAATCATTGTGTCAGTGGGGGTAAAATAAACCCCATATTGTTGGTGTCAGTATGATAAAAGAAGCCCCATCATTGGTGTTAGTGGGATAATATAAGTCTAACCATCAGTGTTAGTGGGATTAAAATAAACTGTTGGTGTCAGTGACTGTTAGGACATTTGTAAGAACTGTTCCACTGCACATTGCCTAAATGTATTAAAAAACAACTGTCATTTATGGTTTAGTACAAATCTGTACCCTGCACTTTTGCCCCAGCAGCCCTTTTTCAGTACGTGAAAGTTTAGAGAGAGAAATAGCTGACAGTATTGCAGGTAGACAGAGTTGCCAGTGTAGTGTCAGAGAACTCACAGCACTAGCTCCCCTCTCCATGCAGCAGTGACTAACGGCCATGCGCGGTGTCCCCGGCAGAGGCGAGCGAGTTCCGGATCGAACGTGCGCACTCACACATCCGTACGAACGTATGCACGCACCCGCACACCCATACAAGCGGGTGTACGTACTCACGCTCGCACGTTCACGTCCACCAATCCTGGCACTCAGCACTATATATAAACAAGGTCCTTGCCTTGCCTGACACTAGTGCTGGATCGTCTTCAGCTAGTTCCTGAGTTCTTGATTCCTGTGTGACCTGTTACCTTGCTGCTGACTACCCGGCTTCCTGACTACTCTCTTGGATCTCCCTTGCCTGCTACCTACCTCCACTGATTATACTGACCCCGGCTTGGACTCTCTACTACGGCTTTGCTTCCTTTGTACCTCGCTGCCTGCCCATTGCCAACCTCTGCCTGACTTTGACCACGAACCTGCCTGCTGTGTGGATACCTTGTTGCCAGCCAGTTGTCCTGATGTTGCAGTTGTCCTTGAATCCATACCTACCTGCCTGGTTTCTACTAAACAGTTCTGGTGATCAGTCTTCTCGTCTTCTCCTAGAGGATCCTGAAACTCCAAGTTCCAGCTTCCAGCCGCAGGCACCCGCACCCTTCTGTGCCCCAGCACTCCCTGTCCTCACTACCAGGGGTGTTGGGACCGGAACCGTGCGAGAGGCCTCCCTCAGCATTCAGACTCCACTGTAAGGTACGTGACAATACGATCCAGCCAAATGGAGTCTGAAAGGGGGACCTCACCTTTGGACGCTCTGTGCCAACAAATTTCGGCCCTTACCCAGGCAGTCCAAGGCCTACAAGACGGCTACCACCAACTCGAACAAAGAGTGGAGTCCTTGTCTCCAAATCCCTCAACACACCAGGCAGCTACCGCATCTTGGCTTCCCGGCCCAGCAGCCTCAGCATCTGCACCCGCAATAATGGTGCCACCCCCAGAGCCTCGAGTCCCCACCCCAGAGAGGTTTTCGGGAGATTGCAGCAAGTTCCGTGACTTCAAGAATGCCTGCCAGCTATACTTCCTGCTTCAGCCCCGTACCTTCTCTTTGGAGAGCACCAAGGTGGGGTTCATCGTCTCACTACTCCAGGGGGAACCCCAAACCTGGGCCCATCGCTTACTAGAACAGGCCAGTCCGCTGTTAGACACCATGGACTCCTTTCTGAATGAAATGGCCAAATTATATGATGACCCTCAACGTGCCACCACCGCAGAGGCCAGTCTTCATGCCCTCCAGCAGGGCCGTAGGCCAGTAGAAGACTACATAACTGACTTTAGGCGGTGGAGTTCCGATACCCAGTGGAACAATGCCGCCCTCCGCTATCAATTCCGCATTGGACTCTTTGAGGCACTGAAAGATGAGTTGGCCTGTGTTGGACTACCAGACTCTTTGGAGGACCTGATCCAGTTGTCCATCCAGATAGACCGTCGTCTAAGAGAGTGGAGATCTGAGAGAACCAGCCAAATACAGCTCATATGGATGTTGCCTAAAGTTTCCAGCAATCCTGCTATGTCTGCCTCCCATTTACCTGCTGCCACGTCCGAAGCTCTGGAGCCAATGCAGATAGGCCTACTCCGTTCACCACTACCACCCGAAGAGAAGCAGCGTTGATGCCAGAACAACCTCTGCCTCTACTGTGGGGAGGCTGGCCACTATGCAAACAAGTGCCCAAATAAGACCCATAAGTTTAACTCTCTGCTTCATGAACCTAGTGAACCACCTGTAACAAGATCCGCTCACGTTGCTGTCCCTGTTTCCTTGCAGCTTCCAGAAGGAACACTCCGGGTCCGGGCCATAATTTATTCTGGCGCCTACAGCTGCTTCGTGGATCGCGCCGTTGCCCTGCAACATCACATTCCGTTAACACCCAAGCAACAACAACTTTCCATACGGCTAGCAGATAGGTCAAATATTAAATCCGGGCCTATTACTCATGAAACCCAACCACTGCCCGCCAACATACTACCCAACCATCAGGAATTACTATGCCTGGACATCATCTCTTCACCATTATTTACAATTATTCTTGGAATGCCGTGGCTGCAAGCCCATAATCCTTAAATCAATTGTGTTACTGGTGAAATAGTCTTCCAGTCTACTTATTGTCTCCAGAATTGCCTTAAAGTCTTCCACCATTTAACCCCAGTCATCGGCTATTTAAAATCCACATCAGAATCTCAAAAACTGGTCCCATCTGTGTACCATAGCTTCCTGGATGTGTTTGACAAACAGAAAGTGGACACTCTTCCTCCCCACCGGGTTTATGATTGCCCAATCAAACTTTTACCTGGGGCAGAAATTCCATTTGGAAGGATCTTTCCTCTGTCGGAACCTGAACTTTTGGTCCTTAAAGAGTACATTGATGCAAACCTCAAAAAAGGTTTCATCCGACATTCCTCTTCTCCAGCCGGTGCTGGAATATTCTTCGTTGAGAAGAAAGATCATTCCCTCCGTCCATGTGTGGACTACAGAGACTTAAATAAAATAACGATCAAGAATCGCTATCCTCTCCCATTAATCCCAGAACTGTTTCAGAGACTTCGCTCGGCACGGATATTCACAAAGCTGGATCTGCGGGGTGCCTATAATTTGATTAGAATCCGTGAGGGGGATGAGTGCAAGACGGCTTTTCGGACACGCTTCGGCCACTTCGAGTACCTAGTTATGCCATTTGGACTCTGTAACACACCGGCTACGTTCCAACATTTTGTAAATAACATTTTCAGAGACTTTTTGGACTCATTCGTAATTGTCTACTTAGACGATATTCTGATATTCTCAACCTCCCTGGAAGCACATCGTGACCATGTGAGACAAGTTCTTCATAGATTGAGACAAAACGGGCTTTTCGCCAAAGCCGAGAAATGTGAGTTTGAGCGCCAGACCATTCACTTTCTCGGCTTGGTAATATCAACTGGGGGTGTGGCAATGGATCCTCAGAAGGTCTCAGCCATAATGTCCTGGCTACCCCAACCGATAAAAAAAGAGTGCAACGTTTTATTGGATTCTCTAATTTTTACAGAAAATTTATTAAAAATGTCTCCAGTATTATAGCACCCATCACACAGCTCATAAGGAAGCAAAGCCATTTTCAATGGACCTCAGCAGCCCAAGCTGCAATTAAAAGAACTATTTACCTCCGCCCCGGTGTTGAAACACCCTGATCCTGCCTTGCCTTATACCCTGGAAGTGGATGCATGGGAAAGTGCTGTGGGGGCCACCCTGTCCCAGCGCCAAGGACCCAAGTCCTTAATGCACCCTGTGGCTTTCTTTTCCAAGAAGTTAAGTATATCAGAGAGGAATTATGACATTGGGGACCGAGAGCTCTTGGTGATAAAAGTGGCCTTGGAAGAGTGGCGGTATCTCCTGGAGGGAGAAGCGCAAGCAATATTGATCTTCACAGATCATAAGAACCTCAAGTACCTCAGGACTGCCAAGCGGCTCAGACCCAGACAGGCAAGATGGGCTCTTTTCTTTTCCAATTTCAATTTCCACCTTACCTACCGGCCAGGTTCTAAAAACATTAAATCCGATGCGTTATCCCGCATGTTCACAGAGGCTGATGTTCCTTCACCACCAGATACAATCCTGCAAGCTGGAAATGTCTTACTAACCCAATCTAGTTTTATATCACAAATCCGTGAGGCATCTCTAAGGTCATCAATACCCCCAGGAACAAACCTCCAAGAAAAAGACAGGCTCTTCTGGCGAGGAAATAAAATTTTTGTCCCTCAAGATTTACGTACCACCACCCTGCAGGTCTGCCATGACTATCCTTTAGCAGGCCATTTTGGGGGTCACAAGACCATGGACCTAATTCAAAGGCATTTTTGGTGGCCCAACCTTGCAAAAGACTGTAGAGATTATGTAAAATCTTGCTTGACGAGGAACAAGAATAGTAAAAATAAAGCATGGGGACTATTGAGACCACTGCCCATCCCTGAAAGACCTTGGGATAAAATTGCAATGGACGTCATTGTCGAGCTCCCTCCGTCTGAGGGATTTTCACCTGTCTTCGTGGTAGTTGACCGTTTTTCCAAAATGGCACATTTTATTCCCATGAAAGGGACTCCATCAGCAATCGAGACTGCCAGAATTTTTATTAAGGAAATCGTTAGACTTCAAGGAATTCCCAGTGACATTGTTTCTGATCGTGGAGTACAATTCACATCAAAATTTTGGAAATGATTGTGTGAGGCACTAGGTATCAAACTTAGCTTTTCTTCAGCTTATCACCCCCAGACCAATGGGCAGACTGAACGCACTAATCAAACGTTGGAACAGTACCTACGTTGCTTCTCTTCTTTTTCTCAGGAAGATTGGGCCTCATTACTGCCCTTGGCGGAATTCGCATTCAACAATTCTACGCATTCTACTACAAACCAATCACCATTCTTCTCCAACTACGGGTTTCACCCCTCCTTTTTGCCAGTACTCGTGCCAAACTCTACTGTAGCCACTGTCCAGGACAGACTAAATTTCTTTGTCACAAACAATCGGTTGCTTAAAGAAACCATCTCCAAGGCTCAGGAAGATAATAAAATATTCTTCGACAGAAAAAGAAGGGGAGAATTGGATTTAAAGGTTGGTGACCGTGTATGGCTGGCTACTACAAATCTGAAATTGGCATGCCCTTCTAAGAAACTGGGACCCAGATACTTAGGGCCCTTCCCAGTCAAGAAGAAAATAAATTCAGTCGCCTACGAACTTGAACTCCCCAATTCATTCAGGATCCACCCTGTTTTCCATGCTTTACTACTCAAGATCGATGTAACAAATTCCTTTCCGGATCGGGAGGTAGGACCCCCTGAAGCTATAATCGTGGATGGGGAAGAAGAATTTGAGGTTGAAGCCATTTTGGACCATAGGAAACGACAAGGGCAAAATCAATATTTAATCAAATGGAGAGGCTTTGGCCCAGAAAAGAATTCCTGGGAACCCGAAACAAATCTCCATGCTCAAAGACTCATACGGGCTTTTCACCGCTCCCGCTCAGAGGGTTCGGTTTCAAGAGGCATCCGGAGGCTGCCCTTAAGGAGGGGGCAATCAGAGATCTCACAGCACTAGCTCCCGTCTCCGTGCAGCAGTGACTAACAGCCATGCGCGGTGTCCCCGATGGAGGCGAGTTCCGGATCGAACGTGCACACTCACGCATCCGTACGAACGTATGCACGCACCCGCACACCCATACGAGCTGGTGTACATTCTCACACTCGCACGTTCACGTCCACCAATCCTGGCGCTCAGCGCCATATATAAACAAGGTCCTTGCCTGACACAAGTGCTGGATCGTCTTCAGCTAGTTCCTGAGTTCTTGATTCCTGTGTGACCTGTTACCTTGCTCCTGACTACCCGGCTTCCTGACTACCTTGCCTGCTACCTAACTCCACTGATTATACTGACCCCAGCTTGGACTCTCTACTACAGCTTTGCTTCCTGACTTTGTACCTCGCTGCCCGCCCGTTGCCAACCTCTGCCTGACCTTGACCACGAACCTGCCTGCTGTGTGGATACCTTGTTGCCAGCTAGTTGCCAACCCTTGCTTGTCCTGACGTTGCAGTTGTCCTTGAATCCATACCTACCTGCCTGGTTTCTACTAAACAGTTCTGGTGATCAGTCTTCTCGTCTTCTGCTAGAGGATCCTGAAACTCCAAGTTCCAGCTTCCAGCCGCAGGCACCCACACTCTTCTGTGCCCCAGCACTCCCTGTCTCCACTACCAGGGGTGTTGGGACTGGAACCGTGCGAGAGGCCTCCCTCAGCATTCAGACTCCGTTGTAAGGTACGTGACAGTAGTGTGTTACTACAGATTTGTAGTGCTATATACAAAACGGTATCCAGTGCTGTATGTTTGCTACTGATATTTTGCAGTGAATTGAAGAAGGTTGTATGGTTGTGGAAAGTCCATCTGTTTTCAATGTGCCTTTCTAAGCACCAACAATCCTTTTTAGAACTACATTTTTGTTTCTTTGTATGTGTGAGGATTGGAGGGTAAAATTGTCTTGTTGCAATAGATGGCAGAGCTTCATGGTTGCAGGGCACTGGTATACCCCAGTTTGCTCCTCAGAGCTGCGTGGGCTGCAACCTTGCTTTGATCCTGTCAACCTCAGCCTCTCAAGCTTTAGCATTCACAGGCAAATTTCTTCTCTGCCCAGGCTGCCCAGGCTTCTGGAACTGAAAAAGCATGCCCCCAGTAACCCCCCCTGCCCCCCCCCCCCCGTCCAATGATGCTACACCAGCTTGACAAAATTTCTGGCTTCACAATTCCTGACTTTTAAGCTAGTAGATTCAGCCCCCTTTCATAAATTTGTGGCCTAAGCTGTACCAGGTTTTCAGCTGCCTTTTCTACCAATAAAGCCATCCCTGCCCTTCACCATTAACGTTTTGACATTGCTGGACCACGTGGTCAGCAGGAGGTTCCACCTGACCACAGACAGATGATCCAGCAAGTTTAGGCAGGAACATTATATAAATTGTTCATGGTTCATGGGGTAACTCTGCTAGCAGCAGAGAAGGATGCAGGATGGGGAATAAATTCAGAGCTAGCTTTGCTGCCCCCTCAGCTTTACAACAGTGATGGTGGCAACGCTGTTCTCTCAAGCTCCTCCTCCTCCTCAATGCCTACTTCAAGTGAGCTGTCCTTTAACAACCAGCCCCCTACAAGTGTTAAAGTAGCTATGCAACAGCTCAGCAAAGCAATGGGGTTGATTCACTAAACACAGATAGACTGTGCAGTTGCACTCATTTTCCCCAGAGCTTAGTGAATGTGGTGAAGCTCTGCTGATTGCCATCATCCTGTCATTTTCCTTGCACCTAATGGGGTTTTCTTTACAAAATGAAGTTTCACAACATTCACTAAGCTCTGGGGAAAATGAGTGCAAACTACACTTGCAAATTGCAGTCTTTTTGCCTTTAGTAAATCAACTCCATTATGTTTCCTCTTTGTTTGCATATCCGCATGCACAGAAATATACTATCTTGCCATATAACAACTGCTTCTCATCCGAAGTACTGAAGTTATCAATGGCATCCTATTTGTAAATACATAATTTCCAAAACCATGTAAAAATGAAAGAAAGATTGATGAGGAGCTGACAGAAGCAGACCGGCAACCATGGCAGTTACCAGCAAAGGCATGCCTTGAATATAGCTTACACTGCACATAAGCTAGTAGGCTGAATGTACATGAAAACACTACAGAACACAGCAGCAGTGTGTAAATAAGGACTGAATAACATTCATTGAATATTTCTAGCTTGAACTTTCCTCTGAGAAATAGTTAAATATGTGGGTTAAGTTTTGCATTAACAGAATTTAAAAAAAGACTCCAGCAACAAATACTTGCGTCCAAAATGGTCACATTACATAATACAGTTATTATTAAAAACCATGGTAACCCCTTTCTGCAAAGAAAACCAAAAACCAAACAAGCAATACTTCTACAAAAAATCCATACAGGAATAAAGATAATTATCTCCTGGGGATTCAGCCTTGGGCACCAAAAGAAAAATAATGAAGCGGATCACACTGCTGCAAATTTTGGGGCAAAATTGCGCTAATAGTGGAAGGGGCATAAATCTTGTACCTGCCCTGTATGAACACAGTAACATATGCCAGGGTCCTTGTAGCCACAAAATATGCTTTATTGTATGCTTTCAATTACTTTGCCACAAGGGAAAATCTAAAAGACACATGTAATAACCTCAGCACTTCATTTGTAAAAAATATAACAATTCCATTACATATACTGTTCTGCACACAGCCTACATTGATGAAAAACTTAATTCCCTACTCATTAAAAAAAAGTGAATAAAAAGACACACAGTTTTGGCAATTTCTTTATTAAAAAATAAAAATAAATAATAAAACCCCATCAACATTAATACAGCCTTCCAGCGATGTAGATCCACATCAATCATGATGATCAACACTGAGTAACTCAACAAAATAAAATAAAAAACACTGACCAATGGATAGGTCTGACTCCAACACCACACTCACCATGAATGAGAGCTCCAGTCTCTTCCACTAAATTTAAACATAGGGGCCATGTGGCCTTATTCAACCAGTGATGTTAGTGCTGGCCATGGCTGGGAATTGCTAGCCAGCAAATTTACGTGGGTGAGTGACATCAATGGTTGCTAAGGATGCGGTCAGTGCTAGCATTTGCTGAATCCTTAACATCCATTGACAGAGGAAGCTGTTATATATAATAATGGTACACAAACTGCAGTTATATATAGCTTGTTCAGGTCCCACATGAACGCCTGAGAGCCCATACATATTGTCTATGCACTGGACTACATATTAGTGGCTTGTCCACTCCAGGTAAAGTAAGATATACAGTACATGAATGATATATTTTGAGATTTCAGACACAAAATCACAAAATCCTCGATTGTTCTATTTTTAATTAGCCTGGTATTCTTTAATTGTTAATGCACATAGTGGTGCCTTATCACTGGTTTGAGTGCTTACTGCTTTTATTTCAGACACAGTCCTCATCAAAGATGTTATGTTTTAATAAATCACTTTATCCGTTAAAAGCTTGACATTTACAGCAATGCAATGCAAATGTACCAACTAAGTGACATGTTAGTACTTTATATTTTAGAGTACATCATAAAAATAGATGTTCTAGATACCTTAAAATGTTTCAGCTAATGGAATGCTAAAACAATATGTCAATTTTTCAAAAAGTGCAAGCCCTGCAAATTCCCCTTGTCTTGACTCTTTGTAATTGGAAGTGGTGAAAAGAAAGTATTTAATTTGTGACAGTCCTTCTTTCTCCTTAAAACAATTCCTGCAGGGTTTTTGAACATACCAATAGAAATCTTAGGTGTTTAGGGAATTTTGGAAATTGTATAAAATATCAACCAGCTGTGCTGAAGAGCGTCTGTTTTATAACACTTCCAATTATGTTTGATCATTTTAATTTTTTCATGTCACTATTCATCCCACTGACACCAACAACCAGGCATAGTTCCTTTACCAAAAAAGGGGCACTATTCCTCCCACTGACTTCAATGATGGGGCACTATTCATCCCATTGACACCAACAAAGGGGCAATATTCCTCCCACTTATACCAATGATGGGGCATTGTTTACTCCCATTGACACCAGGGCATTTTCTGTGCTCACTGGCCCCAGTCCAGCCCACTCAATATCTGAAGGACAGTAAACTGGCCCTTTGTTTAGAAAGTTTGGCGACCCTTGCTCTAGGACAATAATATATGTAGAATCAGAATTGGCATGTTGCTGTAGAAGGAGCAAAACTTTACTTGTACTTCTCTAAAGTTGAAAAAATCTGAACCAATACACTTATTCCCACAGTAAATGAGCCAGGGCAATAATTAAGAATTTATGAAGTAGCAGAGGTGGTCCAGACTTGTTGCAAAACCTTTGCAGAAGTTTGTCAAGAACAATTAGAGTTCACTAAAAGCAGAATTGTTTATTTTCCAAAATGATAAGATACAAGAAGGATCCTATGAAGATATGTAAGCCACCTTAGCACAAACAGGTCAAAACAGGAGCAGCAACTGCAGAAGTTACTGTGGCAGCACATGATACAGTTCGAGTGGTTAGATTTAAGGCAGCAGAAAGCTCCAGACTGGTCTGATACTGGTTCAAGTAGATAGGCATGATTTTGCAATACCTACATGATGCAATTCTACTTAACTTCTTGTAGCTCAACCTAAAGACACTGGTGTGTTGCAGGGGGCCTGGCAAGCAAATTCTCCATGACTAGTTCCCACACATACATATTTGACATAGCTGCAAGTTATGGACATTGTGTTCATCCTGCAGTTTACATTTGGACAGAGGACTGGATGAAAGAAAAGTTGTAAGCAGAACAGTTTAAAACAGAAATGAAAAGCAAAGCAGGTGTGCATAGATATAAAAAAACAAAAAAAAAGTTCATATTCCTAATATCTGCCTGCTGAACCATGTACTTGAATAAAAAAGTGTCCTGTTCTGTTAGTATTGCTTCCTTTTGTGAATTCCCTTGTGTTTCTGACAGTCCCTCTGCTTTCCTATTAAAAACTGACCACGCTATGCAGGAGAACACACCGTGGTCAGTTCTCTAGCTATGCTGGGAACTCAGCCTGCTCACCTTCAATGATTAGACTTCTCTTGACACTGCCCCCCCTGCACATCCTTTTACTGGGAACCTCAGTGTGCTGCTGTTTCTCCTCCCCCCAGAGAATAGAGGGAATGTGATCACTTTGAAAAAGAGAAAAAAGGTATTTATGAAATGTTGGGGAAACACACACTTTAAGTTGTTATGTTGTTTTGGATGCTTCAAACATTAAGGCTTGGTTCAGACTGCTGCAACCCCAAAGTTGTGACACTTATGCCCCGTACACGCGGTCGGATTTTCCGATGGAAAATGTCCGATCGGAGCGTGTTGTCGGAAATTCCGACCGTGTGTGGGCTCCATCGGACATTTTCCATCGGATTTTCCGACACACAAAGTTGGAGAGCAGGAGATAAAATTTTCCGATAACAAAATCCGTTGTCGGAAATTCCGATCGTGTGTACACAAATCCGACGGACAAAGTGCCACGCATGCTCAGAATAAATAAAGAGATGAAAGCTATTGGCCACTGCCCCGTTTATAGTCCCGACGTACATGTTTTATGTCACCGCGTTTAAAACGATCGGATTTTCCGACAACTTTGTGTGACCGTGTGTATGCAAGACAAGTTTGAGCCAACATCCGTCGGAAAAAAATCCTAGGATTTTGTTGTCGGAATGTCCGAACAAAGTCCGACCGTGTGTACGGGGTATAACAGTGCGACTTGCTTACAACGTGATGCAACTTCAATGTGACTTTGGTTTTGGCCAACCAAAACAATACAGAATGAGGCACATATTTCTGCACTTACAAAACTCTCTGAAGTCGCAAGCTGAACAAATGAATACAAATTAATTTGTTGGTTTCGTTATAATCTATTTCGGATTCTACAGGGCTGGACTGGGACAAAAATTTGGCCCTGGACTTCAACCAGACTGGCCCACTTTGACAGGTCTCTCCCATGCTGGTCGGACAAACCCGGCTCCCCGGCCTGCCAACCAAGCCCCCCCCTACTAGCCATTAGTTCTACATTATTTCTCTTATAGGCAGTACCAGTGGGGAAGCTAGACATTATTTCACCCGAGGCAAAGAATCAGTTTGGCGCCTCCCCCATGGGACAAGATTAGGCAGGAAAATGAGAAACTCCCAGGCCATAGCTGTTAAGTCAGCTGTCTGTCCCCTCCGCCATGCTTCTTCTGGTCCCCTCATGTTTCTCTGTTCCCCCCTTGCTCCTCTGGTCCTCCCCATGCTGATCCTCTATTCCCCCCATGCGGCTCTGGTCCCCCATGTGCTCTGCTGGTCCCCACATGCTCCTCTGGTCCCCCACATGCTGTTCTGGTCCCTCCATGCTGCTCTGGCCCCCCAATGCTGCTCCGCGTGCTCCTCTGGTCCCCCGCGTGCTCCTTGATTCCCCCCATGCTGCTCTGGTCCCATGTGCTCCTCTGGTCCCCCCCATGCTGCTCTGGCCCCCCATGTGCTCCTCTGGTCCCCCCAAGCTCCTCTGATCCCCCTCATGCTCTTCTGGCCTCCCCATGCTCTTCTGGTCCCCTATGTGCTCCACATGCTCCTCTGGTCCCCCACGTGCTCCTCTATACCCCCATGCTGCTCTGGTCCCCATGCGCTCCGCTGGTCCCCCCATGCTGCTCTGGTTCCCCCCATGTGTTCCGCTGGCCCCCGCATGCTCCATTGGTCCCCTGCATACTACTCTTCCCCCCATGCTGCTCTGGTCCCCCATATGCTCATCTCTCCCCCCTCATGCTGCTCTGGTCCCCCATATGCTCCTCTCTTTCCTACCCCCCCTCATGCTGCTCTAGTCCTCCATATGCTCCTCTCTTTTCTACCCCCCCATGCTGCTCTAGTCCCCCATATGCTCATCTCCCCCTCTCATGCTGCTTTGGTCTCCTATATGCTCCTCTCTTTCCTACCCCCCCGCTCATGCTGCCCTGGTCCCCCATATGCTCACCCCCCCATGCTGCTCTGGTCCCCCACATGCTCCTCTCTTTCCAACCGTCCCTCATGCTGCTCTGGTCCCCCATATGCTCCTCCCCCCATGCTGCTCTGGTCCCCCATATGCTCCTCTCCCCCCATGCTGCTCTGGTCCCCCATATGCTCATCTCTCCTCCCCCTCATGCTGCTCTGGTCACCCATAGGCTCCTCCCCCCTCATGCTGCTCTGGTCCCCCATATGCTCCTCTCCCCCCCTCGTGCTGCTCTGGCCCCCCATATGCTCCCCCCTCATGCTATAACAAGATACTGCAGTGGTTTGTCACAAGCAGAGACATTTCTCTCAAGTTGCAGACATACTAAAGGCAAGTCTCCTAAAGTGATATACACTATATTGGCTGTCCACAAGGTTTAGGTGTGCTTATGGGAATGTTTGACCATTCTTCCAGAAGCGCATTTGTGAGGTCAGGCACTGATTTTGGATGAGAAGGCCTGGCTCACAGTCTCCACTCTAATTGATCCCAAAGGTGTTCTATAGGGTTGAGTTCAGGACTCTGTTCAGGCCAGTCAAGTTCCTCCACCCCAAACGCACTAATCCATGTCTTTATGGACCTTGTTTTGTGCACTGGTCAAAATAATTTGGTGGGGGGGATTATGGTGTGGAGTTGTTTTTCAGGGGTTGGGCTTGGCCCCTTAGTTCAAGTGAAGGGAACTCTTAAGGCGTCAACATACCAAGACATTTTGGACAATTTCATGCTCCCAGCTTTGTGGGAACAGTTTGGAGATGGCCCCTTCCTGTTCCAACATGACTGCGCACCAGTGCATGAAGCAAGTTTCATAAAGACATGGATGAGCGAGTTTGGGGTGGAGGAGCTTTACTGGCCTTCACAGAATCCTGACCCCAACCTGATAGAACACCTTTGGGATGAATTAGAGCAGAGACTGCGAGCCAGACCTTCTAGTCCAACATCAATGCCTGATCTCACAAATGCTCTTCCAGAAGAATTATCAAACATTCCCATAGAGACACTCCTAAACCTTGTTTACAGCCTTCCCAGAGGAGTTGAAGCTGCTTTTGCTGCAAAGGGTGGGCCAACTCAATATTGAACCCTACGGACTAAGACTGGGATGTCACTAAAGTTCATGTGCGTATAAAGGCAGGTGTCCCAATACATTTGACAATATAGTATATATATCTCTCTCTCTCTATATATATATATAGATATCTATATCTATATATTGATCTACTAAGGTAAAATAGACTTGTCACTTTGCAAGGAAAGCTGCATTTTGTATAGGAATTGTGCCCAAAGCTTAGTGAATGTGGTGAAGCTCTCCTAAGTTCCATCATCCAATATTTTTTTTTATATTACTTCCACATGATTGGGTATTCTTTGTAAAGTGAAATTGGACCACATTCACTAAGCTCTTGGGAGGAGTCCCTTGCAAAGTGCAACTTTCCTTGCAAAAATGAACAGTCTTTTTTGCTGCTAGTAAATAAAGTTTCCTGCTTTTGTTCAATCAGCACTGCAGCCAATCAGCTGCAGCATTGGTAAGTGTATTCTGACAGCAGAGGAGTCCCTGCTGTCATAATATATTAGAGCAGCGGGGGGAGGATTCCTCTACCCACCTCAATTGTGTGGATGGGGGAATTAATTTAGTGTATTTTGATGAAAAAAAAAAAAAGAGATCCATCTTAAGTAAGCACCCTCCTTCCATTGAAAGTTTTGGAACTCTGGCAAAGACATCTCAATCCCAGAGGAATAATAACACCCTGTAAGTGCTGCTACATTATGATATCCACCAAAAATGAAAATATTTAGGAGAAATTTGCTTTAGGAGTCCACCTAAATGCTAATTTTAAATCTGAGATTTTACTTATGAGTAGGTGTAGGGCTATATCACCCATCACATTTGAATATCTAGGTTACTCAGCAATGTCTGCTACTGTACAAGCTAAATTAAACCACTTGTTGTACAATAATATTTGAATAAAGGAAAGTAATTATATACAGTAATTAAAACTATATTACAAGGCTAACTTTTTCACTGGCATAGTTTACTTGTCAATTGCTGACAGTCAATAACATTATTCCTGTAATTTCTCCTTGATAGTAGAATTTTGTGTTTTTTTGAGTTTTGAATCCCTTTATGAAAAAAACAAGTAAACCTAAGTCAGTGAGCCAAGACAGAACTGAAACACTACTTTAGACCCATTTTACCCTCTTGGAAGCATCATGTTTTGGATCCTTGAAGGGGTGGTGGAGCCAATCCCCCTACTTTTGGCAGTTTAATAATAGGCCACATGCTGGTTTTATTTTCTGTCCATGAATATAAAAATGTGTTAGAAGTATCAGAGTATTTTCATTATAGCAATATGTTACTGGTTTGCATTTGGTTCTGAAATCAATGCAGTAGAGAAATCAGTGATAAACATTTGTTTTGTACCACTTCATTTCACAATAATGTTAGCTAAACAAGTATATAAATGTCAGAGGCAGCTGCATGGCCTGAAAGCTTAATCAGAAATTAGAGAAATTAAATATTGTAACTGAACAAGTCCCAGATAACACATTGAATCAGAGTTGTTTATACAGCTTAACACCTAAAATATCACTGGGCTGGATTTATTCAAAGGAAATGCACAAGATCAAAGAGAAATCAATGTGTAGATAATTGGCACTCCTGTTTTGCTGATTTGTATGAGCACGTAGATGTCCACATGCCCAACAGACATAATTCCCTTAGCCCTCGTTCACATTGAACACGGCTTTGAAATCGTAGGACTTCATCTGAAGCCACATGATTTCAAAGCCACATGTTCATGCTGCTTCATGTGCGACTTGAAAGACATCTGTGCAGCTTCATGCACAGATATCTATTGTAGTCGCACCCAAAATCGTCAAAAGTAGTGCAGGAACTACTTTTGCAAATCGGTGTGGTGCCGCAAAGTTGGCATCACACCAATTGGAACGGTGCCATTGCCGGCAATAGGCTGCGACTTGTGAACGAGGGCTAAAGTAGAACTGTAAGCAATTCGGAAATGACATACATGATGAATTCTGTCAATGGCATTAACACAACAGTTTTTATTTTTCTGAGTCCCCCTTGAATCATGTTTTATTACCTTTGATCTCTCTAATAAAGCTGTAAATTTTCCATTTCCTTTAACAGGGTGACAACACTGTTTCTTCTGCATTGAAATCACTGCAGCGTGGCCACCCTGTGGATATGTAATTTTAACCAGTTCCCGACCGGCGCACGCCGATGTACGTCGGCAGAATGGCATGGCTGGGCAAATGGGCGTACCCGTACATCCCTTTGAATTTGCGTGCCGGCCGGGAGCTCCGTGAGTCGGGTCGCGGGTCCCGTGGACTCGATCGCCGCAGGGATACCCGCGTTCACCTCATGGAGAGGACGAACGGGGAGATGCTAAAGTTAACAAGCATCTGCCCGTTCTGCCTAGTGACAGTGTCACTGATCTCTGCTCCCTGTGATTGGGAGCAGAGATCAGTGACATGTCACATGTAGCCACTCCCCCCACAGTTAGTAACACATCCCTAGGTCATACTTAACCCCTCCCTAAAATGTTTTTTTAAATATTTTTTGGGGATATTTATTATAGCAAAAAGGTAAAAAAAAATCTTTTTTTTTCAAAATTGTCGCTTTTTTTTGTTTATAGCGCAAAAAATAAAAACCGCAGAGGTGATCAAATACCACCAAAAGAAAGCTCTATTTGTGGGAAAAAAAGGACGTCAATTTTGTTTGGGAGCCACGTCGCACGACCGCGCAATTGTCAGTTAAAGCGACACAGTGCCGAATCACAAAAAACGCACTGGTCAGGAAAGGGGTAAATTCTTCCGGGACTGAAATGGTTAAAGAACTTTTAGTAAGCAAAAAACAAATTAAAGCCTAACTACAATTTATATTATTTATGCAATTACAACAGTGATTCCTTCTTTTGGAAATAAAGATTTAAACTATCCTGTATTGAATTGTATTGTAACTGTACTGTCTGCTCTCATGTTGTAAAGTGCTGCACAAACTGTTAGTGCTACCGTGTTTCCCCGAAAAGAAAACCGGGTCTTATATTAATTTTGGCTACAAAAAACACACTTATGCCGCGCACTCATGATCGGAATTTCTGACGGGAAATGTTTGATGTGAGCCTGTTGTCGGAAAGTCCGACGGTGTGTATGCTCCATCGAACATTTGCTGTCGGAATTTCCGCACACAAATATTTGAGAGCAGGTTCTCAAATTTTCCGACAACAAAGGAAAGTTCGACTCTGTGTACACAAATCCGACGAACAAACGTCCACGCATGCTCGGAATCAAGCAGAAGGGGCCGCACTGGCTATTGAACTTCCTCTTTATAGTCCCGTTGTACGTCACCGCGTTCTTGAGGTTCGGAATTTCCGACAACATTTGTGTGACCGTGTGTATGCAAGACAAGTTTGAGCCAACATCCTTTGAAAAAAAATCCATGGTTTTGTTGTCGGAAAATTCGATCGTGTGTACGGGGCGTAAGGCTTATTTTCAGAGGATGTCTTATTTATTCACGGGATTAAAGTGGTTGTAACCCTAAAAAAAAATTTCTGTGCCTTGAAAGCATGATATATAGCACAGTGCTTGTGCTGTGTCATTTAGCCCTCTCCATGTTCTAAAAATCAATCTGGAATAAATCAATAAAAAATAAAAAGTTCCTGTGTCACCCCACCTCCCACTGTCAGCTCAGGAGTCAGTTTTATCACTTAAAAATATCCACCTTGCTTAAAATCCTTATGAAATACTTTAGATAAAAATATTATACTGGTACATTAGTGTGTCAACAGTGTGTCCACAGTTTTATACTGTAGAAAATACCTTTACAGCTCCCTTGGGCATTCACGTGATCTGCTCTTCTTCTCTAAGATCCCCGGGACGAGAGAAGAGAATGTCTGGTGGCTGTAAAACATTGTGTTATTCATACAGAAATAAACAGAGACACTGCACGAGTATACAGTAATGGATTACAGATTTTTTAGTGAACTTTGATAGGGCTTATTTTCAGGGTAGGGCTTATATTGCAGCCCACCTGATAATCACGCTAGGTCTTACTTTCGGGGGTAGGGCTTATTTTCGGGAAAACACGGTATAGTATATAAAGCCTGTGTAATAATACAATAATAATAATAAAGACTGACCACTGTAAGCACCGCTGTCAGTGTTGTATGGTTTGCCCCAACCTCTGCAACTGCTGCTTTTGCTGAAAAGCTTAGTCTGTTAAAGTAAGTAGAAAATTGAAAATCTACTGGCAGGATCAATAGGTTAGAGAAACAAAAACTTCTGTGTTAGGGCTCTTTCACATGGGGCGGATTAGTGATGATCCGCCCCGTGACCACCCGCCTTCTCAGCGGGGATCGCTCCGCCGATCCCCGCTGAGCAGGAAAATGACAGGTCCGTCGCTGCACTCTGTGCAGCGACGGACCTGTCAGAGCGCCGCTCTCCCCTATGGGGGATCGGATGATGACGGACCATAGAGTCCGTCGTCACCCGATCCGATCCGAAAGTGGATGGAAAAGTAGGGTTTTCCTCCATTACATTTTTCGGATCGGAGCGGGTCGGATGTCAGCGGACATGTCACTGCTGACATCCGACGCTCCATAGGGATACATGTATGTCCGTTTTTCATCCGAAAACAGAAGGATGAAAAACGGACATACGGATCCTCCGTGTGAAAGAGCCCTTACTGCTATTGACAGACTGCACCCTTCGAGGGAGATTTACTAAAACTGGTGCACACTTAATGTTGTGCAGCTGTGCATAGTAACCGATCAGCTTCTAACGTCAGCTTGTTCAATTAAGCTTTGACAATAAATCCTAGAAGCTGATTGGTTGCTGCTCACAGCTGCACTAGATTTTGTATGCTCCCATTTTAGTAAATCACCCCTTTGTGTAATTAGGAATGAGTGAATCAGACCTGGTTTGGTGAACACAATGGGAAGTTCATAAACCCCAAACTAAATGGAGAACCAAGTTTTTTCTGGTAATTTTCAAGGCTAATAGGCAAGCTATTGTTGAAAAAAGGGCATGGCGAGCTGAACAATTCCACAGGAGACACATACCAGTGCAAAAAAAATTTTTTTTTTTTTCAAATACTGTTCAGCAGGGAGAGCAACTTTTCATGCGTATGAGACTTGAAGGACAACATTGAAAATACTCCAGTTTCTAAATAACATGCTTGGGGAGGCCTTAAAGCTACACATGGTGATGTTACTGGTCAAATATGATCATGTCCATCTTTGGTCAATCACTTCACCCAGAAGACCCTGTTCCTTTGTTTATACTCAGCTGTCACCTGCTGGTCGAGCAGTCATTGGGAGAGGATTGTGCACTTGATGGCCTTGGCATCAGGAGTAGTGAGTATTTTTTTTTTTTTTTTACAGATAGCTGGTTTACAGGAGTTTGGCAAAAGAGTTGTTTTTACCTCACTTGTACTTTGAAACCAATGTGAACCAATTAAATCAGTCCCCACTGTAGAAAAAAACTGTTATCAACTTACTTTTTTTTTTTTAAAGAACTAATCAAATAAACATTCAATTGCAGATGTTTACAAAATGTCTGATTTTTCAACTTTTACAGTAAGGACACAGTGATCTAAACCAAGTGCCTACACCCTTTTCCTTAATTTAACTAAATAGAATTATTGGACTGTCTGGAGTCTAGACAGTCAAACTGTATTTAAGCCACCAATACAGCCAATGATTTAACTGTTCAATCATTACAGTGAAAAGAATGATAAAGATGTTTTAGGCGTTAAGGCACAGAGGTTTTCTACCCTAATACAGAGAATGTATTGTCCTTCTGACTTTACAACCACTTTGAAGTCTAATTGTCACAGGCAGCAGGGGACTGCTGACTTTATCTAGAGGTTTTGGGAACTTTTTGGGTAAAGGACCTGACAACAGAAGCATAGTGAGAATCCAGGACAGAGCAGGAACTGAAACCTGAGCACAGTGCAGACACACAGGTGGGCAAGTACAGGGTCACAACAGAAAAAGGAGTAAACTACATTGCTTGCCAGTTCATGGAAAATTGCTTTCACTGGGATGCAGAAAGAGGAAGCATCTGGCCTTCATTAAGGCAGTTAAAAGCAGGGGTCTCAAACTGGTGGCCCTCCAGCTGTTGAAAAACTACAAGTCCCATGAGGCATTGCAAGGCTGACAGTTACAAGTATGACTCCCACAGGTAAAGGCATGATGGAATTTGTAGTTTCGCAACAGCTGGAGGGCCGCCAGTTTGAGACCTCTGAGTTAAAGGCATGAATGAACTTGTGTGGTAGGACAATGTTGAGTATGAAGCACACAGGATTATTTGCACAAAATAAAAACTAAAAATATACAAAATGTTTTATTTTTTCAATGTGTTGTTATATGGGGTAGTTAGCTCTTGTTGTAGATGTATTTATACAGTGAGTCCACAGCAGACAGGAACCTTTTTAAAGGCTTGGTAGCCCACTGTTATTTAAAAGAAAGCAAAAGTTCCCAAATGAATGGCTTCCCAAGCAGGGATCTTCTACAGCTTCAGCAGAAAATAAACACTGGAAAATGCCGAGCTACCTGGCTCATAAGCTCACTCAGCTTCAACTGCAGTACCACACTGTACCTCTTACCAGTCTCTCAGACTGTGTTGTCCAGCTCTCTTGGATACTTGGCTCTCTAGCTTTTATTCGAAGCACCCTGCTGCATGGCCCACCTCTGGCCTATGGACTGGGGTTCTCCTGACACCCCCGATAGGAGCCAACCTGACTCCTAGAACTGAGACCCTCTGTCTCTTGGCTTCCAGTTGGGCCCACTTACCTCTCGATGAGACCTTCTGTCTCTCCCACTGGTTCAAACTGGGAGCCCTGAGCTATCCTCAGACATGAATATATAATGACACCACACACCTGTGTACTCAACCAGGTTGCAGGTGTTTAGCAAAACCTGGACACAGGATTGAATATTCTGATCCAGAGCTGCAAAATCCAGAGAAAGCCAAATACAGAATTTTCTCTGCCCAGAAACACTAGTCTGGAATGTCTCATTTACCCTAAATGTGAATCCTGTGTCACATTTTCCCATGTTCTCACAATGACAGAGTCTTGTCCTGTCACAGTGTGTATACATTTCTGTTTTATCACATCTATTTTAATGTACTATAATTATACAAAGAGTCCTTTGGTTTAATAAAATGGCAAAAATGTAATTCTCTTCAGAATCTTTCTGTTTCACATTCTTTGACATATTTGTACCTAAGAGATTACAAACCTTCTCATCTTGTCAAGTTAGACATTTTTAGGGCAAGACCTACACTACATTACATAAACCTTTTCTACTGATACTAGTCATCATTTTCATGATAAAAGGGAGATTTTGGTTTTGGTGGAGAACCACCTGTGTGTGATTGCTGTATCTACTAATAGTTGTACCATGGCTTTCGTAAATTAGAACTTTACTTGAAATAACTTTTAATTTAATTTCTCGAATTACTTTTGGCTACAGTTCCAGTTTACTATAGAACTCTCATTAGACAACGAAACCACTCACCGCTTTTTTCCACCTCGTCTCCTACCTAAAATAAAAAACTCTTAATATGCTGGAATGATGTGAATCATGTAGTACCTTGATATCTGTCCTTTTGATGGGCATGGAGCAAGAGCCCCTGTTGTTAATTGAACATACAAGCTTTTACTCCTTTCCTGTTATACTGGTGACCCTTTTACATGGTGATATTATGGCTATACCATTGGGGGTTTGGTCCCCATATTGAAGACTGTGCATGTGAGACCATTGGTTATTTCTTGGCCATAGATGGTTAGCCTTAGCTGAGAGGCAGTGGTTCCAATTCAGTTTATTAAGATGCACCTCCATGGGAAACATACATGCTGTGGATTCCAGTCAATTGTATCATTTGGTACCTTTCTACAAAGATCAAGTGTGGGTTTCAATTTATTGATTCTATCACATGTTCTCCTGAAGAAGGATTTCTGAAATGCGTTGAGTCTACATGTGAATTGTGTATGGAGTTTATACATGCCGTGAACTCTAAGTGGAGAGTATTTTAACATGTTTTGTAAACGTGTTTAATGGAATAAAATAAAGTTGTTTTATACTCAGTTTCTCTTTATATGTGCACATGAAGTTCTATGACTACAGATAATGTTTATAGTACTAGATGGCTTACAGGAACATGGGCATATAGTACACACAGTATGGGTTTTCAACAGTTTATAGATATATCTCTTGTACATCTATACATTAAAGTGGCTGTAAACTCTCACATATACCCAGTGAAGTGAACAGCCTCAGATGATACACAGAGATTAAACAAATCTCCCTACATAAGTTTTACTTGTATATCTGCTGTCTCCAGCTTACTATATTCTTTAGAAAGTGCACATTGTGTTAGAATTTTTTCTTCCTGTTCAGCACTGGGAGTGAAGTCTTGGCATACACTGTGTGACAGCTGATTGGAGGAAAGGCACACACCTACCTCCACATAAGCAGAGGAAAGAAGGAATGTGCAGAGCTGTGCTGTGAATAGACCAGCTGTCCGCTAATTTATTTATACCCCCTCCCCCAACACAAATATCAGGCTGGTTTTATTTTGGTTGTGAGAGAACTTGTCAGAATTTATCATGCTGATAACAGAAGAACAGATAAGCAGAAAGACACAGGATTTAGGGCTTTGGAGAGAGATAAGAAAACACTGCAGATATATGTGCCTAGGTCAAATTTCATGAATCAGGCTTACGTCCACTTTAATCTATTATTATATCAAGTTATATATAGTCATATGTGTGGTGCACTCTTCAATACATCTATGACAACTAACAACCAGAACCAGAAAATACATTGTAAAGCAGTCATGAGAATTTATTACATTAAATAGCATATAGCAAAAAAGTGATCCATTGATCACGGCAAAAATAAACACATTGCAACTCAACACCATTAACCCCTTCCCGACCAGCCGCCACAGTTGTACTGCGGCAGGTTGGCTACCCTGGGCGAACCGACGTAACTGTACGTCGGTTCGCCTTTTGACTGCTTGGGGGCGCATGTGCGATGCTGGAGCCGATACGCGTGCCCTGTGGTCGTGATGACCACCGGGCACCCGTGATCAGTCCACACAGAGACAGAACAGAGAACTGTCAATGTAAACAGACAGATCTCCGTGCTGTCAGGGGTGAGGAGAGTGATCTGTTGTTCATACTAAGTATGAACAATGATCGGTCTCCTCACCCAGTCAGTCCCCTCCCCCCACAGTTAGAATCACTCCCTAGGGAACACAGTTAACCCCTTGATTGCCCCCTAGTTTTAACCCCTTCCCTGCCAGTGACATTTACACAGTAATCATTGCATTTTTATAGCACAGAACGCTGTATAAGTGCCAATGGTCCCAAAACTGTGTCAAAAGTGTCTGATCTGTCCACCATAATGTTGTAGTCCCAATAAAAATCGCTGATCACCACCATTACTAGTAAAAAATATAATAATAATAAAAATGCCATAAATCTTTCCCCTATTTTGTAGATGCCATAACTTTTAACTACGCTTATTGCAATTTTCATTACTAAAAATATGTAGAAGAATACATATCGGCCTAAACTGAGGAAAAAATTTGCTTTTTTAAAAAATAAAAACGGGGATATTTATTATAGCGAAAAGTACAAAATAGTTTTTTTTTCAAAATTGTCGCTAGTTTTTTGTTTATATCGCAAAAAATAAAAAACGCAGAGATGATCAAATACCACCAAAAGAAAGCTCTATTTGTGGGAAAAAAGGACGTCAATTTTGTTTGGGTACAATGTCGCACGACCGCGCAATTGTCAGTGAAAGCGACGCAGTGCCGTATCGCAAAAAATGGCCTGGTCATTGAGCAGCCAAATCTTCCAGGGCTGGAGTGGATAAAATGTCACAAAATCTGTCACATAAAAACATCACCGAAACCCCCACATTCAGACCATACACGCTGCCTAAAGATATTCAGTCTGAAAAATCTGAGTATAGTCTAATACTTCCAAAAGTAGCTGTGAACATATTGATAAAGCTTTAGACTCATAGGCCATAAGAGTTTTAGAAGAATTTCTTCATATAGCAGACTAATAACAGATACCACATGTCTTTCCAGAATTTGATATTGATGCACTCCAGGCAACCTGAAGCATAGTATCACTCTATTTCCACATGAAGGTATACAGCCAGAGGTAATGACAATACCTGAATATAAACGCTGTAACAGAATACAATTGTAAAGGCAGGTGTAGAAAGGCAAATGCTTCTATGTCTTTACTTTCCCACACATGGGGCTTAAAGCTTCCCACTCAACTGCTCAGATAATTGCTAACGTCTTAATAGGATTATTGCCCATTATAACAGTACACTGCACTGTCTATACTGTAGTCCTTAGTAGACAATTGCAATCACTGACATTGGCAAAACATCCCTGTTAATTGATCATGCCCATGGTACTTGGTTATATTAATATTAGCTATTATTTCACATCAGCTTGCGCCTTTTTTGCCAATTCACACTAGTTTAATGCAACATATCAAATTATAGAAAAATGCAGCATTACAGACGCTTATTCCCATATCATTGCTTTTAAGCGGTAGTGAACTCAGCCGCTGCATTAAAAAAATACAGGTAAGGCCACTACTACATTACTTTATAAATACAACGCAGTATTAATCTTCCCTTATCTTGTTTTATGTAGTTAATTTTCAATTGGATAGTTCCCTGCTGAAGCCTGCGCCATCTTAGTTGTTCTCTTCGGCTTCCATCACATAGTATATTTCCACTCCTTCTCCTGTATTCTTGCCCTTAATCTCATGCATGCACATTAGAAATTGGCCAAGCCTCAGTTTCATTTATTAATACAATGGGAACCATGGAACCGAGGGCAGATGTTAAAACCCCATATGATGTGTCAAGTCACATGGGGTGTTTCAGGAACTCAACAATGGGTCAGCAATGTCACGATATTGCAAAGCAATGCTTCAAGTGCTGATGACGGAGGCATGGCGATATCATGTGTGGATTGACGGACTGTGCATGTGGCAGTGACTGCACTATACTAAAGATCAGGCTCTTTCTCCTGAAGGGTGCATTTCTGGATCTTTCCTTGCACACAAACATGTTTCTTTTCCTTGTTACACCTACCTTAGCTTGAATGCCTTAAAGCAAAAATAAATGTTAAAAATGCTAGAAAGGAAAGTTTTTTGACAGAACTGACTTATAATTGCAGCCAACAGTGTTCTAGCATTCAAATCACAGTGCTCCAATTCATCTGTTCACCTGTCCTACCTAAATCCAATGCCCCAATACACCTGATCACTGGTTCCCAATAGACATGATTACAGTGCCCCTACAGCCAATGCCAGATTACAGCCAGCACCAGATCACAGCTCGCACCAGATCATAGCCAGCACCAGACCATAGCCAGCACCTGATCACAGCCAGTGCTTGATGACAGTCAGCACCAGATTAAAGTCAGTGCCAGTGTTTCCAGTTAGCTGATTATAGTCAGGGCCAGTGTTTACCTTTTCATCTTGGTTTGCTGCTTTCCAAATGTAATCATTATACAGATGTTTCTACTGTTTTGGGGGTTCAGAGCCTCCAAAAATTGTAATAGGCAGCCATAAAATCAATAGTATAATTTATGCAGTTTAAAGAGTAACTTCACTTATATTGAGAATACCCCCCCCCCCCGGGGATTTTCACAAGTTTGTTACAGATTCCTACCTATTTCTGCTCTAAAGGAAAAGCTGTACCAGTTACATGCACAAGCAATCAATCTCTTTTTCATTATATAAATGCAAAAGTATATACAGCTTATGAGTGTATTGTTATTGCCCATTTCTGTGTTCAGAAATACATCTGCAGTTTTTAGACATCTGCTTGAACAAACAGCCAACAATTTCTACAGTGAGAGTCTTACATTTTGTAAGGCAGTCAGTTACCAAAAACTCTTATGCCCCGTACACATGGTCGGATTTTCCGACGGAAAATGTTCGATGGGAGCTTGTTGTTGGAAATTCCAACTGTGTGCAGGCTCCATCAGACATTTTAAAAAAGAAGAAGAAAAGCAGCGCCGACCTAAGTGCAGTACTGAAGCATAAACATTTTATTACAAGTAGAAATACACTCACTCAGAGTCAGGTAGATACAGGCACATCAGGTAAAAAATCCGTCCGGGAGGCTGTGTGGTGGGCAGCAGGGCTCCACAGGGGGTGATCCTATGTGCTGGAGTGTGTTACACTTGTCTCTTTGTCCCGTCTGGCGGCGCCGGTGGTAACCAGTGTCACAGGCTGGGTTGAGACAGGCACAGCGTGGATCGTCTGTTCGTAGTTGTATTTCCCGGGTATTAGTGACGCTGGGGGCGCGCACGCGTTCGGAGCATGGGTGCTCCTTCATCAGGCATCAGACACTGGTTACCACCGGCGCCGCCAGACGGGACAAAGAGACAAGTGTAACACACTCCAGCACATAGGATCGCCCCCTGTGGAGCCTTGCTGCCCACCACACAGCCTCCCGGACTAATTTTTTACCTGATGTGCCTGTATCTACCTGATTCTGAGTGAGTGCATTTCTACTTGTAATAAAATGTTTATGCTTCAGTACTGCACTTAGGTCGGCGCTGCTGTTCTTCTTTTTTATCTCCCTCCAAAGGTGAATTCTGCCCTTCAAGCATGCTGCCTCCTGTGTTTGTATCTGTGTCAGTATCTCTCCCCCTGAGGTCATAGACCTATACTCTGTATTCCCCCCTCCCCCCCCTCCATTCTTCCCCTTTCCCCCCTCCCCACTCATCCATTTTATCCCAGTTTTATGCCTGGACTACTGTTCATCAACCCAGCACCATCCCTGGACTCTTTTTATCATTTTTTATCATTTGTCATCATATATATATATATATATATATATATATATATATATATATATATATATATTTTAAAAAAAATTATTTTTTCTTTATAATCTGAATGTATTGTAATTCATACATAACTGTTATATAATTGATATTTTTTACAAGCTATTCTTAATTAATCTTTTATCAATTTTGTTATTACTTAATATCCCTTTGTAAATTGCTCACCCCTATCCACAGCTGTCTTCCCGTAGCGCAACAAAATATTGTAAAAAATGTAAAAAAAAAATTTCCATCAGACATTTTCCATCAGAATTTCCGTCACACAAAATTTGAGATCTGGATCTCAAAATTTCCGACAACAAAGTCCGTTGTTGTAAATTCCGATTGTGTGTATACAATTCTGACGCACAAAGTTCCACGCATGCTCGGAATCAAGCAGAAGAGCCGCACTGGCTATTGAACTTCATTTTTCTTGGCTCGTTGTACACGTTGTACGTCACTGCGTTCTTGACGTTTGGAATCTCCAACAAGATTTGTGTAACAGTGTGTATGCAAGACAAGTTTGAGCCTATTTTCTATGGATTTTGTTGTTGGAATGTCCGATCGTGTGTACGGGGCATGAGGCTGCATTCACACTACAGCGTTTTGAATCGTGGGCAGATTTGCTGCGGATCTGCACATGATTTGAGAGCGTTGAGGTGTGAATGACAAAACGCAGGACTCACATTCGAGATGCCATTTATTTGAATGACACCTCAAATCACGGTGCGTGTTTGCTGCGATCGTCACATCGTCGATAAAACGTGCTGCAATCAAGGCAACCCGCATCACGGGATGCATTTCGCCCAAAAATAGTTCAGGAGCAAATTTTGGGCAACACGCGCCCCTCAATGCGGGTTGCCACAATTGCAGCACATTTTATCGCGCGACAATCGTAGCAGACCCGCACTGCAATTTGAGGTGTCATTCAAATGAATGGCATCTTGAATGCGAGTCCCGCGTTTTGTCATTCACAGCTCGGTGCTGTCAAATCGCGGGCAGATCCATGGCAAATCTGCCCGTGATTCAAAATGCTGTAGTATGACTGAAGACTTAAGCACATGGTTAAAAGAAAAAAAACAACCCCATGCAGCAAGATCAATCAACGGCATTAGTAAAAATGCGGACAAATCAAAGTTATGGAATAAGCCCTATCCGAGATTAAATAGAAAGGTTTTACCTTCAGATAGCAGGCTCCCAATATGCGGTAGACCACATCAGGTAGTAAGGTAATTCACTGTAGTATGTATAAGAAACAAACAGCCGCACATAATGTAAAACTGTATGAAAAGTTTTAATGTAAAAAATTATGTTTGTAAGATGTGCACAAGAATTCCAATAAAATAACGCTATGTAATCCTTCAGTAGTATAGGGAGATCAAAATGACTCCATGAGCGTCACCCGACACCTTTTGTCCTATTGGACATCATCTGGGGTGTGAGGATCATGCTCATGATCATGATCGGTATAAATAAACTAACCTTCCATTAGGAAATTGCATCCAAATTGGCAAAAGGGGACACCTGGGTGTGCGAGTCCGAGGTGTTCCAATATGGTGTCGGCATGCGTTCCACGCTTCGCTATCAATCTCTAATTTTATAAGAATTAAAAATGGAACATCCCGCACTTCAAGATAAATTAGGGACTAACCACCAGTGCCAGATTTTCTCAATTTTTTTAGGACATCTCCTGTTTATATGCCAATTCCTCTTGTCTTAAATTAAGATTAAACACTTTAATCCCTTGATCTAACGTTGGCGGATATTTTGATATTCATTTTTGTAATATAAGTTTATGAGCCATATACATAGTTCTCAACCACAACACATGCATTTCCGGTATAATCCTTAGCAATGCTATTTTTGTGTAGAGCTTAAGGAATTTAAAGTATCAAATACACCCTCCCAGTAGCGATGCAGTTTGGTATGTTTTTGTGGATCTTAGGAAGGTAATATATCATAGGAATACGGGGGGCTAGTGGAACCAGATAGGCATTCTCCCTTTTGTCTAAAATGAAGTCACGAAACCCCTGTTTAATTATTCCATCCAATTCTCTTTTCTCTTTTCTTTCACAGAGTTGCTTTAACCCAATCTTAACAGATGGATTATTCTGTGATCTTTTTATTGTCAACATATCGAGATCCTTAAGGACAAGATCTTTAAATACCTTGATAGATGAGAGACTGGTCCAGGGGGGATTAAAAAAGGAGGGATTGGACAATCCCTAGTGAATAGGCCCAAACGGGTCCAATCTATTAAGATTGGTCACTGGATCTTAAGTAAATACCTTTGGATATTCAGCTTGCAAATGTATTTGTGAATGTCAATAAATGTGTGAAACTTATTGAGTTTTCTTCAGAGGAACATATTTTAGACCTTTATCTAAGGTAATGGTTTCTTCTTTAGTAAGTTGTGTTTTCCTAAAATTAAAGATACCTGATCCGACTAAGTTCTCCTTCTTTTTCCTTTTGAAGGCACCTTGTCCCCATGTTGATGGGGACAAGGGCCTCATCCCCACAACCCCTGCCCGGTGGTTGTGGGGTCTGCGGGCGGGGGGCTTATCGGAATCTGAAAGCCCCCTTTACCAGGGGACCCCCAGATCCCACCCCACCATGTGAATGGGTATCGGGTACATTGTACCCCTACCCATTCACCAAAAGAAGTGTCAAAATGGTAAAAATGACAGTAGACAATTTGGGACAAGTCCTTTAATAAAAAAAAACTGTCCATTCATCTTCAATCACAGCATCCGATGTTTCGATAAAAAAAAATAACTCTGCCTCCCTCAGCTATATAACAGCTGTCATCACGAAGAGGCTTCAGTCAGCGGGAGCCTACCGTGGAGGCGGTCGTCGGACGCTGTGATCAAAGATGAATGGACATCGCGGGACAGTTTTTTTTTTTTAAATAAAGGATTTTTCCTAAATTGTCTACTGTCATTTTTACCATTTTGACACCTTTTTTGGTGAATGGGTAGGGGTACAATATACCTATACCCTAGGGGGGGCGGGATCTGGAGTCCCCTTGTTAAAGGGGGCTTCCAGATTCCGATAAACCCCCCACCTGCAGACCCCCACAACCACTGGGCAAGGGTTGTGGGGATAAGGCCCTTGTCCACATCAACATAGGGACAAGGTGCCTTTTGGGGGGACCCCAAAGCATCCTTCCCATGTTGAGGGCATGTGGCCTGGTATGGTTCAGGAGGGGTACTCTCTCACTCCCCCTTTCCCTGCGGCCATGCCAGGTTATGTGCTCAGATCAGGGTTTTGGTATGGATTTTTTTTTTCAATTTTGGCTCTGGGTTCCCCTTAATATTCATACCAGACCTGAAGGGCCTGGAATGGATTTTGAGGGGACCCCCACGCAATTTTTTTTTTAAATTTATGTGCGTGGTTTGCCTTAATTTAGTAGTTTTAAACTACATTTTTTTCCTTTAGAAATGTCATTTTGCTATGGTATTGTTCTAAACACGGGAAAAATGCGCTACTTTACAGTCATACTAAGGACACCCCCCAGGCATGATTTTTAAAGGAATATTTAATTTTTATTGTTTCACTTTAAGCATTATTAAAATCGCTGCTCCTGAAAAATGGCCGTTTTTAAAACTTTTTTTTGCATTGATACATGTCCCTGGGGCAGGACCCGGGTCCCTGAACACTTTTTATGGCAATAACTTGCAAATAAGCCTTAAAAATGATCACTTTTGGTTTTTCATGTTAGTGTCCCATAAACTTTAACAATGTTTGGCGGCTTTCGAATTTGCCGCAAACGCTGCATAGTGTTCGCTGTTCGGCGAATAGGCGAACACCCGAGGTTCGACTCAAACAACAGGCTCATCCCTATCAGTCAACTGTGTTTACTCTCTTTAAATCATAATGACACCAGAAACTAGCCAAATGACCCTGATCAAAAGTTTACATACCCCAGTTCTTAATACCGTGTATCGACCCCTTTAACATCAATGACAGCTTGAAGTCTTTTGTGGTATTTGTGGATGAGGCTCTTTATCTTCTCAGATGGTAAAGCTGCCCATCACTCTTGGCAAAAAGCCTCCAGTTCCTGTAAATTCTTGCGCTGTCTTGCATGAACTGCACGTTTGAGATCTCCCTAGAGTGGCTCAATGATATTAAGGTCAGGAGACTGAGATGGTCACTCCAGAACCTTCACTTTATTCTGCTGTAGCCAAGGGCAGGTCAACTTGGCCTTGACATTCATGTTGGAATGTCCAAGTACATCCCATGCGCAGCTTCCCAGCTGATGAATGCAAATGTTCCTCCAGTATTTTTTGATAACATACTGCATTAATTTTGCCATCAATTTTGACCAAATATCCTGTGCCTTTGTTGCTTGCACATCCCCAAAACATCAGCAATCCACCTCCGTGTTTCACAGTAGGAATGGTGTACCTTTCATCATAGGCCTTGTTGACTCCTCTCCAAATGTAGGTTATGGTTGTGGGCAAAAAGCTCAGTTTTGGTCTCATCACTCCAAATGACTTTGTGCCAGAAGGTTTGAGGCTTGTCTCTGTGCTGTTTGGCGTATTGTAAGAGGGATGCTTTGTGGCATTTGGGTAGTAATGGCTTTCATCTGGCGACTCGACCATGCAGCCCATCTTTCTTCAAGTTCCCCCTTATTGTGCATCTTGAAACAGCCACACCACATGTTTTCAGAGAGTCCTGTATAACACCTGAAGTTATTTGTGGGTTTTTCTTTGCATCCCAAACAATTTTCCTGGCAGTTGTGGCTGACATTTTAGTTAGTCTACCTGACCGTGGTTTGGTTTCAACAGAACCCCTCATTTTCCACCTGAAGTTATTTGTGGGTTTTTCTTTGCATCCCAAACAATTTTGCTGGCAGTTGTGGCTGACATTTTAGTTAGTCTACCTAACCGTGGTTTGGTTTCAACAGAACCCCTCATTTTCCACTTCTTAATTAGAGTTTGAACACTGCTGATTGGCATTCTCAATTCCTTGGATATCTTTTTATATACCTTTCCTGTTTTATACAGTTTAACTACCTTTTCCTTCAGATCCTTTGACAATTCTTTTGGTTTCCCCATGACTCAGAATCCAGAAACGTCAGTGCAGCACTGGATGAAAGATGCAAGGGTCTGTCAGGAGTCCAGAAACTCATTGACCTTTTATACACACACACACACTAATTACAATCAAACCTATCACATTTGAGGATGGTTACCTTTAATAGCTATTCAAACCCCTTTGTGTCAACTTGTGTGCATGTTATCAGGCCAAAATCACCAGGGTATGTCAAATTTTGATCAGGGTCATTTGGGTAATTTCTATTGTCATTATGATTTAAAAAGAGTAAACACAGTTGATTGATAATAAATGGCTTCAGCCAAACTCTAACTATGAGTAAAAGAAATGTTTTTTGTTATCATTTATATTCTCTGAAAAATGGCCAAGAAATCATACATTCTGCCAGGGTATGTAAACTTATGAGCACAACTGTATATATGAAAAAAGTATTAATCTCATCATAATACAGTGGCGGCTGGTGAAGTTTTAGGATGGGGGCGCCAGACCCCACCCTTCCCTTTTGACCCCTCTCACTTCCCATAAGCCCCACCCCTTCTAAAATCTACCTACTCCACCCACTGTATTCCACTTGCTTCCACCCATAGTGTTAGGAGTATACAGCTCAGCATCACAAGACAGCGTATACAGCCCCAGCATCACAGGACAGAGTATACAGCCCCAGCATCATAGGACAGAGGATACAGCCCCAGCATCACAGGACAGAGTATGTAGCTCAGCCTCACAAATTAGGGTATATATCTCAGCCTCACAGATCAGGGTATACAGCTCAGGGTATACAGCTCAGCATCACAGAACACAGTATAAAGCTCAGGGTATACAGCTTAACATCACAGATCAGGGTATACAGCTTAGGATATACAGCTCAGCATCACAGATCAGAGTATACAGCTCAGAGTATACAGCTCAGCATCACAGCTTAGGGTATACAGCTCAGCTTACAGATCAGGTTATAAAGCTCAGCCTCACAGATCAGGGTATACAGCTCAGCCCTGCAGATCAGGGTATACAGCTCAGCATCACAGATCAGGGTATACAGCTCAGGGTATACAGCTAAGCCTCACAGATCAGGGTATACAGCTCAGCCTCACAGATCAGGGTATACAGCTCAGGGTATACAGCTCAGGGTATACAGCTCAGCATCACAGATCAGGGTATACAGCTCAGGGTATACAGCTCAGCATTACAGATCAGGATATACAGCTCAGGGTATACAGCTCAGCATCACAGATCAGAGTATACAGCTCAGGGTATACAGCTCAGCATCACAGATCAGGGTAACAGATCAGGGTATACAGCTCAGCATCACAGATCAGGGTATACAGCTCAGGGTATACAGCTTAGCATCACAGATTAGGGTATACAGCTCAGGGTATTTAGCTCAGCTTTACAGATGTTTTGCAGTTTTACAAAAAAAATAATTCTCAGTAAATGTAAACAAGGAAAGATTTTGGGGGGGATTTTTGGATACTCCAATTTGTAAAAAATAACAAAGTTTTTTACATGAAAGACAAGTGTTAAAAGAGTTGGTTATAACACCAACTATGCAGATGAAAGAGAACATCTAAAGGTCAAGTCAGATGTAAAAATTGGTCACTCTACAGTGATATTGGAGTGACTTATCCCAACATGTTTCGCCTGTTAGGGCTTCCTCAGGGAATGTTTTTGAGAAATAGATGTAGTACTGCATAAAACAAAATACAGTTAGAAACATTTCAATAAATTTAATACAGAAAAAAACATATATAGAAATATGCTATATTGGCCACCGCGCCCGATGCCCATCAGCCCTCCAAAGAGAGATCTTTTTACCTGCGAATTGGTGTTGAGCCAAGTAGATGGCAGACACTAGGTAGCATACAAATGAGCTGGCCAAAAAAAGGAGCACAAATGGGGTTATATAACTGGAGTTTATCCAAAAAGAAAGGTGAAAAAATGTGAGTGATGACCAAAATTAGTAGGATCATAACATATAAAGGAAGGCTCGGACTGGGGATTAGTGTGGAGAGGAAAAGGGGACGGGGAAGCAAAGGAATGGGGGAGAGAGGTTGGTTTTGGGGGGAGGGGAAAGAAGAGGGGGAAGGGGAGGAGGGGGGGACCAGAAATAGGGGGGATGAAGGGGGGAAAGGGAGAAAGGCTAGGGAGAGGGCAGGAATAGGGGGAGGGATGTAAATAATCTAAGCTTAAATGAAACATAAACATTTTTTAAATAAAATGGATGCATGCTGCATGGATCAGTCTTTAAAATTCAATGTAGAAGAACTACTAAAAATTCCAATTAATTGGTATAGAGGTAGGTCTTCTTATATATAAAAGGAGACCAGATCCCTGTTTGCGAATCGTCTGTCCCCTTAAAGAAAAGTGGGGATGAAGTTTAAAAAAATAGACGGCAACAGATAAAGAATATATATAGTAGGGCTAAGAACAAATGCATTCTAAATTAGGCAAGATTGATTGAATGCAGCAGCACACAGAGAAACAGAGAGGAAAAGGGGAAGACGTTTTGCTATGTAGTTACCTCGTATATGGAGATGTTACAGTAAGGCGGCCCTTGTGGTGTCTGACAGGGTGTAGCAGTGGGGGAGTGTATTTATGTGTGCCATGCACGTGATATCCAGCAACAACACGTGATGCGAAAACACACACGTCGCGGCACAGAGCACTGGACATCATAAAAATCAGATGCTAGCAACGATACTACAATATTCATAGAGCCTCACGGCCTGAGGGCGGAGAGAGAGAGGTGGTGCAGCTGGAGCTGACATTCCCCAATCAGTGGGCGCATGTCTCGCTCCCCTCCACCCATAGGGCGACGAGTGGCAGTGCATATGTGAAAACAGAATTTTGTCAGTTTCAAAAAAACCCGGCTTGAAACCTCAGTGGGCAAGAAGAAGGGCAGCGATTGTATGGACACTTGAATCTAGTTAGGAGGTGGAGGATGGAAGTGAAATATATAAGCACAACATACATATGTATATATGCATACACATATATGTATATGCATACATATATTTTATTTTATTTTATTTATTTATGGTACTTATATAGCGCCGTCAATTTACGCAGCGCTTTACATATATATATTATACATTCACATCAGTCCCTATACCCTCAAGGAGCTTACAATCTAAGGTCCCTAACTCACATTCATACCTATACTAGGGCTGATTTAGACAGGATCCAATTAACCTACCAGCATGTCTTTGGAGTGTGGGAGGAAACCGGAGTACCCGGAGGAAACCCACGCAGACACAGGGAGAACATGCAAACTCCAGGCAGGTAGTGTCGTGGTCGGGATTCGAACCAGCGACCCTTCTTACTGCTAGGCGAGAGTGCTACCCACTGCGCCACTGTGCCGCCCTATATATATAAATACATGAAGAGACCGCAGGTTACCAATAATGGAAGGCGATGGGGCAGCGGCACAGCGAGCAACAAAAATTAAGAAAAGAAAGTCCTAATGGAACACCTGTGTCCACAACAGAATCAGCCATACACTACAGTCATCCATCCCATACACGTGAATCAACCCTGTTACAAAATATTCACTATAAATTGGCCTACTCGGTCTGTGAAGACAATGGTCACATTTAACCAGATTGAAATCGCCAAAACGTGACTCTGGGAAGTTCATGGGTTCCGTTCAGAAAAAAAAGAAAGGGATTTTGAAAAAATAAGTCAACTAGGTAACACTCAGGCATATTCCAGATGATTTGGTTGCTCAGCAGGGGAACATCAGATCGATGGTTCGTCCTATGTGTGAGTGTGGATCGCAGTTTAGATTAATCAGGGATTACATTGGTCAAGGAAAACAATAACGGTATAAAGCAAAGGGTTCACCCGAAAAAGATCACCATTATGACGTCTTGTTCCGTGTACTTGCATTCCTTACAGGTATGAAATTCATACAGGCGATCCACTCACTCTGCGATAAAGTCCATGAAGCATCGGGATAAACTCGTCAGTGGGAGGTAGGTTTTGTCCTGTGGATGGGTGGGGGCAAAGCTGTATAATTCCTGAATATTTACACCAAAATCATTTTAAATATTGCAAAAGACATAAGGGGGTCTAGGTATTCCAATCATAGATTACATATGCCATTTATATTAGATCAAAAATATAAGAATTAAGAGAAATATTAGAGAAAATAAAAAAAGACAGTGCTTGTCAATTTCAAAATATAAAACCATATGTGTAAGAAGAGAGATTCCCTTATCCGTCAAGATAAGAAAAGACAGGAAGAAGAAGAAGAGAGAAAGAGGGAAGAAAGAAAGAGAAGGAAGGGTCTTCCATGGTGGTAGTGTGGCCCACACCCAAAAAATGCATATCGTTAATAAAAAAAAAAATGAAGGAATTATTGTGGCAACAACAATGAATAATCAAAGTCATGGGGCAAAAAATGTTTAACCCAAGGTTTCCAAATTTTGTTGAATTTACTGATATTATAATTTTCTATGGCCATCATTTTGGCAAATAGAAGGGCCTTCAACATCCTATGTTTGGCTTCAGCCACAATTAAGGTGGGAGATTTCCAAACCTTGGCTATAGTTTGTTTGGCTGCGGTTGTAAGATTAATGAGAAGTTGAAACTGAGTATCAGTAAGTGCAGCTGGTTTAATATTTAGGAGGGCCACATCTGGGTCTGGGAGTATAGAGATTTCCAAGGCTTTAGAAACCATATCAAATATCTTTCCCCAGAAATCTTGGGTTACCGGACATTGCCACCAAATATGGAAATGCGTACCTGGTGAGGAACATCCTCGAAAACAATTTTCTGGGTATGCTGGGATAAATTTCGCAATCCTTGCTGATACCAAATACCAACGTGCCATAAATTTGAAATTGGTTTCTAATGCATAACAATTTGGGGAAGAAGTTTTGGTGGCCAACCAAATATTGGACCAGTCATCTTCGTCAAATGTACGATTCAAATCATGTGACCACTTGGCAACATATGAGGGAAATGAGTCGTTAGGTATAGCGGTGATATGTTGATATAGGAGTGAAATCAATCCTCTAAAATGTGGGTCACTCTTGCAAATTCGTTCAAATTGTGACATTTGGTTAAGAATTGGACCTGTACTAATGACAGGTGTATAAAAATTCTTGATTTGCAAATAACAAAAAGATGCAGTCCTAGGAAGCCCAAAAGTTTCACAAAGTGTAGGGAATGTATGAAAATCAGTGGAAGATGTCACATTCATAGTTGACCATGCTTCAAAAGAGTTCGGAAATTTCCAGGCAGGGTAGATAGCTGGATTCTTGAGGAAAGAAAGGAGGGAATTATGTGGTGATTGAAGATTATGAGAAATTTTAAATTTGTCCCATATAGCCAAGGAATGTTTAGTAGTGGGATTGAAAAGGCGGGCTCTATCTTTAGGCTGAAGCCATAGCAGATTAGCCACAGAAATGGGGTCACTGTCAATGGATTCGACAGCCACCCATAAGGGGATTTCTCTAGTAGCATGATACTTAGGAAGCTGTGATAATTGAGCCGCGTAATAATAGGAAAAAAAATTTTGCACGCCCAGCCCCCCTTTATTTTAAGGAAGATAAAGTGTTACAAGAGGTATTCGGGGTTTGGTAGGTCCCTATATAAATGATATACAGTAACCCTTCTTTGTACTAGTTTTAAGAAATATGATGGTATTGAAATAGGAAGTACTCTAAATAAATACCGAAATTTTGCTAATATTGTCATCTTTATAGCATTAATTCGCCCTAACCATGACAAGAGGAGAGAAGACCACTGTTTCATTAGTCCGGTGATTTGTTTCAATAATGGAAGGTAGTTTGCTGCAAAGAGATCTGTCAAGGAGTTTGTAAGTTGGACTCCTAAATATAAAAGTTGGTGAGGTACCCAGTTAAAAGGTAAAGAAGATTTAGCTTGCATTAGTTCTGTGTGTGTTAAAGAAATATTAAGTGCATTAGATTTTGTAGTGTTAACAAACAGACCGGAAATATGAGCAAATTTATCTAGTAAGTCTAGTAAATTTGCAGCAGAAACATTTGGATGAGTTAGGAAAATTAAAACATCATCTGCAAATAGACAGATCTTATGCTGTAATCCTCCCAACTCAATACCTTTAATATCAGGATTGGCTCTAATTAATAGTGCCAAGGGTTCTATGAGAAGGATAAAAATCAATGGGGAGAGGGGACAACCTTGCCTCGTACCTCTCCTAATGTCTATCATTGCTGATTTGTACCCAGCATATTTAACATATGCCCATGGATTATCAGATAGAGAGGAGATCCAGGTCAAAAAATGATTCCCAACACCCCTTTATGCAAAATATATTGCATGTATTGCCAAGTGACAGAGTCAAATGTCTTCCTGACATCTAAAGAAAGGAGGCACGTTGGGATGTGTCTATTTTTAGCAGCATGAGTGAGTAAGAGGGCCCGTCGAATATTATCTCCGCTTGTCATGTGGGCATGAATCCTGTTTGATCATGATGGATTAGGTGACCTATAATGGGATTGAGACGATTCGCTATAATTTTAGCTAAAAGTTTAATGTCCAAATTTAGTAGAGATATAGGACGGAAATTGGTCCAAGAGGTGGAGTCTGATCTGGGATCAAGTGTTCCTTCTTCCCCCTTTTTTTTGAGGGTTCCTTCCTTAAAGTGGGGGTCCACCTATCTATCGTTTTTTTTTTTTGGAGTTCATTCACAAACTTTTCTTCTCATGATTATCTACTCACATGTTCTGTGTAATAAGTCCGCCTGTGTTCGATTTTGTTGTAAAGAATAACTTATAAAATTCACTGAAGGCGGTTTCCATCTTCATTGTGGGCATTTGAAGCCCACAAGCATGTATTTCCTGGATGCGGAGAATGCTGGGAGCAGAGATGTTGTGATGACGCTGTTGCTCAATGCATGCTGGGAAGCCTGAGACTAGCTCCCAGGGGACTGTGGGAGGTCTGGGAGAGGCTAGAAACACGCCTATTCCCATGGGAGGAAAACCAGGAAGTGCTAAGAAGATTAGAAAAAAAAAGGTAATTACGGCGATTTAAATTTTTTTACACAGCATGTCAGCATCTAGGCAAGGAAGAGAATGAATAGAGATAATGTTCAAAATTTGGGTGGAACCCCGCTTTAAATATAATTCGGGATGTTGGCAACAATTTTGAGAATTTAATTTTTTCTCTTCATGGTTCATTACTTTACTCATAGTTATTATGGAGGTCAACGTTTCCATCCTAAATGTGTGCCCATTAAGTATAGAATTGAAAGCTCTGGTTAATATAGGTGTCAGTATGGGAACAAACAATTTATAATAAGATGCTGAAAACCCATACAGCCTGGTCGTTTATGAGGTTTTAAAGTTTTTATGGCATTTTGAACTTCTAATTCTGTAATGGGACTCTCTAGATGGGCAAGCTGTTCATTGTCTATAGTGGGAAGATTGATAGAAGCAAATAGGGTATCTGCTTTCGTCTTGTCAAAATCTGAGATGTGAGAATAAAGTTTAGCTAAATTAGAACAGAACACCTCAAGTATTGTAACAGGGTTACTAGTATATGCATCTTGTGACGTAATCTTATTGGTGTCTGAGCATATTTTATTGCATTTAAACTACGTGCCATATAGGTATCAGGTTTATTAGCTTCAAGGTATTGGGTATGCTGACGTTTACACATAAGTCTTTCCGCTGTGTCTGTTAGAAAAAGGTCTAGGTCAAGACAAGCTTTATCTAGTTTTACATTATTGGTAGCAGTTGGGGAGGATTGGAAAGCCAAATGACATGCGTTAAAGTTAACGTCCAGCTTAGCAAATAAGACCTTTCTTGTTCTTTTAGTGGCTGAAGCCTGTTGTATTAATTTACCCCGAATTACAATTTTGTGAGCTTCCCATACAGTAGGATCAGAAACATCTGCTGTGTCATTAACCAAAAAATATTCTGTGAGTGCCTTTTCAATCTGATGATGAGAAGGATGGGTTAACGTAGTATCATTGATATGCCAAATCGTATCCTGTGACCTGGGTATTAGAGGGGCTATGGTGGTATAGACTGCACAATGATACGTCCAAGGGGAGGGAATGATTTTAGAGGAGAGTATCTCCGGGATCATACTAGATAGGACAAAAATGTGGTCTATGCGCGAAAAGGAATTAAGGAATTATGTGGATAAGAATAGTATGTAAAGTGTCTACTAGTTGGGTTAAGTTCACGCCATGTATCTACCAATTTATGTGTGGTAGGTAAATGTTGGAATGTGAGCTTATTGGAGGTATCGAGTGACTAAAGGGGATTTGTCAAGAAAAGGGAAAATAGTCGCATTTGAATCTCCACATATGATTACTGTTCCAAATTTATGCGCTTCTACAACCTGGAAAAGGTGTGACAAAAAAGCCACTGGGCGTTTATTAGGGGCATAATAAGATACAATCGTAATTGCCATATCTAAAATATAACCTGTGAGTAGAAGATATCTGTCCTCAGGATCTTTTAATTGTGAGGTAAGAGTAAATGGAACATTACAATGGAAACCAATCAATGTACCTCGTTGCTTGACTGTGGCTGAAGCTGTGAAAAATTGAGGATAGGAGGCAGATAGAAATTTAGGAGAAGTTTTGTCAGTAAAATGGGTTTCCTGTAAACAGATAATATGTGCTTTTTTGGCTGAGAAAAAGTGCATAGCTTTAGTACGTTTATGTGGAATGTTGAAGCCTTGTACGTTTAAAGATATAATATTTAGGGGTGCCATAACATATACAAGACAAGTATCATGTCAGAAAAAGCAAATTCTGAGACGAGAGCCGCAACTACCACTAGGGGAGAGGAAGAAGAAAGGGAGGAAACTAGGAAAAAAAAAACAGGGGGGCATGGCCTGGACAAGCTAGGAGATGGCTGCCTGAGAGAACAGCTCCCGTTGCATCCCTTATCACCGGTTTTAACGGAGGTAACTTTCGGTTTTCTACTCACGGGACACAATGGAAACGTCCTCCCGCCACACGTCGGCCTCTCGGTCCCGCTCACCTCGCGAAAATCCCGGGAATCCAAGTAAAAATATCCCTGAAATGTTCAGGACACAGAGAAGCAATATGGCGTCGTCCCGCCACAGCTCCTCACAGGATTCAGGATCGCACATGCTGGGACAATTACTCATGCCTCAGGGATCACATCCTCTGGCTTCAGGTCTGACTGAGAACCCTCAACCTCCCGGTCTAAACATACACGACCTGAGGACTATTGCAAATGATATTAAGGACACTCTGTCAGCTGCCATTGCTGAACTCAGAGTGGATATTCATACATTATCTGACAGGGTGGTCGAAGTTGAAAAAACCTCTGCCAAACATGACATCGTCCTCCGCAAAGCTACAAGGAAGATAGACACACATACCCTGCAACTTAGGTAGGCTCAACGCCGCATTGAGGACCTCGACAACCGCGGTCGCAGGCACAACCTCAGAATACGAGGCATGACAGAAGCCATTGATTCTGAGCACTTAACCCCTGCCGCGACTGAACTATTTAATGGCCTACTTGACAGACCACCTCAGACCAGAATTGAAATGGAAAGGATCCATAGGGCACTACGCCCAAAAGGCAGAGAAACTGACCCGCCAAGAGACATTATCTGCTGTATTGTGGATTATAAGATAAAAGAAGACATCCTGAAGCAGGCGAGGAGCAAACATCCACTACAATACCAGGGCGCACATATTCAGATCTTCCAAGATCTATCAGGCATCACCCTGCAGCATCGCAGGGATTTGAAACCTCTCCTCGATGTGTTATGCACTCATGGAATTTTATATAGATGGAAGTTCCCATTCTGCCTAGCTGCCACCCATCTAGGCCGCACAGCCTTTCTCAAAGTACCAGAGGACTTGCCCTATTTCTGTGACAGCCTGGGCATACCCCTTGTGGAGGTTCCGGCATGGTATGCGGAATTCCGCCATTACACTAGCGGGAAACACTCTCCCCATGAAGAAATGATGGAGGCGCAAGCATCACAACCTCGCCGAAGGAGGTCCCCATCAGGCGACCGAACACATGCCTCGTCTCAAGGGATCCAGCGCGGTCATGGCCGCACGCTGTCGCCGAGAGCCCGGAGAGCCCGCAGAGACTATTAAGGTCTGTTACACTTTACAAGTATTCAGAAATTCCAGTCAACCAGACAGGCTTCATGTTTATCCACAGTCTCCACATTCCCTTTAGTGCTTAGTGCGGAGACCATCTTTATGTTTCTCAGCCAACGATTTATTTTCTGGATAACGGATTGTTACCGCAAGGTTTGCCTCTATGAGGAGAATACCACTTAGCCATTCTACTTCATATATATCGCTCAACAATTACCGCTTTCTGATGTTTTAGTTATGGCGATTAGACCTCGGCAGTGACTTTTGCCTGCTATGACACTAGATGCCTTCACACAGAACGATCGTCCAAACCTCCGACAGCGGATCTACACGGCCTTCACCAGCTCAAGATTGACTCTAGACAACAGATCGCTATACATCTGAAAACTACATAACCTGATAATACCTAACTACAGTCAGGCTTCATGTCTTTTCTTTCTCGTTTAAGGGCTTAGGTAATGTTATTTGATAAATGTTTTGATATAGGTAGTAATGCTCATACTAGGACTAGATGTTATAGTTTTAACAGGGTTAGGATTGGAATACCTAGGTATGGGCACAGAGATTGCCATTCCACAGTAGTACATGCTTACTGGTAACATGCGATCTCCAGAAATCACTTGACCTGTGATGTGACAGGCCCCCCTTACGTTCAGCCATAAAAATAACAAGCACTCGACTCTGAGCAGTCTGATGTTCGCCTCACACCCCCCCTCCTTAGTTAGTAAACGCCCCCTTCTTCGCTGCCGCTCCTCCACATGTCTCCTCTCTGCTAGATTCAAACTTCCAACATGCTCGTACACTATTGGTCAAGACTCTGCGACCTGGTAATACTACACTTCACCTGACCTTGTTGTCAAGTGGAATATATTTTCTCACATTCATATGGAGTGGGTAGCTGTACTTCGCAGATAAATCCATACTATGATACACACGCTGAATACCATACCACCCATCAACCTAGCTTCATATGTATGATTTCTGGAGATTTCTAAACATGTATTGATTACTGTCTCTACATTTCTCCAAAAAAGAGGAGATACAGTTAACGATAATGGGGGTTAATTACATAGATAAAACAAGAAAAAAAAAAAAACACCAGAAAGTTAATAATAGGGGGACTCGGCTCTACTGTGGAATACTTAGGCTCATTAGTAAATACATAGAACCAGGTTTATGTTGCTTGATATGATCTGTTATAAGGCTCCCTTTTTGGTATTGTTCACACGAAGGAGACTTTTTTCAAACCATTGTTGTTCATGCGGTATATATACATCAACCCCTATGGACAACCTTATCTACGACACTTGTCACTAATCTGTGTATAACTCTATACATCCGACGCATCCAATAGTAACACAAAAGCTATTAAGACGACACCTACCCCTTTGAAACCTGATCCCCGAGGTTTCAATTATTTCAATTATTACATTCCTTCAAGGGACTTTCTACCGTTTTCATCCTCCTCACTACTAACTAACTGGTTTTACTTTTCTAGGCAGTTATCAGTGCGAATTAGGCTGATATATATATATATAAATAATCTGGTTTATACCATTTCTTACGACATCCTCCACACATGCGACTTCATGGATCGCAACGGCGGGATATATCCCATTTACGTAGATCACAAACTATCTCCTACGTTTGGTACTTCCTAACCCCCCATCAGTGCTGTGAGGAGATCCAGATTCTGTTCTGGTCTGCTTTCCAGAGATACAGCACTGTACGAATCTGACCTATCTCGTTATAGAATAGGTTAGTTAAGTTACCCTCTTTCCCACCCCTCTATCCCAGCCCAATTTTCCTTGCTTTTCTACTTCTATAAAATCACACTACCGGTACTGTATCTCTATCGTAGGAATTTACTTATTGCTGGTCCCATTCTTGAATAAGACGCTTACGCCTCCCAACTGACATGGCAGCTACAGATTCCTATCAACATGGGAAACACGGCCCTCAAAAACCCCAGACGAATTTAAAGATAAAAATATGCTCAATAAATATTAGAGGACTAAACACCCCAGAAAAGAGGTCACAACTCCTATACACGTTACAGAAACACAAAACGCACATAGCGTTCATCCAGGAAACTCATTTTCGCTCTGATAATATTCCCAAACTGGGTAATTATCACTACCCCATTGTGTACCATGCATCCAATGACACATCAAAAACAAAGGGTGTTGCGATTTTAATATAAAAAAACTGTCCCTTACATATCTCGGACACTAAACAGGACCCTAATGGCAGATACTTGTTTCTCAAAGGAACCTTATACAACAAACCCATCACCCTGGCAAATATCTACGCTCCTAACAAACAACAAGTTACATTCTTTAGAGAAACACTACAATCACTCACTGAATTTTACTCGGGGGTTCTTGTAGTGGGTGGAGACTTCAATATTGCACTAAACCCACAACAAGATTCCTCCACGGGTAGGACCTCACTTCCCTACAGAGCGCTCAGAGCCATTAAGAAGCAACTACAGGAACTGACCCTTCATGACACCTGGCGCACCCAAACAATAGGGATTTTACATTCTACTCATCCCCCCACAACAAATATTCCGGAATCGACCATTTCTTCATTTCCCAAACTGATCTACCCCTTCTCAAGCAAGCGACCATAGAACCTATGATACTCTCTGATCATAATCCCATTTCAATCACATTGACTTTCTCACTGTCTCTACATTCTCAGTCGATATGGAGGTTGGACAGCTCCTTACTGACGGATCCTGAACTCACACAACGAATCTCCATCCGACTTATCCACTACTTCCAGGCCATTCATTGGATGAACCTAGCCCGCCCACCATATGGGCAGCACATAAATGTGTGGTGAGAGGAGACTTCATCTCCATAGCCGCTTTCCGTAATAAACAAAGACGAGCCCATATCACTGCTCTCTCATCTAAAATCCATACACTAGAAAGGGCACATAAATTATCCCTCGCCACTAAATCCCTCGAAGAACTCTTACAAGCTAGAGAAGCTCTGAGAGAGGAAATTAATAAAGCATTAAATACATTTTGCAGAACAAATGGTACTACCAATTCGGCAATAAATCTGGGAAACTACTAGCTAAAGCGTTACAACATAAGAAAGCAACCTCTAACATACATGAAATTAAGAACTCAGCCGGGAAATCTTTTACTTCACCGGATGACATCGCCACACAGTTTGTGAATTACTTTTCTAAACTTTACAATTTACCCCCCCCAGAATTGACTGACGGCAACCACGACAGGCAGGCTGCTATATCTGCCTTCCTCTCACAATACGGCATACCACCTATTTCTACTGATGACTCCAAGACCCTTGATTGCCCCATTACTGTCGAGGAAACAAAGGCGGCATTGAAACAACTCAAAACAGGAAAAAGTCCCGGTCCAGACGGACTTACCGTCGGATACTGTAAAACATTTCAGGATATACTTTCCCCCCAGTTTACAAAAGCATTCAACTCATTAGCCTCTTCTCCCCATGGCAATAAAGACCTACTAGAGGCTCATATCACCCTAATACCGAAACCAGGCAAAGACGACACACTAGTCACCAACTATAGGCCCATATCCCTCCTAAATGTCGACTTAAAACTTTACGCGAAAATTCTTGCTAACAGAATACTTCCCATTCTCCCTAAATTGATTTCCCTCGACCAAGTTGGATTCGTCCCTGGCAGAGAAGCCAGGGATAACACCATAAAAGCCCTCCACATACATCATCATCTCTCCTCATCATCCCCTACCAAACAACAAGGTGTTTTTTTATCGCTTGATGCGGAGAAGGCGTTCGACAGGGTGGCATGGGACTATATGTCTGCAACGTTACAAGCATTGGGGTTCCCCACACTTTTCATATGAATGATATTAGCACTATACTCCTCACCCACGGCCAGGATAAGAGTCAATGGTCGCCTGTCGGACGCCTTCTCCGTTTCGAATGGTACTCGTCAGGGATGCCCATTATCACCCCTCATATTCATACTCACTTTAGAACCACTATTACGTAAAATTAGGGCAAATCCTGATATAAAAGGAATAGATATTAACTCCAAACAATACAAGATTGCAGCTTACGCTGACAACATCCTTCTATTCCTTTCAGAGCCTTTGATCTCCATGCCCAATCTGCTAAAAGACTTTGCTTCCTTTAACATCCTATCCAACTTTAAAATTAATTTTACGAAATCCAAGGCCCTAAATATCTCCCTCCCGCAGAGGTTGGTGACGCAATGTAAGATGAACTTCCCGTTCAAATGGGAACCCCATGCCCTTACTTATTTGGGAATACAACTACCAACCCATTTAGATGACCTTTCCGATAGAAACTACCTTCCGATATTCACTAACATACAAAAAGACCTCCTCAAATGGACTTCGGGGCATTTTTCCTGGTTTGGAAGAATTGCTATCATAAAGATGAATATCCTACCCAGATTATTGTATCTCCTACAGACCGTTCCTATCAAACTACCCGCCTCCTTCTTCACCACGTATAAGAAAATTTGCAGGAACTTCATTTGGACAGCGAAATCCCCTGGATTGAGCTGGGAAAAATTAACCACCCCCAAAATAAAAGGAGGTCTGAGTCTTCCCGACATTCACAAATACCATTCAGCTTGCCATCTCACAAGGATAATTGATTGGCACATTCATCAATCCACTAAAGCTTGGGTTGACCTTGAAGACTCCTTTGCACCAGTTCCTCTTGCCCATCTACCATGGATTACTTCACAAGCTACACCGAAAGAATACTCCTCACACCCTCTAACAGGACCTACACTCGCCACCTTTAGACAAATATCCCAGACACTTCACTGGTGCCCTTCCCCGGGACCGCTAACCCCTTTAGTTGACAATCCTGACTTTGAACCGGGAGTACAATCACACATCCAACCTCATACCCAGATAATAACACCTCTTAGAACCTCACAATTTTTCCATAATGGAAAGCTGCTTCCTTTTAATGCACTACTCTCTCACTTTCTAGACTACCACATACCATTCTTCAAATTCCTCCAAATTAGACACTTTCTGAGCGAGGCCAGACCCACATCCCAGTGGTTTAGAGACCTGACACCATTTGAAACACTAGCTCACCGCCACAAAAACACCTTATCTCAGAAATGTATTCACTTCTCTTCAGTGAATATGACCCCAAAATAAATACAACCAACCAAAAATGGGGAATGGAATTAGGGTTAGACCTCTCTTCTGAATACTGGATAAACATATATGACCACATCCATAAGGGATCCATAAATGTATCAGCACAGGAAAACTCCTACAAACTTTACTCGAGATGGTATAGAACACCAGATATTATACATCGCTATCACCCATCTATCTCACCCCTTTGCTGGAGATGCAACGCTGCCAAAGGTTCTTTGCTCCATATATGGTGGAATTGTCCACAAATTAAACTATTCTGGCAAACAGTACATGAGACGATAACTTATATCACAACCTACGCCCTTTCCTTTACGCCGTCACAATACCTACTACATCACTCATCCATTCCACAATACGCTTACAAAAAATCCCTTGTACTTCATCTCGTAAACGCTGCTAAACAATGTATACCAGTACTGTGGAGAAGTACTGACCCTCCTACTTTAGCAATGTGGTTCAAACGCATTGACAAAATATCTGAATTGGGAAATCTAATTCATCAAGCTAACGACAATCCCTCTAAATATGGGAAGATTTGGGTGTGTTGGACTCACTTCAGGGCTTCTCCAAAGTATCAAGAGTTCCTTCACAACTCATAATACCACTTTTACATATAGGAAAGATTCTATGGTTCTTTGTGGCTGCCATGTTGGTTATACTGGTTATTTTTGTACAACATGACCTCTGTAAGAGCTGTCCACCCCTCAATATATAATCCTAAAGTATTAGATAACCATTACCTGCACTGCAATTCCTAGAGGCGAAAAGACCTCTTTCAAGATACTAAGTACCAGCTTTATCCCTAACAAACGTTTTACTTTATTTACTTGGGTTTCCCTATCCCCTGAAAGGCAGAAGATTAGGTTTCTCTCACTTCCACTCCTTCTACAAAGGCATGAGGTACACCACTCCATGAATATGTAGATTGACAATATTAATAATTCATGGGCGACTTTCATTGCCATCTCCCTCGCACAGTATGCTCCCATCAGGGGTGCGAGGTGGAGCACTGGCATTTCTCGATCTACCTGACAGGCACATACAATCCTCAAGGCCTACTGAATACACTAAAGTTATCTACTACCTTAACTTAACTTTATTTTACAGTTTTAAGTTCTGATATGTTGTGTTCTTGGGTACGATCATTCCCATTTGTAGTATATCGCAAATATGTTTACGATATTATCTTTCAATGCGAAATATACTTTGTTTATTATACTTCTGACTGACACAACTGTGTAGATTGTACTCTATGCGATTTGTTATTGTACCATTTATTGCTTTATCAATAAAAATTATTTGGAAAAAAAAAAAAAACAGAATAAAATTGATCAACCCTAATGGGAATAAAAAATATATATAAATAGTATCCGAACAATAGGGTATGAGAACAACTCAGGGGTATGTCGAATGAACCCCGAGCGGTTCCAGGGCCACCATCAGAATCCCACATAACGTTATCAGGAGACTGAGAGTGGTAAAGGGGGCAGCAAGAGACACTCCCAAAGGCCGAACATTACCGGAGAACCACAAACCATGTAAAAAAATATGAATGCAAATACAATCTCAATTATAGATATATTAAAGCAAATTTGATTTAGCCAGATTTGACCAAAAATGTAAAATACCTGTTAGGCAAAAGAAAAATTTAAATAATAAGACAAAAGCATCTTAAGCTGTTAGGATTACTAAATTTTTAGATTATGAGGATTAACGAGATATAATGTGCAACAGGTGTATAGAAAGAAAAATATACTTGTATCAATAAACCCAAAGGCATATTGATTCTTATTCATGCAGAGACTCTGCATACAGAGACCAGGCCTGAAATAGCAATGCATCTCACCAACCTGAGAAGACCTAACAAATGATTATGGATAAATTACAAGAATTAAAATCAAACACATAAAACACACAAAAAAATAAAGAAAAATAAAATTAAAATTAAAAAAAAGGGGAAAAAGGTCCTGGATAAGTTCCTGGTAAAGGATCAAAATATTAGGTCAAGTCGGGATAAGTATCTAGTCCAGAAAAATTAGCATTGTTATTAAAGGCGTATACCAATTAATGTAAATTGCTGTATAGTGAGGGCAGACACAAAAAAGAGTTTGAGCAGCAAAACAATTTTCAATCCATCGTATCTTCATTGGTTGGGGATGAATTATCATAGCGTCCACGCTTATGTAATTTTTGCCTTGTAGAGATGGAAGAACCAGTCTGTCATCTTTTGCTGTGAATGGGAATGAGAGGCTGATCATCTGCGCGTATGATCACTGGGTGAAACTCAATCTGCAAAGCCCATTTCTATTAAGGCCGACTGTAGTACAGCAGGGGTTCGACAAATGTATTTAGTTTCAAGGTGAGTGAAGCGGAGAGAAAATGGAAAACCCCAATTATATGCAATTTGATTGCGTTGAAGTATTAATATTTTGCTGGTCTTTGCTCCAGACTCAGCTCTCACATGTCCGCTCCTGTTGCCATCTTGGACACAACCTCTCACTGTTACACAGATTGTATTGGACCAACACTTTCATGTAGACATATACCCACGTTGTTGGTCCTGGTCTTCTGCTATCTACCTCTGCCATCATCTTGTGTTCTCTCTCTGCTGTTAGTATCTGCTGCCTGTGTGCTTTCTATGTAAAGATGTCTGCTTTCTACCTCTGCCATCATCTTTTATTCTCTTTCTGCTGTCAGTATCTGCTGCCTGTGTGCTTTCTATGTAAAGACGTTTGCCTTCTATGTGAAATATGTCTCTTTGATTATTCCCTGTTCTCCTATTTATGTCTGAACCAAACCTTTTTGGTTCAACTTGCTGTAAGTTATTTACCCCTTTTGCTTATACTCATGTTAGTTTCTTTTTCTATTCTTATGTATAGGTCCTGCAGAGTGTTTTCAGTAAAATATTTTCTCATTGGTACAAACCTAGCACACTGGGCCAGAGGAATGAAGTTCATGAATCCCTAAAACATATTGGCTTCTGTTATGTCATTTTGATAAAATTACTTCATTACTAATTGATGTACATCCAATGTCTTTATGCTTATCCCATCCTGACAGATCTTCCTAACATATGCAGTGGCGGTTGGTGCTCCATCCGGGGGTGGCAAACAGACCTACCCGACCCCCCCCCCCCACTCCGCAAATCGCGTTCCTCATGCTTCCTGATTGGCCGGGAGGAGAAGCAATATAATATTAATATCCCCCAGAGGAAGGCACATGATCCCTGTGCCGAATACGCGTCGGGGAGGGGTAGGACGGAGCTGTCAGCAGTTGAGGAGGATTTTACATGCCACACCGCACGCCATACGAATTGCTGCTTTCCTTTTTAACCTGTACAGTTTGGTGCACTGTAGCACCCATCTAATGTGAGTACCCTCCTGGAGGACTTTTTTCATCCAATAAATGTCCTTGCTATATTACACTATGGAGTTCTTCTGTTTGTTTCTTCTATGAATGTGGATCTTGGCTTTACCTGTGAGGAGTGTTTTGCATCATTGTATCCTGAGTGAGCCCAGGAGTGGCCCCAATGCGTATTTTGACACCGTTTAATTACTGTGTCACACGATTAAAGGTGAGCGCAAGCACATGTGGGGTGTCACGGGAGAGCACATCTTGCTTGTTGTGATTCAGACACCCATCAGAAGAAGCATGATGAACACTTATTTTATGGACACTATTTATTCACGTTTGTTTTCTGTGATTTGTATTTGCTGATTATGTTGAACACTTAAATGTCACAGGAAAGTGTTTGGCATTGATATGTATTTTAGCACGGTGCACTTTTCAAAATTATTACCAAAAAAATTATTACCACGATTGCACTTTTTCTTTATGCACTTGTTGATTTATCAATATATATAAAATATTTGCACTTTATTTACATGTACGGTTTCATTAACATATTTATTAAGGTTTTATTTAAATATTTTTACACGGCATCTCTCTTTTTTATATGTGACATTATATTAGCGCGGGCACAATTAGTGTTTAGGGAGTGTTTGGGGCGCAAGCGATGCTCCCCGAACACTCCCCACTCTACACTTTTTCGTCCCTTGTCTGAGTTTGATTGGTGGCACTGCGTCGTCACTTTCGGTTTCCTGGCCATAAATCAGTGAGTCACGGTTAGACAGTGCAGGCGGATTGAGGAAGGCCCTGAGCGACGCCTCTGAGTAATGGTAAGTGCCGGCGCCACGGGCCTCAGGCTCAGACATCTCCTGCACTGCACTCGATCTAGCCGCCCGCCCCTCTTTTCCTATACACACACTTCCCTGCGCTTCTCTGCAGTCAATCATTTATGATTCTAATCTCCACTCAGACAGACTGGGCCCAGTCCAAGGCAGATGATTGTGGCTGGACTGGAGCCGTGATCAGGGTGACATTTTAGAGAATAATTCTGCTCTACCTGGATGTCATGTGTGTGAGTTAGCTGTATACACTACACAGATATACACAAATTGTGATTACATCTGTCCTGTGTAGTGTATACAGCTGGTGGGCACAAATGAGACAGCTCTGGTGGGCACAGTTGAGTCCGCACTAGTGGGCACAGATGAGACAGCACTGGTGGGCACAGATGAAATGGCAATGGTGGGCACAGATGAGATGGCACTGATGGGCACTTGTGGGCACAGATAGGCTGCACTGGTGGGCACAGATGAGACGGCACTGGTGGGCACAGATAGACTGCACTGGTGGGCAAAGATGAGACCGCAGTCATGGGCACAGATGAGACCGCAGTAATGGGCACAGGTGAGACCGCAGCGATGGGCACAGATGAGACTGCACTTATGGCCACTGGTGGGCACAGATGACACGGCACTGGTGAGTACAGATGAGACCAGAGTAATGGGCACAGATGAGACTGCACTGGTGGGCACCGATAAGTTGCACTGGTGGGCACAGATGAGACCGCAGTGATGGACACAGGCAGGCGGCCCTTATGGGCACAGATAGGCTGCACTGATGGGCACGGATGAGACTGCATTGATATGCTGCACTGATGGGCACTGAGGCCACACTAATGGGCACTGATAAGACAGCACTGATATGCTGCACTGATGAGGCTGAACTTATGGGCACTGATAGGCTGCCTTGATAAGCAATGGACACCATCCACTGCCCTACTGACACCGTCCACAGCCAAATATCTGTAGGAGGGGTTTCCACCATCCTTTCTAAGTTTGCAGTCATTTTTTATGTCTTATTTTCTCTGTGAATTTTTTTACATTTGACGTTACATATCACAGAGACCGCTATTGTGGTAATATTGAAGTTTAATGAGATTTCCATACATTAGAGGGTTCTGCCATTATTGTGTTATTGATTAGTAAGTTACAAGCAGTTTAAATAAGGGGTATCAAGCAGCACTCACAAATTGTGAGTACATCTGTCCTGTGTAGTGTATGCAGCTATATACACCCACCTTCTTCCGTCCTGTATGTAGAGACCGTCCTCCATCAACATTGACTGAAGATATACATCATCTGTCCTGTTACTGTATATATAGCTGTATAAAGGACAGATGATGTATACCTGTATACCCTGATCTGTGAGGCTGAGCTAAATACCCTAATCTGTGAGGCTGAGCTATATATCCTGATTTGTAATGCTGAGCTATATACCCTGATCTGTGAGGCTGAGCTATATACCCTGATCTGTAATGTTGAGCTATATACCCTGAGCTGTGAGGCTGAGCTATATACCCTGATCTGTGAGGCTGAGCTATATACCCTGATCTGTAATGCTGAGCTATATACCTTGATCTGTGAGGCTGAGCTATATACCCTGATCTGTAATGCTGAGCTATATACCCTAATCTGTGAGGCTGAGCTATATACCCTGGTCTGTGAGGCTGAGCTATATACCCTGTTCTGTGAGGCTGAGCTATATACCCTGATTTGTAATGCTGAGCTGTATACCTTGATCTGTGAGGCTGAGCTGTATACCCTGATCTGTAATGCTATGCTATATACACTGATCTGTGAGGCTAAGCTATATGCCCTGATCTGTGAGGCTGAGTTGTATACTCTGTCCTGTGATTCTGGGGCTGTATACTCCTGTGATGCTGGGGCTGTATACTTCTGTCCTATGATTCTGGGGCTGTATACCCTGATCTGTAAGGCTGAGCTGTATATTCTGTCCTGTGATTCTGGGACTGTATACTCCTCTCCTGTGATCTGTATATGCCTGACACTATGGGTGGAAGCAAGAGGAATACAGGGGACAGAGTGAGTGGAGTCTATAAGGGGTGGGGCTTATAAGTGGGAGGGGTCAACAAGGAAGGGTGGGGTCTGGCGCCCCCCTATCCTAAAACTTCACCAGCCTCCACTGTTGGCATGATACAAGTGCTTTTTAGCCATGTGTACAGGATCTAAATATTTTCTTTTCCTGTCCTGCAATAAAGTCTGAGAGCCATAGTCCACACTCAAGCTTAACATAGACTTAACAAGGGCACTACTAAGTAAAGATGCTATACATAACTAAGCATGCACACATGTGCCTTTTCTCACTCACTCTAGACTATTGTCAATGTCCCCTCCCTCTGAGATTAACCTAATACATAAAGGATGTGATAGGGTCATTTGTTATTGTTATCATTTTTTATTAGTAGTAAAATAAAATAGTAGAAATACCAGTATTACATGTGGCAGAAAAAGTATAAAAAGCAATAGTACTCATAGCAAGGCTATTGGTAGTCATTGCTGTAGAAGTAACAACAGTAATGGTTGTAGTGCTAACAGTAGTAATACTAGCATTAGTAATTCTGGTAGCAGCAAAATTAATAGCTTTTTGACACACCAGAGCTTTAAGCAGCTGGACATCATCTATTACGGGACACTTTTTGGCAACACTGGTGTATCTTGAACCATTTAAAATAATGATTATTCTTATTATTATTAACTGTAGTAATAGTAGTGGTGGTTTTCACAGCTTTAGCAGTTGGAAAGCGTCTATCTCAAGTTAGTCTAAAAGAACCTGTAAGAGTTTTTTGGCAGCTGCAGTGACTACTGCTGAGATTATATGAAGAATATTTTGATGGTGCTGCTAATGCGATAGCAGTTTTCCAACTCTTTAGTAAAACAAAGCCAAGTAGTAGCCGTTGTAGTTGCAGATATTAACATAATGTGACACAGATTAATTGTATGCCCTGGCAAAATCATATATTTTTCTTTGCTGATTCATAATGTATCATATCCACATTTATGACCAAATACAAAATTATAGGAAGTCATAGCACACAGATGCTTACTGTTTTGAGAGGGAACATTTGTACGTAGTGGCTAAAACACAAATGATCTTTTCTGTTGGCCCAGAAACTAACAAGTTTTTTGGGAAACCCAGAAAATATGAACTTCAACCTGATTTAAATGTTTACTGTTGGTGTAAGGTGGGGTCCTTATACAGTATTTTTTTCAAAAAAAGGGCAAGCACACTGTCCTTTAGACTGTAAGAGACTTATGCCCTGTATACACGGTCGGATTTTCCAACGGAAAATGTGTGATACGACCTTGTTGTCGGAAATTCCGACCGTGTGTAGGCTCCATCATACATTTTCCATCAGAATTTCAGACACACAAAGTTTGAGAGCTTGCTATAAAATTTTCCGACAACAAAATCCGTTGTCGGAAATTCCGATCGTGTGTACACAAATCCGACGCACAAAGTGCCACGCATGCTCAGAATAAATTAAGAGACGAAAGCTATTGGCTACTGCCCCGTTTATAGTCCCGACATACGTGTTTTACATCACCGCGTTCAGAACGATCGGATTTTCCGACAACTTTGTGTGACCGTGTGTATGCAAGACAAGTTTGAGCCAACATCCGTCCAAAAAAATCCATGAATTTTGTTGTCGGAATGTCTGATCAAAGTCCGACCGTGTGTACAGGGCATAAGACTGTGGTTACTGAAGGTAAAAAAATGATCCAGTGTCCATGGCCAGAGAAAGTAAAATATGCGCCAATGTCAATGGTCATTTGGATTAAAAATTAACCGGCCAGCAATCAGTGGGAATAAAAAAATGCTCTGGGGTCGTTGCTCAGTGGTGGCAAAAAATACTTTGGCATCAGTGGCCAGCTAGAAGAAGAACTACCCCAGCATCAGTGGAAGCAAAAAGGAAGAACAGTGCCCCATCCTTGAGAAAAAAATAGTAATCGCCATTACTGTCATTTGCAGAAATAGTGCCCCTTTGCTGATGTCAGTAGGAGAAATGGTGCCACCTCATTAGTGTTAGTGGGAGGAATAGTGCTTCAAACTTGATATCAGTGGTGTTAGGAAAGTACCCACAATTGGTGTTCACTGGTCACCTTTGTATATGCTCAAAGTTCCATGCTGCACTTATGTGAACCAGATTACACCACGGCTGAAACTATGTGAATTTCATCAGGCTCATCAGATCACAGTGGCAGTTAAAGTGGTGGTAAACCCTCACATATACCCATTGAAGTGAATAGCCACAGATGATACACAGAGGTGAAACAAATCCTCCTATATATGTTTTACTTGCATATCTACTGTCTTCCCCTTTCTACACCCTTTGAAAAGTGCAGATCGTGTTAAAAATCTATCTTCATCATTCAGCTATACATAAGGGTGGGTGGAGAGACTGCACTTATACTGTGTGAGAGCTGATTGGAGAAAAGGGACACACCCCTCCTCCACATAGGCAGAGGAATGAAGGAACATGCAGAGCTGTATTCTGAATAGACAAGCTCAGTGCTTATCTTCCTCTAAGCTCCCTCCCCGACACAAATTTTGAGCTCATGTTATCTCATGTGTTGGGGAACTTGTCAGATGTGACTCATGCTGATAACAGAGGAATGACGCACCAGAGAGAAATGACACTTAGAGCTTTGGAGAGAGATAAGTAGACACTACAGATATATGTGCTTGAATCAAATTTCATGAACGGAGTTTACAACCACTTTAAGGCACATTGCTGCATGCTGTAAAACTCTGTGTTCCAGCACCTGTGACCTGCTGCCATCTTTCATACAGGAGCAGCAGTGTTTCAGAGTCCTTGCTTTAAGTCAACCCAGTTACTTAGAATTAGTGATGGGTTTGATGTTCGACTCGAACATTGGCTGTTCGTTTGTTCATAGAGCAAACAAACATATGGGGCACTCAATGCGAGATCACAGTGCATTGAAGGCTGCTGATTGGCCAAAGCATGAACCTGACCTGTATGCTTTGGCCAATCACAGCTGTGGGAGCCAAGATTGGCCAAAGGCAGGGTACATTTGGCCAATCATGGCTCAGGAGCTAAGTGTATAGTGTGAATTAAGAGAGAGATTAGGCAGGGTAGTTAGTGGATTGAGCATGCAGTCAGTGTAGTATATATAATACAGTGCAGAGTATCTAGTGCAGTCATTGTAGTATATATAATACAGTGCAGGGTATCTAGTGCAGTCATTGTAGTATATATAATACAGTGCAGAGTATATAGTGCAGTCAGTGTAGTATATATAATACAGTGCAGAGTATATAGTGCAGTCATTGTAGTATATAATACAGTGCAGAGTGTATACTACAGACAGTGTAGTATATATAATACAGTGCAGAGTATATAGTGAGGTCAGTGTAGTGTATATAATGCAGCGCAGAGTACAGTGCCCCCCAAAGCACCTCGGCGATGGGGACAAGGGCCTCTTCCAGACAACCCTGGCCGGTGGTTGTCGGGGTCTGCGGGCGGGGGGCTTATCGGAATCTGGAAGCCCCCTTTAACAAGTGGGCCCCCAGATCCCGCCCCCCATGTGAATGGGTATCGGGTACATTGCACCCCTACCCATTCACCAAACAAGTGTCAAAAAGTAAAAAAACAAGAGACAGTTTTTGACAAGTCCTTTATTAAAAAAGAAACAAGTGTCCCGTGATGTAAATCCACTGTCAATCACGCTGCCCGACGGATCCGAAAAATAGCAAAAATGCAAAACGCTCTGCCTCCATGGGAGGGCTCCCGCCGACTGCTGCCTCTTCGCTTTGACAGCTCTTATATAGGCAAGGGCGGGGCCACCCAGTGATGTAACCGGGTGACCCCACCCTTTCTGACGTCATGTGGTTTTTACTTTTTCATATTTTTTTGTGAATGGGTAGGGGTACAATGTACCCCATACCCATTCACATGGGGGGAGTGGGATCTGGGGGCCCCCTTCTTAAGGGGGCTTCCAAATTCCTATAAGCCCCCTGCCCACAGACCCCGACAACCACCAGTCAGGGTTGTTGGGAAGGGACCCTTGTCCCCATCAACATGTGGACAAGGTGCTTTGGGGGGCACACCAAAGCATCTTCCCCATGTTGAGGGCAAGCGGCCTGGTATGGTTCAGGAGGGAGGGCGCTCACTTGTCCGCCCCCCTTTCCTGGCCTGCCAGGCTGCATGCTCGGATAAGGATCTGGTATGGATTTTGGGGGGACCCCATTCCATTCATTTATTTTTTGGGTGGACTTCCCCTTAAAATCTACACCAGACCCAAAGGGCCTGGTATGGACTGGGGGGAACCCACATCGCTTTTTTCTTTTTTTTAATCTATATTGCCGGGATCCAGCAATACATTACAGACGCGAGCCAGTTTGAATTTAATTTTTTCCTTTAGAGATGCCATTATTGCTGCGGCATGTTCTACACATCGCACAGATATGCCACTTTACAGGCAGATTAAGGGGACCCCCCAGGCACAATATTTAAAGGAATATTTAATTTTTATTGTTTCACTGCATCATTAAAATCACTGGTCCTTTAGGCCCCTTTCACAACGACGGGCCGTCTATCCGTTTTTCTTCCATCCGTCGATGGACGACAATGCATTCCTATGGGCAAACGTATGACCATCCGTTACTATCCGTTAACCTCCGCTTCCGATTTTATCCATTTTTTTAACGTACAAGGCTACGTCCAGATCCGTCAAAACGTCCGATCAGTTAAGATCCATTTTGAAGAAATAATTTTTTTTTTGTTTATCTGTTAACTTAACCTATGACCCAGGCAGTAGTTGAACAATAGGAAGTACATCTCCAGTATATGCCCAAGGAGAAACATGGCAAGAGATGTCTCCCAGGAGGAGCTTATAAACCTGGTGCATGAAAGCCCAGGCTTGTGGGACTCAACCTGTCGGGACCACAGTGACAGAGTAAGAACACAGCAACTATGGGATGAAATCTCTAAGCTTGTGACACCAAATTGGTCCACCATGACTCCCAAACAGCGTTTGCCCAAATGCAGCTTGCTCTTTTGTCAGTGTTTTTATGTAATCATTAGATTATGGGTTGGTTGTAAATTTTTGAACGGCGTCAGGGTTATTTTTAGCATTTCAGCAAACTTTATTTCAGTATTCTATGCCTCTATTATAAAAATGTTGCAAACACTCTAACAAACATTTTTTTTAATGAACTGTTCAGCAGAGAGGGCATGGTTGATGCAAGGATTCACATGCATTACTACAAACGTTAAATAACAATACATACAAAGCATAGTGCCACATGGTTTGGCTCTGCTGCAGCAAGAGACTGAACAGTACATTACTCACATGTTTCCATAATCCAAATGTCAAAATCTTTACTCCAATTCTTTCTCAATGTGTGCTTACAGGATTTGAAATTAACAGAAGGTGGCGTTCTCGGAAGACCGTTTTCGCAGAGATTTGCTTGATGAGGCAGAGTGTGAAAGCGGTTCCGGAGCAACCACAAAGAAAAAATCTGTCTACTTTGAAAATGTTGTCCTTCCTAAGGAAAGTCATGGATGTTAGACCGTAAATGACGTTTGGATGTTCCATCTAGAAAGTGTAGTAAGGTTTTGTGACCAAATGTTCCTCCTTTTTATTTTAGTACATCAAACGTCTCAGAGTGCGAGGAGAACACTGACAATAATGAGAAAGAAGCAGTGCAGGAAGGTGAGCAAGCCACACAAGAGGGAGAAGGCCAGTCCAAGTCTGTGGATGAGACAGCACATCCAAGTACACGTCCAAGTTCTTCGCAAAGATCCGTACATGTAAGCATACTATTGATTACTATACTTTAACTGATGTACACCAAGGCATCATTGCATTTTTTAATCGGCATATTATTCTCTACAGGTTAGTCATGACAGGCCAACAACATTACGATCCTTGCGGTGTAGTAAAAAGCCTGAAAATCCAGAGATGGACAAAGCCATGAAGTCCTTCATGGACGAGATGACCTCCTTTAAAAGACAGGAGAGTAAATATCCATTCTGTGATCCAAATAACTTAAATGCGTCCTTCCTGAGGACAATTTATCATACCCTTCAAAAAGCACCAGCAGAGAGGCAGATGGAGATACATATGGGTATATTTAATTATGTGGGGGGATGTATTAGAGCTGCCGAGTCAGGAATGCCATTGCCCACTATTAGCCAGTATGAACCCCCTCAGAGGTCATACCGTCAATATTCCAATGAGTCCCCATGTCTTCCTGCCCAGCCATATCTACCGCCCTATCCACAGACCCCTGTGCGTGCATACAGCTCAATGCACAATACCCAGAGGCCTTCTTATGCTTCCTCTTCTGCTCATTCCTCACAGGGAACATATCCTCAGAGTGTGAACACTAGCTCAAATTCTGCTGATGCTTCTCAAGCTAATAGCCAAACCAGCTCTGGTTCTTCTTCCCAAAATTCCACTTCCTATTCCCCATCCCCCACCTCTTTTTATCAGGATTTGTAACCTGGTTTTTATGTTAAACTATGAATTTTGTTAAATTTTGCATATTTTATGCTTTGTTCATACTTTGACAAAAAACAGTTAAGTGTTAAAACTTTTTTTATTTAAATTTATTGTAAACGGGTTATGCAGAATAATGAAACTAATAATAAAACTGTTTTGAACATATAATGTGCTTTTGTGTCTTTTTATGCTATCAAAACACAATGAAATAACCAAATTAATTAATTAATAAATTTAAATTTGCACTGCATTATTTATATATATTGGTACTGCCATGGAACTTCTCCTGATGGAGATAGAAAGTAGTCTGCAAATTGTTCACTCATGGCAATGTAGGATCTCCCTGCACGTACTCTGCTGTACTGTGCGGAGGGCAGGTGGAACTCTTCCTCTTCCTCAACGTGGATGCCCTCCTTCTCCCGGACAATATTATGCAGCATGCAGCAGGCCTGAATTACTAGTTCAGCATTCTCAAGAGTGAGTTGTAAAGGTGTTTGGAAAACACGCCATTTACTGGACAATATGCCAAATGTACATTCATTGAGGCGTCTTGTGCGGCTTAGCCGATAATTAAAGATCCTCTTCTTCCCGTCCAGATTACTTCTGACATACGGCCTAAGAAGATATTGCGAAAGTGCATAGGCCTCATCTGCAACAAGCACGAAAGTCAGGTCTGGTCCTTCAGTTCCAGGCAGAGGCTGATCAAATGGTATGTTGAATCACCCTTCTTGCAGTCTTTGACCCATTACAGACTCATGGAACACTCTGAAATCATAACTGCTGCCATATGCCCCAATGTCCACAGCGATACATTTACAATTACTATCACAGATAACCATGAGGACCAATGAAAAATATTTCTTGTAGTTATGAAATCTAGACCCGGAACGTGGAGGCTTTTGAATACGGATATGCTTTCCATCAAGCGCTCCGATACAATTTGGAAAGTTTGCTCGATTCCGCACTCTCCGAAACAGTTAAAATGCCTAGTAAAAAAATCATGGTTTAAAGAGGTATAGGACTGGCAGTTGCAAGAACCCTAGAAAAACCCTAGAAAAAATGAAACATCTTTTTAGCTTCTACTGGCACATAAATGGATACAATATTTATTATCTATACATACTGTATATACACACACACAGTAGACCAGGGGTAGGCAATTTGACACTTGATAAATTAATGAATTCTTACCTCAAGGTCACTAGGAGACGTTCATCTACAGGTACACATCTTCTCATGTTGGTATGTCTCCGCTGCAGCCGTGGGTGCAGCTGGTCCAGTAAGTAGTCGAATGTGGCTACGGCCATCCTGGAGAAGTTGAAAAACTTAGTGGGATACTGTCGGAGATGAGCGTAGTGCAAAGCCACAAAACCTTCAGAAGGGCGCTTCATTAGCATATGGTGGGTCCAAAATCGACATCTCCTAGCCACAATCTGCTTTTTCTTGCTCTCCATTCTCCTCATGTAGGAAAATACGACAAACAATGTCACGCTGTCCCAAAAATTGTTGGAATCCATTGCACAATACAGATAGCACACACAAGGACAAAGGAAGGACACAGCAAGGAAGTCACTCACTGAAAACTGCAATGCAGCATGGGAGGAGCAATGCTTTCTGGGTAATTTCCTTAAAGGCACAGAAACTGCTGTAAACTGATCAAAACGGATACAAAAACAGATGAAAAACGTGTACATTAACGGATGAAAACGGATATTAACGGAACGGAAGATGGATGAAAACTGAGATTAACGGAACTGAAGACAGATGAAGACGAATGAAGCAAGGATAAGAACTGATACGTTTTTGACGTGGGTAAACTGACGGTGCCCATGTGAAAGGGGCCTTAAAAAGGATTGTTTTAAAAACTTTTTTTTGCATATAAGCCTTTAAAATGAGGACTTTTGATTTTTCATGTTCATGTCCCATAGACTTTAATAGGGTTTGCATGTTCGCTAGAACTTTTTAACTTGCACATAAGCCTTTAAAATGAGGACTTTTGATTTTTCATGTTCGTGTCCCATAGACTTTAATAAGGTTTGCATGTTTGCTAGAACTTTTTGTCTGTTCGAGGTGTTCTGGTGCAAACTGAACCGGGAATATTCGGCCCATCCCTACTTAGAATAAATCATATCTATGCTACCCCAAATCTGTCTCTTTCCCTGTACCTCCAGCTCCTATCAGATGCATGGCCAAAAGCACATCCTCGCTCAGTTGTACTGCTTGCCAAATAGAAATAAACTGGCAACACACTGATGCCATCATCAATGTAAAACCAGCTTTAATATAATATATTAAAAAAATATAATAAATAGAGGATTCACAGCAAATAGTCTCCCATTGTTAACCTCTTGTGTGAGTGGGAGGTGGACATGCAAGACTATATGCTGTGAATCCTCTATTCATCCCCACATGCCAAGGTCCTAGGAGTAGTCCTGGACTCTAAACTCTCCTTTAAGTCCCATGTTCATCCACTGTCCAAATCTTGCCTCCTCAACCTCCGGAAAATCTCCAAAATATGCCCCTTTTTAACCAATGACACAACAAAGCTCTTAATTCACTCCCTGGTTATCTCTCGCCTTGACTACTGCAACTCCCTCCTCATTGGCCTACCTCTGCATACTCTATCCCCCCTTCAGTCCACCATGAATGCTGCCAGGCTCATCCACCTTAACAACCGCTCTGTGTCTGCTACTCCTCTCTGTCAATCTCTCCACTGGCTTCCACTCACACAAGGAATTTAATTCAAAATACTAACTACCTACAAAGCAATCCACAACTCTGCCCCCAGCTACATCACTGACCTAGTCTCAAAATACCAACCTAATCTTTCTCTTTGTCCTTCTCAAGACCTCCTGCTCTCTAGCTCACTCATCACCTCCTCCCATGTTCGCCTCCAGGTCTTTTCCAGAGCCTCTCCAAGCCTATGGAACTCCTTACCCCAATCTGTCCGTCTATCTATCACGCCAGGGTACTAGGTGTAATCCTAGACTCTGACTTGTCATTTCAGCCTCAAATCCAATCGTTGTCAAAAGTGTGTAGAATTCACCTCCGTAACATCTCTAAAATTCGCCCCTTTTTAACAAATTAAACCACCAAGCTCCTCATTCACTCCCTTGTTATCTCTCACCTTGACTATTGCAACTCCCTTCTCATTGGCCTGCCTCTCCATAGGCTATCCCCTCTTCAGTCTATCATGAATGCTGCTGCCAGACTTATCCACCTTACCAACTGCTCAGTGTCTGCCAACCCTCTCCTCCAATCCCTACACTGGCTCCCAATCACCCAGCAAATTAAATTCAAAATACTAACCACAACATACAAAGCCATTCACAACTCTGCCCCGAGCTACATCACCAATCTTGTATCCAAATATCACCCAAATCGTCCTCTCCGCTCTTCTCAAGACCTCCTACTCTCAAGCTCTCTCGTCTCCTCCTCTCATGCTCGTCTCCAGGATTTGTCCAGAGCCTCTCCCATCCTCTGGAACTCGCTACCTCCACCTGTCCGGCTATCCCCTACTCTTGCTACCTTCAGGCGATACCTGAAAACTCATCTCTTCAGGAAAGCCTATAATGTCTCTAACTAATCTTTTACCACTTCCATCAGCTCATTCCCCACAGTTACAACCTTTTTTACCACCTGCCCCACCTTATTAGATTGTAAGCTCTTCTGAGCAGGGCCCTCTTAATCCTCCTGTATCTTATTGTATTATAACTGTATTGTCTCCCTTTTATATTGTAAAGCGCTGTGTAAACTGTTGGCGCTATATAAATCCTGTATAATAATAATAATAATATCTCCTACTCTATTAGCTTTTTTAGTGATCCCTGAAAACCCTCCTTTTCAGAGAAGCCTATCCTACCCACACCTAACAACTGGATTTTCATTTTTCATTTCAATTCTTCTAGATTGTAAGCTCTAACGAGCAGGGCCGTCTGATCCCTCCAGTATTGAATTGTATTGTAATTGTACTGTCTTCCCCAATGTTGTAAAGCGCTGCACAAACTCTTGGCATTATATAAATCCTGTATAATAATAATAATAATAATAATAATAATATTTATTTTAGTAAAGCTGGTTTTACACACATTGTAATGGCATCAGTGTGCTGCCTGTTCATTTCTTGTTCACAAGCAGCACAGCCCAGTTCCTTGTCACACAACCTAGCAGGCTGGTAAAAATGCAAGGAGAAGACCATGTATGGGCTCATGGGCTGTAGGTTTCAGACCATTGGTGTGGGGGTTTAATTGCATATGGATTTAATACTAACCTGGTATGATCATTTTAATACCTTCTTGACAACTGTCACAGTATTCTGAAGCTATACACTGTATTGTATCAGACACAGTTTTAAGCACCCCACAAGGGTTCGATCTTACATCATTAGACATGCACACTGCCAAAAAATTTGTACATTTTTGTTTCTTTTTTTTTTTTTTTTTTTTTTTTTTTTTTTTTGGGTCATTCGTTATGATCGCAATTCATAAATTCATAAATTTAAAAATTCGTAAATTTGCAAATTTGAAAATTAGAAAATTAGAAAATTCAAAATTCCGACAATAAGAAAGAAAGTCCAAAAATTCCAACGAACGAAAATCCAAAAATTCTAAATGATAGCTAACTAATATTAATGAACTATTAAATTATAGGTATTGGAATTTCCTTTAAAATTTGGCTGTTAGTGTACGTAACGAATACAAATTTATCTGAAGTTACGAATTATCCAAAATAATGAATGCCGCATCTAAACAAATGGAATGGAACAAATTAATAATAAATAATAATAAAAAGGTTTTTTCAATGAGTTTTATCTATATTGCCGAGACCCGAGAATTCATTACAGCCGCCATCAGTTTTAAATGACTTTTTACCTTTAGAAATGTCATTTTGATGTGGTAGTGTTCTAAACACAGGAAAACTGTGCCAATTTACAGGCATACTATAGACACCCCCCCAAGCACGATATTTAAAGGAATATTTCATTTTTATTGTTTCACTTTAAGCATTATTAAAATCACTACTCCCAAAAAAACAGCCGTTTTTAAAACTTTTTTTGCATTGAAACATGTCCCCTGGGGCAGGACCCGGGTCCCAAACACTTTTAATGGCAATAAATTGCATATAAGCCTTTCCAATATGCCGTGAACACCGCATAATGTTCGCTGTTCTGCGAACAGGTGAACACCGCATAATGTTCGCTGTTCTGCGAACAGGCAAATACCGCATAATGTTCGTTGTTCTGCAAACAGGTGAACACCGCATAATGTTCGTTGTTCTGCGAACAGGCGAACACCCGATGTTTGAGTCAAACTTAAGTTCAACTCGAACATCGGGCTCATCCCTAGTGCCCAGTAGGCAAGTGAATCATTTGATAGTGGAGATGGATTAGAACACCTTTCAGTTTATATTTCTATCTGTGCCTCTGTTAGGGAGATTCACCAGCTCTATTTGTCCTGTTTACAATCAAGTAAAATAAAATCCCAAACTTTGTGTAGACCTAAAAAAAGTAGTAGAGTAGAAAACTTCCAATGGTTCTGGTGACCTGGGGGGCCCCAAAGGTTTCTTATTGCAGGGATTTCCTGTTTTGCCTATGGGACAGGAAGTGAAGGGAAAACTCCCCAATAGGACAAAGATGGCACAAAAAAAAAAACAGACAGGAAATTTTTGTCTATAGTTCTATTAACTTGTTAAAACTTACCTGAAATTTTGATCATTTGAATGTAGTAATAATGTTAATTTGGTTTTGGCTTTATTATTGAAAATGTCTATATTTTGTTGACTTGTTCTGTATTTTGTGCATACACCTCAATCATTGTAGTAGTATGGACATATACATATCTAGATCTGAGAGATCTTACAACAAAGAGGTAGTTCGTTCCGCAATACACATTTATTAATAGGGTTACATAATCTATACAAAGTACACACCCAACAGTATTTACAACACAATGTACAGTGTAGGTCTCCTGGCTTACATGGTATTTACAAATTACCCACAACACCCATATTTACAGTACAGTATAAAATACAAGTATATTAGATTACCTGTTAACTTCAGGTCAGCCCATGGTGACTGCTGTCTGTTCCCACACCAAAGAGTGAGTTAGCTTGGTCACAATGCATTATATCCCCCCCCCCTCCTTTCTGTAGTGTGGCTAATATAATTCTCCCTAATTGGTCACTGTACCTAGTAAATGTATATTGGGCACAGCCTGATTGGATGAGTCAAAGAAGGCTGTTGTTTACTACCCAGGGAAGATGTTCTCAGGGAGAACAAAAGGCCAACCTTTGAAGTTGAACTAATTACAATAACACCAACACAACACTCAGTATTTTAAATATATTTCCCTCTAACTGAAATATATTTCTAATTGCAATATTTTACAGCGATTAATGGAGATTTCACATAATCCCATAAGGCAACAGATGGCCCCTTGTGGCCAGTTGAAAATATGAGACTCGGCCACACCTAAAATAATGGTTTATGTGCAATCTCCTTCAATATCTGGCATGTTTGACTTTGTCCTCTGAAATGAAATAAAACTCTTTGAGAAGAAAAAAAAAAACTTTTAAACTCTCCATCTCTACAGTTCACACTTCTGGATCCCAGTATTGGTAGTCATCACTTGTTCTGGATGTCATAAGTCCAAAATAGAAATCATGAGAAGCAGCACCAAAACAAAACAATAAGGAGAAAAAAAAAACAAAAACATGAGGATCCTTGTTCTCAACAGTCCAATAATAACAATAGTCCGATAATAACAGTACGAAAGTCCATAAGGCGAGTCTGGTCCTGTTGCCCTTGCTTCTGGGACGGCCTTCACTGGTGATTCCAATTGGATACAGCATACAATAACAGCCTGGGGACCAGCTTTTCCTAGCTTTCTAAGATTGTACTTTATTAATGTGGACAAAGGTAGAGAAATAAAAAACGCAAGTACATTTAAGACATATGCATTCAACTGAATGCTTGTCTGGTAAGTCTGAGCCATAAGGACCTTTGATTAGAATTGCCATAGATATACTGCGACATAGTAATGAGACCCCTTTCCCAGTGACATGTGTAACAATTTGAATGGTTACGCCCTTCAGCCAGGTGTCTGATTTTCATCCCCCCATCTTTCTTCCTCCATTGTCATATGCCTGCAAGTACCTCTGCCCCACCTTCTGTGGAATACCACGTTGTGTGTGTGTGTATGACTCTTCACGTGTTCAGGGGAATTTTGTTGCTATCGCAACTCACCACTAACCCCTTTTACTGGAACTGTGTTCCGTTCAACCTTGGCTGGTGCCAAACCTTTGGGCATATAGCTCCGTCCTTGGCTACCATATGTAGCTACTGTATGAATCCTGCCTTTAGCAGGCTACGGAAGAGGTCATCACTTTAAGAGTTCTCCTGCAGATTAGGCAGTGTCGCCTACGCAGACAAAAATAACTTGATTTCAGAATACGGATAAGTGTGATGTCATCAGTCACTAGCGGCTTCAGGAACAATCAAACTAAATTACTCTTAAGTACAATTGTACTATAC